>NW_005369894.1:1607124-1607876 GCF_000412655.1 Myotis brandtii
GAGAGAGAGAGAGAGAGAGAGAGAGAGAGAGAGAGAGAATTTTCTATGTGAATACTTGGATTAAATTGGGATTATTTGGGAAGGAGGAGAGGAGCAAGGAAGAAAGAATGAGAATGCTGGGTGATCATCAGCATCCAACACATAGAAGCAATGCAAAAAATATAGAACCCTATAACTATATTTTAATTATAATTTTTGTGGATGGCATGTTTTAGTAAAGTTGACTCCAATGGACTAGCATTGTTTTGTATATATTCAAAGCCATATTGAAAGAAAATCAAGTGTTCCCTCTTTATTACTTCTTTCTTGGAATTTGGTTATGACCACTTAACACACACGCCCTAACTTCTTATTTATATAACTGAAAAATGAAAATTTTAAATGTAAAGTAATTTTATAAATTTGTGAGCTTTTATATTATTCACTTCTTATGGCAGAATAGCTACTTACTCTCACAAGTTTAGTTGGGCCATGGTTATTTAGAATAAAGACTGCTTGGCAGCTCCCTTGCAGTTAGCTGTAGCTATATGATCAAAGTCCTCCCCTGGGATGTGAAAGGAAGTGCTATGTACAACTTCCAGTTTATGCTTTTAAAGGGAAAGTGTAACACTATATGGGTGGTAGAAACAACAAGAAAGAAAAAGCCTGACTTTATTATTTTTTAAAATAAATCTTTATTGTTCAGATTATTACAGTTGTTCCTCTTTTTCCCCCCATAGCTCCCCTCCACCCGGCTCCCACCCCACCCCACG
>NW_005369894.1:1608754-1612433 GCF_000412655.1 Myotis brandtii
GCTTTGGTGCTCACTGAGTCTGCCCCCTGAGTGTGTCCCTTATGGATCTGAGGAGTTGTAATTGGATGGTCCCACTCTGACCACTGGGTACACTGGCTCTTGGATCTAAGGAGGTGCTAATTTAGCCTCTGCCTGAGGCTACCCAGCAGGAGCTACAGAGAGATCTGAAGATTCCTCCTCTTTGTTTGGAGTTTGGAGGTGCCCAGATGAGGCACAGCTGTGAAGCAATGCAGGCTTCTGACAAGCCTTAGGCCTTCTTTTGGAAGCTCTGGGGTTCTCTGACCCAGCTGCAGTTTGACAGGTTTTCAGGCAGAGAAAGGCCAGTACATTTGTATGCAAAAGCCTCTGCGCACAGCTTGGGTGGAGTTGTAAATTGGGTGGGGTGGGGTCTCAGGGAATCACCAGGGCGGAGCAAACAGCAATGGTTGCTGTCAGCCCTGCCCGGGTTAGGTCCCTGGGTCTCTGTGTTCCGCGGCCCCGTGTAGGAACAATGACCACTGTAAGCACCTCTGCGAGAAAGCCTCCCTCATGTTCCGGCCCAATGCCAGACAGTCCAGTTTCTCTCCATATGAGTCTGGGTACCCAGATTCTCGTCCAGAACTGGAGTTCAGAGCAGTTGGGAGCTTGAATCTCCCTCCTGATTGAAAAGGACAACAGTGTACCCAGCTGCCAGCCCCTTTCACCCGTCCCTCCCTATCTCCACACTTCCACACCTCTGCACCTCCTACTGGACTCAGTGCGCTTTTCTTTTTCCTTCTAGTTGTAGAATTTCCACTCAGCCAGCCTTCCCATTATTTTGGATGATATTCATTTTGTCTTTTACTTGTAGTTTTAATGTGGTTGTGCGCAGCAGCAAGTTCAGGTGTTTACCTATGCCACCATCTTCAAAAAAGCCCGACTTTAAACAGAAGATCTGATGTATCAGCCTGTTGCAGAATTTACCAGGCAACTGAAAAACACACAACAGGTAGTCAGAAGATTCAGGAAAAACCCTTTATTTGCAGATGTACTAGTCCAGTGACTTAGGGGAGTCTGTTTCCAAAGCTTGAGTATTGAATGTGGGGGGTCTCTCCCATTTATCCCCTTGGTTTCTTTGTCTCCCCAAATACGGACAAGGTTTCCAGACTTTTTGCAGATTTTGCAGTCCCTTGATCAGATGTCTGGTACTGGAAAGGCTTTCTGTCTTCCTTGGAGTCCATTGGAGCCGGGGGCGGGGGGGGTGGTGGTGGTGGTGGTGGTGGACTGAAAAACACACAACAGGTAGTCAGAAGATTCAGGAAAAACCCTTTATTTGCAGATGTACTAGTCCAGTGACTTAGGGGAGTCTGTTTCCAAAGCTTGAGTATTGAATGTGGGGGGTCTCTCCCATTTATCCCCTTGGTTTCTTTGTCTCCCCAAATACGGACAAGGTTTCCAGACTTTTTGCAGATTTTGCAGTCCCTTGATCAGATGTCTGGTCCTGGAAAGGCTTTCTGTCTTCCTTGGAGTCCATTGGAGCCAGGGGGGTGGTGGTGGTGGTGGCCCGATTCATCCGAGCCCAGCGAAGACTGGGACCTAGTCAACCGCTGGTGGCACCTTTCCCTTCTTCTCAGCGGCTTGGTTGAGAGGGCCCACCCACCTACTCTCATGCAGCAGTGCCTCAAAGGGGCAACTTGTCTGCGTGTTTCTTGGTCAGAGAACCAAATCATGTTGCAGAATTTACCAGGCAACCAAAACACACACAAGGGTACTCAGAAGATTCAGGAAAAACCCTTTATTTGCAGATGTACTAGTATGATGACTCAGGAGAGTCCATTTCCAAAGCCTGAGTACTGAATGTGGGGGGGGGGGTCTTTCCCATTTATCCCCTTGGTTTTTTTGTCTCCCCAAATATGGAGCAGGCTTTCGGACTTTTCCCGGGCTTTGCAGTCCCTCTGTGGGTTGGGATGGGGGAAGTGAGATTACACCCAAAGGCCTGGCCTGGGTGGTGCCAGTGCCCCCCACTCTGGCTAAGCTGTTAAATTCTTGGTTTATGGCCCTTGTAAACTGGGAGTATTTTGGAAAACAGATTATTGCCTAAGGAAGGTGCAGGGAGTTAATTATAGGCAAACAAGAATGTGCATTAGGATACTGGTTACTGGCACAGATTCAGGTTGCTATCCCCACCAGGTTGCCCCCTATATTCCCCTCATTCCCCCCTCTTGATCCTCAAGCTGATTTTCAGCCTTGGGGATTCAATAGAAGACTCAAAGCAAGGGAGTAGGGTATTCAGCATGTTTTCATCTTCATCACCCAAGGGATTGTAATGGAAGTCCAGAGATCTGGTCTGGAGTAATATCTGGGGCTTCAGGGATTACTGATTCTATCTCTATTAGCTGTTCTAAAACCTGTTGGCTTTCTTATGGGAAGGGAGAGGGAATCTACACAGGTTTCTTCATTTTGGCTTCAGAACAGTTGGAATGGTGAGAAGCACGTCTCAGGCTCCCATCTATTTCTCCTCTAGTTGGCCCATCATCCTGGCTTTGCTCATGTCTGTCTAACTGCCTAACACATCCCCTCAAGGATCTTGGTTCTGAATTCTTTCAGGGAAAGTGGACGTCGGTGGGCTCCTCTTAACTGCTTCAGTGCTAAGGAGGGATGAAGTTTTCTCTCAGAGCCAAGAAATCCTTGCTCTCTGTCAGAGGGACTATGAGGCCTAGGCACGGAAGGCGGTGGGATTGTGACCTGGTGGAGACAAACTGTATTATAAAGTTTAGTATTATTGAGCAATTAGAACAGCAAGAATTACAACAAATGGTCTGGTGGAAGGAAAAAGAAAACATTTCAGTTCTAATAATTTCCTATTGAAATAGAATTTTTCTCCTTAAAATCACCCTAATTTTTATTAAAGAGACAAATTAAGATCAATTTATCTATTACATTCAATTTGGCCTGATTGTTTGCATAAACACAACAAGAATGGTAACTGACCACCTTTGCTGGAATTTCATGAGTGAGTCTCAGTGTGCCCCTTAGGGCAGAGAAGCTAAGTCATCCAGCTGCCGTCAGGCCTGCCTGCAGTATCTGCTGAGTTAGGTGAATTCCTCACCAAGATCTGTACCTGCAGCGGCTCCACCGAAGCCTGTGCCCTAGGCTTCAAGGCCCATCTCAGCAGTCCTCCTACTACTTGTGGCCTAGAGTGCATGGGGGTTTGGCAGGGACGCAGAGGCACTATCGCTGCTCCCCTTCCACTCTGACCAACCACCAGTGATGGCAGGGTATGCGCCATCCATTTTCAGGGCTACCAAGCAAGATACCAGGCTTTCTCCATGGCACTCTTATTGGCTTCAAGTCTTTAGAATCCAGACATGACTCTTTAAAACATGACACTCCAGTCAAAGTTTTTGGTCAATAAAACCAACATTGGAAACTGGTCTTATTGAATTTATGCAAATAAATGAATTGCTGTGATTCGTTCATTAAGAATTGCCAAATTTCGGAGGGATAATATAGGGAGAAAAATACACTAACTTGCTTTAAGATCTGATTTTCTCTGCCAGTTGTTTCTATGGACTCTTCAGAAGTTGTAATATTTTTTCAAATGCATTATAAAAAAACAGTAACTGTCTCCAAATGATAAGAAGAAATTTAAAATGACACCATTATGGATTTCATTATAATGCAGATGACATGGAATGTTGTACTTTCTGTAAAACCCAAT
>NW_005369894.1:1613933-1621067 GCF_000412655.1 Myotis brandtii
TTTTATTGATTTTTTACAGAGAGGAAGGGATAGGGATAGAAAGTTAGAAACATCGATGAGAGAGAAACATCGATCAGCTGCCTCCTGCATACCCCCTACCGGGGATATGCCGCAACCAAGGTACATGCCCTTGACCGGAATCGAACCTGGGACCCTTCAGTCCACAGGCTGATGCTCAATCCACTGAGCCAAACCGGTTAGGGCTTTTTTAAAAAAATTAAATACCTGATTAATATAAAATAATTATTTTACTAGAAAAGAACTAACTAAAATAAGGCTTATTTTCTAACTTCATTTGTCCTTGGGCATGGACAGCAAATGACACTAATTGGATTTCTGCTATCAGTCTCTCTGAGTACATTGACATAGCTATTTACCCTCTGTTTAGGGCAGCAAAATTCAAATCATTTACGCTTAAGTGTCCTTGGTTTAGGGAAGATGGGTTTTTCTAGATGGCTGCAAACTGCTGTTTTACTATCTCAGTTTCCCTGTTCTGCTTGACCTGGTTTACTGGTCTGTGTCATTTAATCAATTTCCTTTTAAGTTTTTTTTTCCTAAACTTTCTATAACTTTCACAGACATTCTTACAGCTTTCAGAAATAACCAACTTTAGAAAACACCTTCTTTCTCCTTCAGAATGCATTTCCACACCTTATGCCTTCTCTATTGCACCAAAGCCATACTTTTCCTTCCAATTAGTTAGAATTCTTAACCTTAATTTTTAGGTGACATGTAAACAATTAATATTCCTCAAATTAGCAATACATTTATATTTTAAGAGAGATTTCAAATAAAATACAAGACTTATTCATTAACAGATTCAACTCATCCTCTAGATTCTCTAGAGGAGACAAACTCAGATTAATTAATGTTTCAGTATCCTGTTATTTCAAAATATTTATCTATCTATCATTTAACCCAGCAATGCTCTAAAGCCTTTAAGATATCAAAGACTTTGGGAAAATTATGGATAGGCCTAGGAGGCTGGAGAAAAAGGTGGGGGGAGAAGGGAGCAGGCCCTGCAACCTGTTCCCAGACCTCTAGCTGCTTGGATTCAAAACTGCCACATTTTTCCTTAGAGATAACATGCTAAGGTTTGGGCGATACTGCTGTGGCTTGTTTCTGGCCCTTCGGGCCAGGCCTTCCCTGGGCCACTTGTTCTACAGTTGTGTACATTATGCTAGCTTTCAGTTTCTGCCTTTCTTATCTTTATGTACATAGACCTTCTGAGCCTTTTTACCAGCTCCTCTGCACTTCTGTCCCTATGGTTCTTCAACTTTGCAGTTTTCTTGAGATGTCAGGCCAACTATTGGTGACAAAATGTAATTTTTAAATATTTCTTGGCCCAACAAGTCCTCTGGGTCTGGCCCAGAGTACTTTCTCATTTGATCTTTTAGTCTTGGTAAAATTTGGAAGGCCCTTCTTCTTTGCCTTGCTGAACATTGAAGGCTTTATTTAGGTTCTGAGACCAGGGAACTGCTTCCCTAATACCATTAATTATTAGTTCCCTGAGAGATCTCTCATGTGTCCCCTACGGGCCTTGTTGTTAAGGTCCCACTGGGGCTCCCGGGTTTGGAAATTTTACATCTGCTGGAAGCATGCCAGGGCCAGCCAGGTGCTCCCTTTTCCAGATAGCAATAGCCAACCTTCAAATCATACCCCCTTCTTTTCCTGAGAATAGTATTCCCAAGCTAGACATTAACTCAGGTCTATGTATACACTTGTGGGCCCCAAAATGGGTCTAGCTGGTCAGCTAAGCCATGTGGGTCTACCAGCAGAGGTTTTAACTCTTTGTATTTTTTTATTTTTTATTACTGCTCCAACTCCTTTCGCAACTTAGAAAAGCTGGTTTCTGGTGGTGCAGAGGCCCCAGAGCCAGCTGGATGAGGGGAGGCTGGGATTGTAGATCACCATCTTGGCTGTTCCTTCAGATTGTCCCCTGGTTGCATAGGGAGGGGAAGGCAGGACAAGGATCTCATTTCTTGTCTGCCTTTGTTCTCTTTCAGGCTTCTCTACTTTTACAGAGAGAAGGACGACTGGCCCTGTCTTCCAACAGAGAGCACAGTCAATCTCCTCTTGAGTGACTGGACTTTTATTATTAACATATTTATAATTATTTCTGAAAAGCTTTATCACAAATCCTTCATTTTAGTTACATCTATTTATTATGTCTTAACAACTTTGAGATTTTAAAGCCAATTATTACCTAAAGCATTTTCTTGACCAATTTTGTAACAGGGATAACTCAATGTGAAAGTACCATTTTATTTTATTTTCCTTTATAAAAACAGGAGTGCCCCTGCTTCACAGCTAGAGGGTACTTCTACGGATCTGTTCCTCCCAGTGTTATGAGGGAAAAACAGAACACTGGGGACTAGTTATAGTTATGGGAAGTATTAATGATGCTGTTAATCATGATTGCCCTTTCTGTTCAAGGAAAGAACATACTAATCTGCCTGGGAGTTGTATGTCTCCAGGACCTGGGAGTCATCTTTGGAATGTGGTCCATCTTCATTCAAGAACTGCCTATTATCATGGAGGCATTAACCTTGTTGCCCAACCCAGCCTGCATAGCTTACTTCCTTATGTAATTTCAAGTATATTGTGTTGGTATAATGTAGTTCAAAAATATTTCTTTTTAAGGAGAGAGAGTAGATCTTCGTGTCACCTCAGGGCCCTGGAGATGTCACCAAGTTATCGCTCATTTAAATACCAAATTTAAAGATTATTAAAGCTTAAACCGGTTTTAACATTAAAGATTTGGTCTTGACCACAGAATTAATCCTTTTCAATCTGGCTAACAAATTGTTATATTCTAATAATGCCACAGAAGTACAGAATGTACTTTGAATGTTGCAGAGAAAACACTGGGAGACCACGCCTACCGCCTGCCCATTACCTTGCTGCCTTGCCCCCAAGGGTGCAGAAATGGCAAAGCTGTGACTGCCCCTTAGCCAGCCTCAGTTCAGCTTCAGCCAGTCTGTGTGGGTTTGTGACGTCACAGGCAGGCACGAACCACCCGGTCCCTTTTAATGGGTGCGCTTCAGTGCGGGGCTCTGCAAATTTCTCTGTCCTGCCCCTTCCAGAGCACCTGCATGGGTGTGGCAAGTGCTGCCTCTCATTCTGCTGCTTTAAAATCTAAAAAGCTGATTTTAAAGCTGCCTTTTATTCCCTTCCCCCTCCCGCTTTGCTTCAGGAGGGGAAGATGATGGTTTGTTAATTACAGGCAGGCTTGAAATTAGCTATTGGTCTGGCCTTTGTTTAAACTTCCGTGAGTTAACATATGTGCAACCTTCACAAATTTTACACTTTCAAATTAGTCTTAAAATCTTAAAATTTAAACCCAGCACAGCAAAATGACCTTTGGTTCTGAGTGGCACAAAGCCCACACAGAGGATTCCTTATATTCACAAACCATGCAAGAGCAAACTAAAGTTCCTAAAAGATAGAAAGCCAAAATAACATTATAGACATATAGACAGAAATCTCACTAGCCAAGAGTTTCCGGCAGCCAACACCCTGAGAGGAGAGCAGGAAGAATCCCCAAGAATAAGGATTCTTGGCAGCTGCTGGGACATCCTGCAATCTCCGTCCCGTGTTCAGCCTCACCACACACAACTGGGCTTCCCCAAAGCGGGACTTGCCCCATCTTTAAACAAATTAAACAAACAACAAAGAGACATACAACACCAACAAACACTCTCATACAGGCACACACAACACACAAAGTTTACACCACAGAGCAATGTCTTCTGTCCCTGGTTTGGGAACTGCCCCTCTCCAGAATCTCAGCATTCTCCCCAATGGACTATTTTGGGAGAATGTATTGCCCAGGCCTGGAATTTCTGTTTCCCATCCTCAGCCATAGCTGGGGCCCCTGATTTTGCGGAGAGGCATCTGCATTGCAGGCAGTGGTCTGGGCCCTTCTTAAAATTCTTTAGCATACATTCTAAGACAATGGGTTAGAAGAACTACTTTCTATTTTTGCAGTTAAGCCATGTAATCCCTCACAGTTAACAGAGACACAGGACAACCACAAGGTAACTTTTGCTTCACGCAGGCTCTCACACTTACATTCACACACCAGTCAGTCTGAGTTTTGACTTCCACCTGGGGAAAGTCCCTGAACCAAGGCAAATATTTTGCCTAGGCCAGCGGTTCTCAACCTGTGGGTCGCGACCCCTTTGGGGGTCGAACGACCCTTTCACAGGGGTTGCCTAAGACCATCCTGTATATCAGATATTTACAATACATAACAGTAGCAAAATTACAGTTATGAAGTAGCAACGAAAATAATTTTATGATTGGGGGTTACAACATGAGGAACTGTATTTAAAGGGCCAGAAGGTTGAGAACCACTCGCCTAGGCAGTGATCATCAGCCACCTCTGTGCCTAAAGGCAGGCCTGAACTCGGACTGGGTCCCCGGGGAAACTTACTGATCAGATGTCTGGTCCTGGAAAGGCTTTCTGTCTTCCTTGGAGTCCATTGGAGCCAGGGGGGTGGTGGTGGTGGTGGCCCGATTCATCCGAGCCCAGCGAAGACTGGGACCTAGTCAACCGCTGGTGGCACCTTTCCCTTCTTCTCAGCGGCTTGGTTGAGAGGGCCCACCCACCTACTCTCATGCAGCAGTGCCTCAAAGGGGCAACTTGTCTGCGTGTTTCTTGGTCAGAGAACCAAATCATGTTGCAGAATTTACCAGGCAACCAAAACACACACAAGGGTACTCAGAAGATTCAGGAAAAACCCTTTATTTGCAGATGTACTAGTATGGTGACTCAGGAGAGTCCATTTCCAAAGCCTGAGTACTGAATGTGGGGGGGGGGTCTTTCCCATTTATCCCCTTGGTTTTTTTGTCTCCCCAAATATGGAGCAGGCTTTCGGACTTTTCCCGGGCTTTGCAGTCCCTCTGTGGGGTGGGAAGGGGGAAGTGAGGTTACACCCAAAGGCCGGGCCTGGATGGTGACAGTGACCTCCCCTCTGGCTAAGCTGTTAAATTCTTGGTTTATGGCCCTTGTAAACTGGGAGTATTTTGGAAAACAGATTATTACCTAAGGAAGGTGCAGGGAGTTAATTATAGGCAAACAAGAATGTGCATTAGGATACTGGTTACTGGCACAGATTCAGGTTGCTAGCCCCCCAGGTTGCCTCCTCTATTCCCCCTCAAGCCTACTTATGTTTACCTTGTATAAGCCATTTTTAAGTTAGCCTGAACCTACATCCTAATACAGCAGATAGCCAATATCAATAAACGATCTAGAAATTAGGTGTGATTTCTTGAGATTAGAAATGGGATTACAATCCTTCTGAATATAATTGCTTGTTTTTGAATATTTTTAAGAGGGAGTAGCATGATGTGGAGCTCCCAATATTTTTATTTTGAAATTGTCATTTTTTTTTATTCACACAGCAGATTTAACTGTTTTGAATGAATTTACTCATTTTAAGCAATTATCATCCAATCACTTTACTTAAAATAATCAAACCATTTGTGTATATGTGCACAGCATACATCCTCACTGTTTACTGTCTCAAGGCATTTTAACAAGCTATTGTGCTGGCAGAATTAATTAAATCTGAATACTGGCATAATAAAAACAATAAAAGCTATAAGACTGCATTAAAATAGAATACCAAAATAGTAGAATCTAAGGTTTCTAAAGTTGTATTTGACTAGTCAAATGTTTCTTAATGAACTGAATGAATAAGAATACATTGTTCATTATAATATTAAAGGAAGGTAATGAAATGAAAATTGAGGCAATAGAGAATTCAGTATGCACAATTATTTTAAATTTAAAATCTTTTCCATAATGAACACAGCTAAAAACATAAAAGACAAATGATAGAGAAATTAGAAGCAATTATCAAAGGAGTTCTCAGCAGAAATTTTTTATTTAAATTAAAGCCTATGATTAAACATCTCCTGCCTCTTTGTCCTTCTGCACTCTTCCCACAATCCACCACTGCTGCAGCACCTTGTAACTTCATTTCTTTTCCTCAAAGACAAGTCATGCTATGTTTGATCTGTCACAAGAATGAACATAACTTTAGGTCTTTCTGGTTTCTGTTTCTATATGAGCTTATGCTAAACTTTAAAGGAAAAAAAGATGGAACTGCTTTTGAATAGAGACATGAAAAGTAAAATTATCTTTTACTTCTATAACTCATTCATTTTGTAAATGTAAAAGAGGACCTTTTCATTTGTTTTTTAAATTGAGGTTTGAAATGTAGCACAGTATATTTGGGGGGCTGGGGCTGAATTACAACTATTTAGATGACTTAAGCATTGAAAAGATTATACTGTATCATCTCCAGCTGTGATTAATTTATTTCTTCAATGAAAAACTGTTTTTGAGCATCTGATCAGGTATTGTTCTAGGTGCTGGAAATACAACAGTAAACAAAATAAATTGTTCTTATTATGTTTACATTCCTGTGATTAAAATCAATACTACACCATAAAAGAAGTATGAGGCAAATGGGGCAATTCAACAGAGTTCTTTTTTTTTTCTTTTTATGAATCCTATTTTGCTTCATTGGGAAATATAAAATTCTTTGTAAATCCTCACCTCAGGATATTTTTCCATTGATTTTTAGAGAGAGTGGAAGAAAGAGGGAGATACAGAGAGAAACATCTATGTGAGAGAAATACATCTATTGATTGCCTCCTGCATGTGCCCTGATCAGGGCCGAGCCGGGGAGGAGCCTGCAACCGAGGTACATGCCCTTGACTGCCGGAATCAAACCCAGAACCCATTGGTCCGCAGGCCGACACTCTATCCACTGAACCAAACTGGCTAGGGAATAACATTCTTTTTAAAATTGTGTTCTTTTTGTTACTAAAATGTGTTATTTTGTACATGTACTTAAATCTTATATGGGTTATTACACACTGATAACATTTATTTGCCGAATGTATCTTTTGTCATTTTTTTTCAGAAATAGCTGGTAATTAGTTATTTTAAAATTATAATTGAAAGCCCCTCATCTCATACATTTGTTTTCCCCTTTTGAATAAATTATAACCTTATAAGGTCCAAAATAAGCAATTCACGAGAAACTAGAGAAATTTGAATTTTTAAAAATATATATTTTTGTTGATTTCAGAGAGGAAGAGAGAGGGAGAGAGAGA
>NW_005369894.1:1621110-1623145 GCF_000412655.1 Myotis brandtii
CACACTGGGGATGGAGCCCACAACCTGGGCATGTGCCCTGACCTGGAATTGAACTGTGGCCTCCTAATTCATAGGTCAACTCTCAACCACTGAGCCACTCCGGCCTGGCTTGAAGTTGTTTTAAGAGTTGAAATCATCAATTGTGTTTAGTGTAGGTTGCTGCTAGTTAAATTTGTTTGGGATTCTGCATTTTTTTTAAATTTCTTTATTGATTAAGTTATTACATATATGTCCTTATCCCCACATTACCCCCCATCCCCCTCACTCATGTCCTCACCCCCCTGTTGTCTGTGTCCATTGGTTAGGCCTATATGCATGCATATAAGTCCTTTGGTTGATCTCTCCCCCTTACCCCACCTTTCCCTACCATCCCTCTGAGGTTTGACGGGATTCTGCATTCTTATGTTTACATAATGCAGTGCATACTTTCAGGGGGACATATCTTAGATAATTTTTCAATGTAATATCTAATACATACAAAATAATCTATGTAATATATAGTTATATTATTAATCATAACAATAAAAGAAACACCAAGAATGTAACATTCTATTTAATAACTAGATTATTGTTATTACTAATTTATTTGAATAGTTTAATAGAAAATTAATCTTTTTTTGGAGATTTTTTTAGTTCATGTCCTCCTTCTTATGTTTCAGATGCTATCTATAAAATACTATGAGTGTTACCTTGGGAAATATTTCATTATTTTTACCTTTTTAAAATGCAAAAGATAAGTTTTATTTTTATTTTTTTAAATACATTTTTATTGATTTCAGAGAGGAAGGGAGATGGAGAGGGAGAGGGATAGAAACAGCAATGATGAGAGAGTATCATTGATTGGCTGCCTCCTGTACACCCCACAATGGGATCAAGCCTTCAACCCGGCACATGCCCTTGACTGGAATCAAACCTGGGACCCTTCAGTCCACAGGCTGATACTCTATCCACTGAGCCAAACCAGCTAGGAAAATAAGTTTTATTTTTATTTTTTTAAAATATGTTTTTATTGATTTTTAGAGAGAGAGAGAGAGGGAGGGAGGGGAGAGAGAGATAGAAACATGGATGAGGCAGAAACATCATGGATTGGCTGCCTCCTGTACACCCCACAATGGGATCAAGCCTTCAACCCAGGCATGTGCCCTGAGCAGGAATCCACTGTGACCTTCTGCTTCATAAGTCAATGCTCAACTACTGAGCCACACCGGCCAGGGAAGATAAGTTTTATTTTGAAATAATTCAAAATGTATGAAAAAATGGCAAGATCAGTATAAATAACTTTTTCTGATCCATATGAGTTATTATCACATAATGCCTCATTATCTCCAAATCCTCTATTGTGTAATCCAATGACATTCCCCTACCTAACCACAGTGTAATAATCAAACTCAGAATATTAACATTGAAACATCACTGCCATCTAGTTCCAATTAATTTTCTGCCAATGCCAATAATAAGAGTCAATCCAAGTTATATTTCATTTAGCTGTCACTTAAAAATAGATAGTTTTTATTTTTATTTGGTTATTTATTAAATTTATTGGGTGACATTGGTCAATATAAACATACAGGTTTCAGGTGTGGGTTTCTATGTTACAAGATCTGTATTTTGCACTGTGTGTCCACCACCCAAAGTCAAATCTTCTCCCAACACCATATATTAGGAATGCCTTCTCCTCCCACCCTCTTCCCTCCACACAGCTATTTGTGTTTACGAGTTTCAGTTTTATATCTCACGTATGAATGAAATCATATGGTTCTTAGCTTTTTCTAACTAACTTTCTGAGCATAATGTTCTGAGCATAATGTTCAGCATAATGTTCTCAAGGTTCATCCATGTTGTTGCAAATGGCAGTATTTCATCCTTTTTTGTGAGGACTGTTGAGCATTTTTAACATCATTACTCTGAACTCTGTTTCAGATAAATTTTTTATCTTTGCTTCATTTATCTCTTCTTCTGGAGAATTCTCTAGTTCTTTCATTTGGGGGTTGTTTCTTTGTTTCCTCATTTTGGTTGTCTGTTTGGGTTTGTGACT
>NW_005369894.1:1623285-1642627 GCF_000412655.1 Myotis brandtii
TCTTTTTAAAATCCTGATTTCTGGGCCTCATCCTCCGGAAATTCTGTTTCTTTGTTACTAATGTTGTGGCCCCTCCCCATAACAAAGGGGGAGGGGCCACAAAAACACCTCAGGGCAAGGTGTTTTCCAATAGGGTGTGGCAACTGTCTTCCCCCGCCCAGGCAAGGCAAATATCTATGTGGAAAAGATGTTCTCTGCAGTATGAGGGAGTGATTCAGCCCAGGAAACTTGGGGTGTGTGCCTTCTGAGCTCTATCCTCCGAATCTGCAGTCCCGGGTTCTGCTCTCACAGCTCCAGTCCACTTCACCCTCCCTCTGCTAGAGCATGAGGTGGGTGGCTCCACAGGGAAATTTGTGCACTGGCCCTTCAAGAGGGTGCCAGAACTTTCAGCTGCCACTCCTTGGCAGATAGCACCCCTCGGCTTTTCACAGCTATATGGTATGTGGGTAACCTCCTCAGATTTGGTGCTCTCTGCTGGGGAGCCCAGCTTGGGGATTAGATCCCAGAGTTCTCAGTAGGATGCCCCCACAGCTGCACTATCTCTCTAGGACTTCAGCTGCTGTCTGTGGGTGCCTGGCTAGCCCTTTTGCGCCTCCGCCCCTCCTACCAGTTTCTATGCAGTCTCCACCTCGGTCCTTGGGTATAAGGTTTCTCTCCTGTGAGTTTTCCAGTTTCTATGCAGTCTCCACCTTGGTCCTTGGGTATAAGGTTTCTCTCCTGTGAGTTTTCTGCTGGTTATTCAGGAAGCCTTTCTGTATTTCAGTTGTAATTTCAGCTTTTTCCTGGGAGCATGTCTGTGCAGCATCCACCTACTCTGCCGCCATTTTTAATCCCCAGGATACTTTCTTTAGCTCTGAATTCTTTGTAACTACAATCAATTCTTAGGTTGGATTGTCAATACAGTCAGCTTTCTGGCTATAGGATATAAGGAGCTCTTTAAATGCTGACTGACATGGAAGACTTTTTTTTTTTTGCACATTGTGTCCTAAGTTGATGAATAGCTGATCTGAGCTTGTCATTTCCTTCTTACTGCATTTCAATGACAGCTAACAGCAACTAGTTAATTGCACAATCCTTATAAATACTATTGCTCTTATTCTGTATCTCATTGAAATTGAACGTAGTTGTAAATTTTAGTAATATTAATTCTACAAGTCAACATGGGTTGCCACCACCCTGCTCACTATGGGCAATGGAATCCTTGTAACCATCTGGTGAGTGTAGTGGAATTGGAAGCCAATTTCTGGAATTCCATTCACAGAGTCCAATTGTTTGGTATTAATTGCTTTAAATTTGGATTCTCTGGAATTAGACCCATCAACAAGAAATAGGAATCTATGTGTAAATTGGTTATCTGAGAGTTGATGCTAGGAAGCACTGATAAGGAAATATGATAGGGAAGGGAAGGAAGCTAGTAAAAGTTGCAATATTAAGCAGGTTACCACTGTGGGCAACTCAGAATCAATCCTGCTAAGAACTCTGGGAAACAGTACACAATATACTTCAGAGCTATCCTACTAGAGGAGTGTGGAAGCTAGGTGATTTATATTCCAAATTCCATCATCGTTTTCTGAGTTTCAGGAGTATTACTTTCCTGACCCTTTCATTATAAAAAGGCATTTGGAAGTCACCAGCAAGTACTGGAACATCAAATCTTCAAATATGGGAGAATTACTAAATTACCATAATTCTATTCTATAAGTGGTTGTTTTTAGCATTTATAAGATACTAAAGTTATTTATTTATATTTCCCTCAGAAAGACTAATTTCCTGCTTGATTCCCTTGGAATTTTTGGTAGAAACTAAAAAACCCACAAATAACAATTATTGTGAAACTTTCTCTCCTATATTATAAAAATGCTTTTTATTTTTCTTTTATTTCTACATCAACTAGGTCCTCAAGGAAACTGTTGAATAGCATTGATGATAGTGGCCTCCTGATGTTGATTCTGACTTTAGACAGAAAAGCCTCATGTGTTTAATCAAGACCAATGTTAATTCTTTATGTTTATATACTTTAAAAATATTATGGTAATTTCATTCTATCCCTGATTTACAAAAGACATTTTAAATATTAATTCTACCTGTTCATGTTTGTAAAATGTATTTTCAGCATCTCTGTCCATAACGAACTGTGTAGCTTTTCTCCTGTAGCCTCTTTTCAGTGGTTCTCAACCTTCTGGCCCTTTAAATACAGTTCCTCATGTTGTGACCCAACCATAAAATTATTTTCGTTGCTACTTCATAACTGTAATGTTGCTACTGTTATGAATTGTAGTGTAAATATCTGATATGCAGGATGGTCTTAGGCGACCCCTGTGAAAGGGTCATTCGACCGCCAAAGGGGTCTCGACCTACAGGTTGAGAACCGCTGCTTTAGGTAATGTTCTTCCTTTCCCTGATAAGCTCATGCAATTCACCTGTAAAACCACCTGCATCTGGTTCACTTCAGGGGATGTTCACAGATTTTACAAATTCTTCAATTACCCTTTTGTACTTACTTTCCTCTTTTGATATTTTAGTTATTTGATTTTTTCCCTTAAAAGCACCTATTATCAAATATTGGCATAACATTTCACATAAATTTATTACATTATTGTTACCATTATTCTAAAAATGGGCCTGACCAGTGTGGTTCAGTGGTTGAGCTTCTACCTATAAACCAGGAGATCATGCTTGGATTCTCTGTCAGGGCACATGCCTGGGTTGTGGGCTTGATCCCCAGTGTGGAGCATGCAGGGGGCAGCTGATCAATGATTCTCTCTCATCATTGATGTTTCTCTCTTTCTCTTCCTGTCTCTCTTTCTCCCTTCATCTCTGAAATCAATAAAAATATATTTAAAAAATAAAATAAAAATATCTCCATTCTTTAGTTGTGTATTCGCCTTCTCCCTCCACTTTCTCAGATTTGACAGATGTTTGTCTCATTGATCTCTTAAAAAAAATATGAGATCCTAGTTTTTATTTTCCAGTTCTATTGCTTTATTACATTCTAATTACTTTAGTATATATTTTAAAATTTCATCAAGTTTTAATTAATTTTTGGCTTAATTTTCAAGTCTTTTGTATTAAATACTAAGTTAATGTGTTTGTGATATTTGTTTTTATCAATCAAAAATGTGAAGGCCGTCCTGTCCATTTCACTTATTTATTGCATGGCTCCTTTGAACCCATTGCTGTTACACAGGAAAAATAATCTGAATTTCTGGCATACTTGGAATGGTCAACTATTCTGTATATAGAAAGGTTACTTTGGAATTCAATCCTGGATTCAGACTTGAGAAGAACCAATTCACCAAGTAAAAAGCACAAGAAACATTTAAAGAGAAATAATACCCTCAAACAATTACCAGAATTATCAAGTTATTAGGTCATTCCTGGTGAACTATAAAACAGTTTTATCTTACGATTATCATTTCTACATATATAATTACATGTCTTCAGATGCATCAGCATTACAAAGGTGAGGATTGTGGTTATTCTCATGGGAAGTCAGTAACTTATAGGAAGTGCTGAAGATCTCATTTATTTTGAGAAACTAGTTAGTTTACTTGTTATTTTTGGTTTATCTCTAAGTGCTTTTCCCCCGTTGGTGTGGGATGCATCAGACATACTAATTTATAGAGGCAGCAAGGTAAAGTGTCAGTGTTACTGCCACAGAGAACAGAAACAATGTCTTAATTATCTCCAAGTGCTTTAACAGTCCTTAGAATAGTGCCTTGCATATTGAAGGCTCTATGACTATGTGTTGTATTTGAGGCATAGTCTGAGAAAAAAGTTATAGAGAAACATTGCTACTTTTAACCTCTACACTTGTGCAAGTCTTAGAATAGGAAAGTGAATTTCTGACGATAAAGTTTTAGAATTTTAATGGATGTATTTAGGGTATATAAAATGTTACCGAACATATATTTATTCTAAAGAAGTACAAAAGGTACTTCTTTACTTTAAAGGTAACTATGTGAAAAGGTGGCATTCAAAGATATAAGAATCTCTTTTCCACATTTGCAGTATATAATTAACAAACTTCTTTACATTTATTCAGAAGAGAAAGTAAAAGCCACTTGTAAATAATGGCAGTCTTGCATTCTGTGTACTTAAATGTCAATAATATGAACATAAATTTTCTCCTGTTCTTAGTTACACAAGTGTGTTTTTGAGATAATTCAGAGACAGTTTTCATTATCATTGCTGCAGTTCCATTTTCTATAGATGTAACTGTATTAATGCAAAACATGGAGGATAAATGAAGAGTTCCGCTACTATTGAAAACTGTAGTGCATGGAAATTAAATCAATATGCGCTTTCAAAAACACAACATGGTGACAGCAGAGAAGTGAAATCTGACTGAATTCCAGCAAAGAGACAAAAGCAGCACATGTCTATTAAAATAACAATCACAGGTAGAAGAAATAAGAACATATATTTTCCATATTTTGATTGCCTGATGTTCTGCCCTCTGATTTCTCAGGATTCATAACTCCTTAAGGAGGAGGCTTTTGTAAAAAAAAAAAAAGTCTAAATAAGGACAGACTTTAAGAATATATAAAGAGTAATTTTTCCCTATCATTTGAAATGGGCTCGGTTTTACTTTGCAAATTTTTCAGCAACTGGAGTGGTATGTTCATATGTCACTTAGGTGAATTTAGTTCTCAATAACTACTGTCAATGATAACTTCCTTTTGAGGAAAATTCAGGTATTTAAGGATGCCACAGATCAACCATGAAACTAAACACATATCCAGGCATTAAATAGGGAGAAGTAAATTCAGCCCTCAATATTTATGAACTTAGGTGATGTAAGTAGTTTATCTTACCAACAAATCCTAGAGATCAATTCAAAGGCTATAGTAGATGATGGAAGAATGAGCAAAAAAAATCAGAGAACAATCTATACTAATAAAAGAGTAATATGCTAATTAGACAGGGAGACCTTCCAGATGTCCTTCTAGACAAAGCCGGGGCCTTGGCTGGCCTGCAAACTGCCCCCAAATGGCCCTCAGGCCCTCACCCAGGTTGGCCATGCCCACCAGCAGGGACCCTCACCCCGATGGGGGTGTGGCCAGCCTGCAAACATCCATCAGCTCCTTGCCCAAGCTGGCCACGCCCCCCAGCAGGGACCCTCACCCCAATGGCGGCATGGCCAGCCTGCAAACCACCTCAGCCTCTTGCCCAGGCCAGCACCACCCGCAGTGGGGACCCCCACCCCAATGTAAGCATGCCCAGCCTGAAAACTGCCCCAGGCCCCCTCACATAGGCCAGCCCCACCCCCAAGTGGACCCCCACCCTGATCTGGGATCCCCTTCAAGGCAGACCAGCCAGCCCCCACCCATGCACCAGGCCTCTATCTATACTAATAAAAGGGTAATATGCTAATTAGACCAGACGTCCTTCCAGACAAAGCCATGGTGGCGAGGCCAAGGCAGAGGCAGTTTGGGATCCCCTTCAAGGCAGACCAGCCAGCCCCCACCCATGCACCAGGCCTCTATCTATACTAATAAAAGGGTAATATGCTAATTAGACCAGACGTCCTTCCAGACAAAGCCATGGTGGCGAGGCCAATGCAGAGGCAGTTAGGTGTGATCAGGCCGGCAGGGGAGAGCAGTTAGGGGGATCAGGCTGGCAGGAGAGGGCAGTTAGGGGGATCAGGCTGGCAGGCAGGTGAGCAGTTAGGAGCCAGCGGTCCCGGATTGCTAGAGAAATGTCCCATATTAGAGAGGGTGCAGGCCAGGCTGAGGGACACCCCCATCCCATTGCGAATTTCATGCACTGGGCCTCTAGTATTATTATAAGACAAAGGGTAAGCGTAAAAACTAGTAGCAAAGTATAATTCATCTAGAGCAGTGGTTGGCAAACTGTGGCTCATGAGCCACATGCAGCTCTTTGGCCCCTTAAGTGTGGCCATGAAGTTTCAATCGCAGTGTATTTTGTGGAAGAGCCACACTCAAGGGGCCGCAGTTTGCCGACCACTGATCTAGAGATTCCAACAGCACTATATTTTTAACAGTATTGATTTAAGGGGCATCCTAATATATAAAGGCCATGAAGTTCAATAGCAGTGTATTTTGTGGAAGAGCCACACTCAAGGGGCTGCAGTTTGCCGACCACTGATCTAGAGATTCCAACAGCACTATATTTTTAACAGTATTGATTTAAGGGGTATCCTAATATATAAAGAGCCAGGGTCTGTCACGATCAGATGGACGACTGAACAGTGGGCCCCAGGCCACTGGGGTGTGGTGCCGGGAGGGATCTGTGGGCCCTGGGCTGCTGGGGTGTGGTGTGGGAGGGATCTGTGGGCCCCAGGCCATCACGGTGCAGTGGCAAGAAGGGTCTGTGGGCCCTGGGCGGCTGTGTAGGTCCCAGGCTCAGGCAGCCGCAGGTGGCTGCAAAGGGTCCCGGCTCAGGCCAGCAGTGGCAGCAGCAGCGGGGTAATGGGAATGGCACCTTCCCCTGATCCACCAGGTCGCCTCCCGCAGAGGGACAGCAGACTGTGGCTTAGGCCAGGGGCCAAGGTGTAGGCGGTTAGGGGTGATCAGGCCGGCAGGGGAGCAAGTTAGGGGCGGTCAGGCCAGCAGGGGGGCAAGGTAGGGGCGATCAGAGGGTACAGGCTGGGCTGAGGGACACCTTCCTCCCATGCATGAATTTCATGCACCAAGCCTCTAGTGTAAATATAAAGGGGGATCCAGAATCCCTCTAATAAAAGATTTGGTCAAATGTTATGCACAATTAATATATTCTTAAGTTATACTATATTTAGTAAATTTATATACACATCTTATGCACACTAAGGTACAAGGTAGTTCCCACATTACACTTGGTCATAGTCTAAAACTCTGATGTTAAATTAGTTGTTTGAAACTTACAATATACTTTTTAATGTAAATAATGTTATAATTGAGATTTTATCTTCCAGCCCAATTCAGAAAATAATTTAGTCCATAATGTAGCTTAAATCTGGTCAAATGGAAAATAGGTGAAGACAATTCAGGTGTGGAAGTGAGACAGGCCAATGAGCCGGGACAAGTGGAATAGGGAAATTGAGACAGATAGCTGAACAAACTGGCTGAGCAATTTCCAGCAGATACAGAAAGTCACCTACCCAGAGATAACATCTAGGGCTCAGTTGTATTTCAGCTCCAGACCCAGAAAAGCCGCAAAACCAGGTGGGTGACACCAGGACCAGCTGCCATGACTAATGACCCCCTGCCCTGACACTGACCATGACCCTGGAGGAGTACACCTAGAAAACTGATGAATATTCTGTTGAAACCCTCCCCTGAGACCTTCCCTAAGATTCCTGCCTGCAAGAGAGAGATAAAAGCGTCAAGACAAAGGACCCAGAGCTCACTCTCCCTCCCAGGGTCACGCCAATACCTCTCCCACTTCTTCCCCCACAGGCATACATTCCTAAACTCTAAGGGACCCCACAGGACTTTCAACCAGGGCAGCAATGGGCATAGGCAGTTCATTCCAGACAAAACCTCTGAACCTGTCCCCAAGGCCTCCTTTGCTCTGACTTCTTAGTGAGCCAAAGCAGACCAGCCCAGGCTCATTTCCCCAACCCTTTCCTGTTTCACTTCCCCAGCTTTAACAAACATCCTCTTAAATTCACCTGGACTCCTGTTGTGAAATTTTTCCTGCATGAAGTTAATAACCCACACACTACCAGCTAGCCCGAGGCAGACCGCCAAGGGCCAGGTCCCCTTTCTGGTAACAGAAATATAAATTAAAACTGAAAACTAAGCTTAAACAAGAAGTCATTTCTTATTTACTTTGCATTTGAATGCTCAAGGAGAAGACACTTGTTTACAGAATTACATGGGGAAATCTGTGAAGTTTCTAAAAGGAACTTCTGGGCATTTGTATAGACTTTATATTGAAGACAGTTATGGTATATTTATGAATCTTGCTAAAAAGCAAACCATAGGCCCGAAATGGTCCATGATAGCAAACTTAGATTTAATACCTGACATATTGCTCTTTCAACCTCTCCAGAAAATAATCTTAATCAATCAGTCTGGAATTTTCTGGTCAATATCAATTAAGTAGTCTATCAAGTGGGCCCTTCTTCACCCCACCTTTCCCCCAGCTCCCCACCCCAAAAGAAGAGGCAACCAATCTGCCTAATAAAAACCCTTGCCATTCCTTTTTCCCCCAAGAGAAGATGTCCTGGTCCAAAACACAATTCTTCCTTGCCCTAGCTGGTTTGGCTCAGTGGATAGAGCACTGGCCTGTGGACTGAAGGGTCCTGGGTTCGATTCTGGTCAGGGGCACATGCATGGGTTGCGGGCTTGATCCTCAGTAGGAAACATGCAAGAGGCAACTAATCAATGATTCTCTCTCATCATTGATGTTTCTCTTCTCCCTTCCTCTCTCTAAAATCAGTAAAAACATATCCTTGGTTGAGGTTAAAAAAAAAACCCCAAACCCTTCCTTTTCTTTTGTTCCCTTGCCCCACCCTTATTCCTATAACAACCTTCCATTTTGTATAAACCTTTGGGAGGCCCTTCCAGTTGCTAGATGGAATGGTGCCTCATTCTTAAATCACTTTATAAAGCTAATCAGATATTCAAATTTACTCAGTTGAATTCTATTTTCTGCTTTGTTTGTTTTGTTTAATTTATCTTTATTGTTGAAAGTATTACAGATGTTCCCCTTTTCCCCCTCATTGACCCCCATCACCCTCTCTGCCTTCCCCCCTTCCCCACCTTCATCCCACCATTTTCTGTGTCTATGGGTTATGCATATCCTATATAATAAAAAAGCAATATGCAAATCGACCGAATGGCCAAACAGTGGAACAACCATCCGGACAACCATCCGGGACCACGCTATGACACCCACTGGCGCCAGGCCAGGCAAGGCAGGTGCAATGCAATTGGTTGGGGGCCCGGCCATCACACCATGATCACCCCGCAGAGGGAGGCCCAGGCCACCAACCATGGGCTGTGGCGGGTGGGCGGGGCCTCCCTCTAGGAGGGAAGCACAGGTCCCAGGTGCCAGAGGGAAGTTGGTGCTGGCACCTGGGGGAAGAAAGGCCTATTTTTGCACAAATTTTGTGCATCGGGCCTCTAGTGTATAAATAAGAATCAAATCCTACAAGAGCAGAGCAAAAACAAAAAAACAACAGACGGCACATTCTCCTCCTGAGAGTTCAGAAAAACTCAAGTTTATCCCCAGGATTTGTGAAAATACGTAGTAGAGATTTCTAGCACATAATTTATCTGTTCTTGGTCAGGAGGAATGGATAAATACAGCAGTAATGACATGGTTGATGAAAATCCTGAGCCTAGCCTCCATTTTGTATAAACCTTTGGGAGGCCCTTCCAGTTGCTAGATGGAATGGTGCCTCATTCTTAAATCAATTTATAAAGCTCATCAGATATTCAAATTTACTCAGTTGAATTCTGTTTTCTGCTTTGTTTTGTTTTAATTTATCTTTATTGTTGAAAGTATTACAGATGTTCCCCTTTTCCCCCTCATTGACCCCCATCACCCTCTCTGCCTTCCCCCCTTCCCCACCTTCATCCCACCATTTTCTGTGTCTATGGGTTATGCATATCCTATATAATAAAAAAGCAATATGCAAATCGACCGAATGGCCAAACAGTGGAACAACCATCCGGACAACCATCCGGGACCACGCCATGACACCCACTGGTGCCAGGCCAACCAAGGTGGGTGTAATGCGATTGGTCGGGGGCCCGGCCATCACCCCATGATTGCCCTGCAGAGGGAGGCTCAGGCCACCGGCTGGCAGGGCAATCGATTAATCAGGGGGCTCCACAAGTGCCCCGAAGAGGGAGGCCCAGGCCACTGATGGTTAATCTATTTCGCGTCCCCCCGCCCCTTTTCCTCTGAGATTCATCAGTCTTTTCTAGGCTTCCATGTCTCTATTTTGCTCATCAGTTTATCTTGTTTATTTGATCCCACATATAAATGAGATCATGTGATACTTGTCTTTCTCTGACTGGCTTACTTCACATATTTCACTAGCACTCTTCTATCTTGTGGTATGTGTTAACATAAGTACACATTCAAACCTGTAAAGAATTTTTGTGAGTTTATTTGAGCCAAACTGTCGACAATTGCCAGGAAGCAATATCTCAATGGATTGGGATAGTGCTTCAGAGAATGGTGGTTTCTCATCTATTTTTATGCATTGCAATCAAAGGAAGGGACGTAGGTGTGTTACATGAAATCCATTGGTGATAGATTAGAGAGGTGGGAGAAAGCAAAGGGGGAAACCCCTGGGATTGGATAAAAAGTAAAATGGTAGACATACTTAGGTGGGTGCAGGAACAATTAACATGATAATGAAGGAATTTGTGGTATCTGTCCTGGTGCCCAGGCACATTAGGTTGGGCCCCAAGGGGTCCAGAAAAAGGGAAGTTACAAGTTACCCAGACATTTCAAGGGTATGTTATCATAGAAAAAGACAGATAGGCTCAGTTAAGGTAAAGGTTGATCTTGTCAGTGAAGATACCAGCCTAGCATGTAACTACCCACCATAACTGCTTTTAGTTAAAGTTTAATTTCAGACCATCCTTTGTGGTTACTTTAGGTCTCTGAGTTTGCAAGACCACCATGCAGCCTTCCCTGAGCTTGTCAGGTTAGCATGTGGCCCCTTTCGTCCACATATGTAATAGGCTAGGGCTACCATTTTCTCACAGTTGTAGAGCCGAGAAGTCCAAGGTCATGGTTTGATTTCTTCTAGGCCTTTCTTTCTGGCTTGTAGATTGATGCCTTCTCACGGTGTCCTCACCTGGTATTTACCCGGTGCATCGGAATGCCTCTTGCCTCTCTGTGTGTTCAGACATCCTCTTTTTAATATAAAGACACTAGCATATTAATTTGGGGCAGGGGTTCGGACCAAATTCAGCTAATTATGTAGCCCTGAGAGGATTATGATCATTTTTGGTTGCTAAGATTCTTTTCGTCTCAATTAAATTATTGTTAATTAAGGAATGGAGAACAAGTAACTGGGGAAAAATGGAGGTAGGAGGAGCCTTGAGAAGGGGGCTATTTTTGAGTTAATTCATCAAGTATAGAAAAATATTGGGAAATGAACACTGTGCATGTGTGGAATTAACTAAACCTAAGGTGGTCTTTAGAATGGAATCAAGGGGAGTTAAAGGGACCTTTGCGTCAACTCCTTTTGCAGGTAGGTTGTTCTGTGAAGGGAATACATATGAGATGAGCTGAAAAACCTGAGGTAACAATACAGAGGAAAACCATGTGCAATCTACTGTTTTCATTTGTGGTAGGCAGTTAGACGTGAACAGAGCAAGGACGAAGGGCCAAGGACAGGAGGTCACCGGGGTGGAATGTCTTGGGTGCCTAGAAAAGGACAATTTTAGGGTGGGACCTCATCCCCAGGGTGACCTTTCCTCCCCTAGCATATAGCACGATCATGCAGTGTGGACCCCCTGACCTTTCCTCTCTAGAGATAGCACCTAGGCCTTAGTTACATTTCAGCTCCAGGCCCAGAAAAGCAGCAAAATCAGACCAGCAACATCACTCCATCGCTCTTCTCAGGACCAGCCACATTGCATAATGACCCCTGCCCTAGCGCTGACCAATCATTTAGTGGAGACCCTGACAGTGAAAGGACACACCTAGAAAGCTGCCAAATATTTTATTAAGATCTTCCCCTGAGACCCCCCCACCTCCAAAAAAAACCCAAAAATCTCCACTTTTAAAACCATTAAGACAGAGGACCCAGCATGCTCTCCCTCCTGGGAACATTCCCATACCTTTCCCCTCCTTCTTCCCCTTTCTCTCCCCTGAGGCATTTTGCTTTTACCTTCCTTACTCCCAAGCTTCCTTTGCCTCTATAGCTTGTTTCATAAGCCCATTTCTTCTACAAATTACTTCTTCCTCCTCTGTGATTTTAAAAATAAATGTTCTCTTATAGTTTGAGTCTTGGCTCTGAATTTTTTCCTAACCAGAACTCAAGTACCGAGGCTGCTGAACCCAGGTCTGGTCTGACCCCACCAGTCTAACACCCGGTGCTGTTCCCACCACCCGATCACATCCATAGGTAATTCACACTGATTATCTGGAAGTTGAAATAAATTACCTACACCAAGACATCTTCCATTTATATTTTTTATTATTTATTTAAAAATTATTTTTAAATTGAGTTATAGTTAGCATATAACATTATATTAGTTTCATTATGTACAACATGATTTAATATTTGTATATGTTGCAAATAATAAACCACAATAATACAGTTAACATTAGTCACCATATATACATTGCAAATTTTTTTGTGTGTGTGATGAGAACTTTCAATATCCACTCTTGTAGCTATTTTTAAATATTCAGTACAGTGTTATTAAATATAGTTACCGTGCTATACATTACATCCCTATGACTTATTTATTTTATAATTGGAAATTTGTACTTTTGACCTTTCTCACACGATGTTTCTTCTGCAAGATGCTATTTCCAAATAAGGTCCCTTTCACAGTTTCAGGTGGATATATCTTTTGAGAGGCTACCACTCACCCTACTACAATAGAGAAATAATATAATTAATTAAAGGATAATTCAGGTAATAATATCATACATTTGGCAAATGTTTTACAAATAACATTTTTATCTCACTTAAATAAAGAACTTATATGCATATGTGCATAACCCATGGTCACAGACAGTAGTGTGGTGAAGGCCTGGGGAGGAAACAGGAGCAGGGTGGAGGGAGTCAATTGGAGGGAAAAAAGGAACATCTGTAATACTTTCAACAATAGAGATAAAAAATGAAATAAAGCTTAAAATGAAATTAATACAGATACATTTTTGTTTTTTCAAACATAAATAAATTAGAATTAGATATTAATTTAGATATAAATTATAATACCTGGAATCCCACTACTAATGGGAGAAATAATTGGGATAATAATAACTGGTGACAATTAATGACAGCTATTATTTACTGTTTACTACAAACGTTGCACACATTTCTTAAAATGTACTACCTCATGCCATCCTCAAAAACCACAGGTGTACAATAGTGAGCCAAAAATAGCTACATAAGGTTTCTGTATTTGGAAAATTGTAATGACATTGGTTGGCAAGTAGACCAATTTGAGATAATTCATAAATATCTTAAATTAAAATTTTGTTGACTAGGTAACAAAGCCATAGTAAAGACTTGTTTATAACTATGGTAGGCTAATGGACTGCATGGAGGTTTAATCTCTGGAAGAAAATAACAAGGTGGTTTTGTTTTGAAGGAAGTTTGAGTTAGACCTCGTTGCTTAAACATGAAGGCAATAAACTAGGAGGAAGCCTTTTTCCTTCATCATTTAACAACACTGTTCCTGGAAGGCATGGTATTTCTTTTGGGTGTTGATATTGAGGGAAGCAGAGCACTTGGGAAAATAGTGGCGCATGTATTGCTTCTTGTTCAGTACCTTGTGAATATGACATAACTTAATTACCTGAGGGAAATATACTCTTGAAAAGATAATACTAATGCTTTTGGTGCCAAAAACAATGGTTGTACTATACATTAATGTATTGAAAGAACTATTCTCCTTAAGAAGAAATATCTCCTCTTTGGATGATGGGAGAAATTGTGGTCCTAGGGTCACAACTAGTATTAGAAGTGGTGGTTGTGGGGGCTGGGGGTGGGGGGAAGCTACAATAGAGCAGGGTCCTCAAAAGAGCAGTGAGATTAAGACCTGGTGGTTCTGGGTGATGTCCGTTCCGTCTTTTAGTTGTATTTTTGAAGTGGTTGTTTGTGGCAGCAGTCTCCGGTGTTTACCTATGCCGCCATCTTGCTCGATCTCTCTTGTAGCTATTTTAAAATATTCAGTACAGTGTTATTAAATATAGTTACCATGCTATACATTACATCCCTATGACTTATTTATTTTATAATTGGAAATTTGTACTTTTGTCCTTTCTCACACGATGTTTCTTCTGCAAGATGCTTTTTCCAAATAAGGGCCCTTTCACAGTTTCACGTGGATATATCTTTTGAGAGGCTATCACTCACCCTACTACAATAGATAAATAATATAATTAATTAAAGGATAATTTAGGTAATAATATCATACATTTGGCAAATGTTTTACAAATAACATTTTTATCTCATTTAAATAAAGAACTTACATGCATATATGTATAACCCATGGTCACAGACAGTAGTGTGGTGAAGGCCTGGGGAGGAAACAGGAGCAGGGTGGAGGGAGTCAATTGGAGGGAAAAAAGGAACATCTGTAATACTTTCAACAATAGAGATAAAAAATGAAATAAAGCTTAAAATGAAATTAATACAGATACATTTTTGTTTTTTCAAACATAAATAAATTAGAATTAGATATTAATTTAGATATAAATTATAATACCTGGAATCCCACTACTAATGGGAGAAATAATTGGGATAATAATAACTGGTGACAATTAATGACAGCTATTATTTACTGTTTACTACAAACATGGCACACATTTCTTAAAATGTACTACCTCATGCCATCCTCAAAAACCACAGGTGTACAATAGTGAGCCAAAAATAGCTACATAAGGTTTCTGTATTTGGAAAATTGTAATGACATTGGTTGGCAAGTAGACCAATTTGAGATAATTCATAAATATCTTAAATTAAAATTTTGTTGACTAGGTAACAAAGCCATAGTAAAGACTTGTTTATAACTATGGTAGGCTAATGGACTGCATGGAGGTTTAATCTCTGGAAGAAAATAACAAGGTGGTTTTGTTTTGAAGGAAGTTTGAGTTAGAGCTCGTTGCTTAAACATGAAGGCAATAAACTAGGAGGAAGCCTTTTTCCTTCATCATTTAACAACACTGTTCCTGGAAGGCATGGTATTTCTTTTGGGTGTTGATATTGAGGGAAGCAGAGCACTTGGGAAAATAGTGGCGCATGTATTGCTTCTTGTTCAGTACCTTGTGAATATGACATAACTTGATTACCTGAGGGAAATATACTCTTGAAAAGATAATACTAATGCTTTTGGTGCCAAAAACAATGGTTGTACTATACATTAATGTATTGAAAGAACTATTCTCCTTAAGAAGAAATATCTCCTCTTTGGATGATGGGAGAAATTGTGGTCCTAGGGTCACAACTAGTATTAGAAGTGGTGGTTGTGGGGGCTGGGGGTGGGGGGAAGCTACAATAGAGCAGGGTCCTCAAAAGAGCAGTGAGATTAGGACCTGGTTTGATATAATTGGAGCCTGCAGAGGTGGTAGGAGTGAGTGTGTGATTGGTAGGAGAGTGATAATTAATAGCAGTGGTATTGAGAGTCAAACAGGGGACTGATGTTAATTAGACAAACTGTGATTTTGCACTGCCCTCTTTATATAAGGAGAAAATAATCACTTGCGGATTGTAGAATTGATCTTGACAGAAAACTAGAGCCCTATATCTGTTTTATTTTTAATGAATATATTAGGGTGACATTGGTTTGCAAAACCATAAGGTTTAAAGTGTACAACTCAATAAAACATAATCTTCACATGGCATCATGCACCCATTGCCCCAAGCAAAGTCTTTCTGTTCCCATTTTACCCCACTTTGCCCATCCCCACCTACCCCCATCCCCTTTTCCCGCTGGCTATCACCACACTGTTGTCTGTGTGTGTGTGTGTGTGTGTGTGTGTGTGTGTGTGTGTGTGTGTATATTTTTAATTTTTTTTTTTGCTTAATCCCTTCATCTCCTTTCATTCAGTCTCCCAACCCACCTCTGCTCTGGCAGCTGTCAGTCTGTTCCATGTATTCATGCCTCTGTTTCTATTTTGTTCACCAGTTAATTTTGTTCATTAGATTCCACATATAAGTGAGATCATATGGTATTTGTTTTTCTCTGACTGGATTATTTCACTTAACATAATACTCTCTCAATCCATCATGCTGTCACAAGAGTAAGATTTCATTCTTTTATTATGGTTGAGTATTATTCAATTATTTAAATACTAGAGGCCTGGTGCATGAAATTCGTGCACAGGAGGAGAGGGTCCCTCACCCCAGCCTGCACCCTCTTGCAATCCAGGACCTTTCGGGGGATGTCCGCAGGATTGGGCCTAAACTGGCAGTTGGACTTCCCTCTTGCAATCTGGGACCGCTGGCTCCTAACTGCTCCCCTGCCTGCCTGATTGCCCTTAACTGCTTGCCTGCCTGCTTGATTTTGCTCTAAAACTCAAGCTTCTTCTTTTATATTTTTTCATTTTTTATTTATTTTTATTTTATTTTATTTTTTAAGTTTTGTTTTATTGTTTAAAATATTAAATAGAGTGGTACATATGTCTCCTCTTTTTTATTTTTAATATTTATATTTCTTCTTTATTTTTTATTTTAAAATTCAAGCTTCTTGAGAACATGAATTAACATGAATAATTAACATTATTCCATATTCCTTACAGAGAGCTAAGCATGGTAAACACAGCAAATACTTGATACTTATGGGCTTCTATACAAACACTTTCCAACCAGGAATGTTTTAATAGGCAATCTCCAAAAACTTGAACTGGAAAACCTAAAAGTAGAGTACTCAGATTTCAGTCATCAGGAGCTATTAGCTGGATTTCTATCCTGATTAAATTCTAGTTCTGAGCTCTCAACAGTCTGGACAAACTGCCCTTCACTATCTCCAAAGTTTCTTATTCGTCATTAAACTCTAATTCTGAGCTCTCAACAGTCTGGACAAACTGCCCTTCACTATCTCCAAAGTTTCTTATTCATCACTATCCCATTTTCCTCCACTTCAAACCAAGGTAACAAATGAAAGGTGGGGAAAAATAGGGGACATCTGTAATAATGGGCATTATATAATGGGCATAATTATATTTTTTTATTCTGATCTTTCTCGCCACAAGGGAACAACAAACCTCAATCCAAATAATTTCCTGCCAGAAGTCAAGTCCAAATACTGGGAGACTGAGGACTATAGGGCTGACTATGTACATGTGCAATAACAGGCTCACGTTCTAGCGGTAGGCACCCAGGCGTCCTTCCTAATCCCACAATCCTCTGGTCGCATAATTCTGGTTTTTCTAGCTCCTCCTTAAGTGGTGTTTCCTTCAGTCACGTTGCAATGTCCAGGATTGGAGAGGATTTTTCTGTTTTGGCTCTGATAGCTGTTTACTATTTGGAATCAGCGAAGTTTCGGGAGTACTGACACTGCCATGAACATGTTGGTCCCAAGTGCACTCATGAAACAACTGCCTATTCAGACCATGGCTGGGGCCGTCCCAGGTTGCAATGAGAAAGGTACTGTGCTGAGCCATTTTCCAATCGGATCTTTCTCTTCCTTCCCCAGCACACTCCAAACCTACTCCAGGCCCACCACCCCAAACCCGCAGACCCTTAAGACCTTCCCTCCTATTTCTTTGACTTTCCGCCATCAAACTCACACGCTATCACATTGCCTGGGGGTGACCTTAACCGTTCCCTGGGGAGCGGGGCCAGCCTGGAGGAGGGGCCGTGGTGTTCTGGTCTCTTGTCATTCTGGTCATTCTGGTTGCTGGCTTTTTATATATATAGATACCACAGCTTTTTTAGCCACTCATCTACTGATGCACACTTAGGCTGTTTCCAGACCTTTGCAGACCCTTAAGACCTTCCCTCCTATTTCTTTGACCTTCCCCCATCAAACTCACATGCTATCACATTGCCTGGGGGTGACCCTAACCGTTCCCTGGGGGGTGGGGCCAGCCTGGATGAGGGGAAGTGGTGTTCTGGTCTCTGGTCATTCTGGTCGTTCTGGTCGCTGGCTTTTAATATATATAGATACCACAGCTTTTTTATCCACTCATCTACTGATGCACACTTAGGCTGTTTCCAGACCTTGGCTATTGTAAATACTGCTGCAATGAACATAGTGGTGCATATATTATTTAAAAAGTATATTTTTATTGATTTTGAGAGAGAGAGAGAAACATGGATGTGAGAGCATAACATCTATTGGCTGCCCTCTGCATACCTCCCACCAAGAATTGAACCAGCAACCTTCCGGTGCATGGGATGACACCCAACCAACTGAGCCACACCAGCCAGGGCTGCATATATTCTTTTGAATTACTGTTTTGGGTTTCTTAAGATGTATTCCAAGAGGTTGGATTGCTGGGTCAAATGACAGTTCCATTTTTAAATTTTGTTTTGTTTTGTTTTTACTTTATTTTTATACTTGACGCTATTACAGATGTCCCCTATTTTTCCCCACCTTGCCCACCTTCACCCAGCCCCCACCCCTTCCCTCTGGCCATCACCATACTGTTGTCTGTGTCTATGGGTTATGCATGAATGTTCTTTGGTTAATCCCTTCAGCTTCTTTCATCCGGTTCCTCCCCTACCTCCTTCCCCTCTGACAGTTGTTAGTCTGTTTCATGAATCCATGCCTCTGTTTCTTTTTTGTTCATCAGTTTATTAACCCCTTCCCTCTGGCCATCACCATACTCTTGTCTGTGTCTATGGGTTATGCATGTATGTTCTTTGGTTAATCCCTTCACCTTCTTTCATCCGGTCCCTCCCCTACCTCCTTCCCCTTTGACAGCTGTTAGTCTGTTTCATGTATCCATGCCTCTGTTTCTTTTTTGTTCATCAGTTTATTTTGTTCATTAGATTCCTTGTTTGTTTATTTTGAGATTCAATTGTTGATATGTGTCTATTGCCATTTTATTGTTCATATTTTTTATTTCTTCTTCTTCTTCTTCTTCTTCTTCTTCTTCTTCTTCTTCTTCTTCATCTTCCTTTTCTTCTTTTAGAAGACTCTTGAACATTTCATGTAATATTGGTGGTGATGAACTCCTTTAGCTTTTTCTTGTCTGTGAAGCTCTTCATCTGACCTTCAATTCTAAATAATAACTTTGCTGGGTAGAGTAATCTTGGTTGTAGGTCCTTGCTATTCATCACTGAATATTTCTTGCCATTCCCTTCTGGCCTGCAAAGTTTCTGTTGAGAAATCAGCTGAAAATCCTATGGACACTTCCTTGTAGGTAACTAATTGCTTTTCTCTTGCTGCTTTTAAGATTCTCTCTTTGTCTTTAATCTTTAGCATTTTAATTATGATGTGTCTTAGTTTCTTTGGGTTCATCTTGTTTGGAACTCTTTGGGCTTCCAGGACTTGTAAATCTATATATTTCACCAGATAGGGGAGGTTTTCTGTCATTATTTCTTCCATTAGGTTTTCAATATCTTGCTCACTCTCTTCTCCTTTTTGTATTCCCATGATGTGAATGTTGGCACACTTGAAGTTGTCCCAGAGGCTCCTTACACTATCTTCATATTTTTAGTTTCTTTTTTCTTTTTGCTCTTCTGATTGGATGTTTTTGCTTCCTCATATTTCAAATCGCTGATTTGATTCTGGGC
>NW_005369894.1:1642917-1675225 GCF_000412655.1 Myotis brandtii
CATCACTGGGAGGAATTGACCTCCAGGCCAATTGGCTGTGAGAACCAGCTGTGACTATAGCAAAAGACCTGCTGTGCAGGATACACCCTTATGGAGCAGGACTTGCTTCAGTGGGACTTTAGTGCTCACAGGTTCTGCCCCTTGAGTGTGTCACTTGTGAATGTGGTAGAGTTGTAATCTGATATGGTATGAAGCTGTCCATGGGGTGCACTCTTTCTGGGGCCTTCCAGGAGGTGCAAAGTCAGCCACTGCCTGTGGCCACTTGTCACAAGCTGCAGATGGCTCCTATTTGTATTGGGCTTGGAGGTGCCCAGGAGAGGCCAAAGTGTGAAGGTCTGCCCCTTGAGTGTGTCACTTGTGAATGTGGTAGAGTTGTAATCTAGTATGGTATTAAGCTGTCCACAGGGTGCACTGTTTCTGGGGTCTTCCAGGAGGTGTAAAGTCAGCCACTGCCTGTGCCCTGTCTGGGGCCACTTGGCACAAGCTGCAGATGGCTCCTATTTGTGTTGGGCTTGGAGGTGCCCAGGAGAGGCCAAAGTGTGAACCAAGTTAGGCTGCTGTTACTGCCAGGCCTGGGGCCACTTATTACAAGGTATGGGGTATGCTGACACCAGCTGCTGCTTGTTTGAGAGATTTTAGGAAAGTCTGAAGCTTGAGCCAGGACAGCCCTCTCATATGGAAAAGCCACTGCAAACAGCTTGGGTGGAGCTGCAAATTCTGTGGAGTGGGTCTCAGGGGTCACTGGGGCGGGTTGACCAGTGTGAGCCAGGTTGATGGAGACTCAGATATGGTGCCTGCCAGTCAGCTCTGTGACAGGGAAGGTTTCAACATAGGAACAATGACCTTTATGAGTACTTTTGTCTGGGAGAAAGCTGCCCCCAAGTTCTTACCCTGATGCCAGACAATTTATTTCCTCCCTGTGTGTCCCTAGATACTTTTAAGCTGCTGTCCCAGCACTGGAACTCAGAGGGAGTGAGTTAAAGTAAGTCAGATGCCTGCACTGTAAGATGAATTGCCTGGTCCTCAGCTGCCTCCGTGTCACTCAGCCACAATCCCTGCTGGATTTTATAGCCCAAGTTACAGGGACTTCTCTTCCAAGCACTGGAACCCTTAGCTGAAGGGTCTGATGTGTGGCTGGGACTCTTTACTCCTCACAGGATAAGATATTCCTCCTGATTAAAAACACACCACACGTGGGTTGTAGGACCAGCCCCTTCTTTGCCTCTGCCCCTCCTACCAGTTTCAATGATGTGCTTTACTTACTTCTCTAGTTGTAGGACTTCTATATAGCCAGATTTTAGGCAGTTCTGAATGATGATTATTCTGTGTTTTAGTTGTAATTTTGATGTGGTTGTGGGTGGATGCGAGTACCGCATTTATCTATGTGGCCATCTTGGCTCCTCCCCCCTTATCTTCAATTTTAAATGATAGCCTTGCTTGGTAGCATAGTCTTGGTTGTAGGTTCTTGCATTTCATCACTTTGAATATTTCATTTTAATCCCTTCTTGCCTTAAGTGTTTTTGTTAAGAAATGAGCTGTAAGCCTTATGGAAGCTCCTTTGTAGGTAACTAATTGCTTTTCTCTTGCTGTTTTTAAGATTCTCTCTTTGTCTTTTACCTTTGGCATTTTAATTATGATGTGTCTTGGTGTGGGCCTCTTTGGGTTCATTTTTCTTGGGACTCTGTGCTTCCTGAACTTGTGTGCCATTTTCTTTTGCCAGGTTATGAAAGTTTTCAGCCATTATTTCTTCAAACAGATTTTCTATCTCTTGCTCATGTCTTCTCCTTCTGGCTCCCCTATGATGCAGATATTGTCCCAGAAGTCCTTTAGACTTGCCTTATTTTTTTAAATTCTCTTTTCTTTTTGATGTTTTGCTTGGGTGCTAACTGTTATCTTATCCTCTAAGTCACTGATTCAATCCTCTGCTTCATCTAACCTACTGTTGATTCCTTCTTGTGCATTATTCATTTCAGATATTGTATTCTTCATTTCTGACTGATTCTTTTTTATGGTTTCTATGTCCTCTTTATTGTTTAATATCTCTTTTTTAAAAAATTCTTACTGAGATCATCCATTCTTCCCCTAAAGTCCTTGAGCATCCTTATAACCATTGCTTCCCTTTAATTTAATTCTTTTTCTGGAATTCCTCTTGTTCTTTTATTTAGGGCAGATTCATTTGTCTCTTTACTTTGTCTTTGTATATTAGGTTGATCTGCTATGACTCCCAAACTTCTTTTTTTTTTAAGGGAGAGTGAATTTTTAAAATTTTTTGTTATTGATTTCAGAGAAGAGGGGAAAGGGAGAGACTGAAATATCAATGATGAGAGAGAATCATTGATTGGCAGCCTTCTGCATGCCCCTACTGGGGATAGAGCCCACAACATGGGCATGTGCCTTTGACTGGAATTGAACCCGGGACTCTTCAGTTAACAGGACAACACTCTGTCCATTGAGCCAAGCTGGCTAGGGCTCCCAAACTTCTTATGATGGCTTTATGATGTAGCTGTCTTGTTGGGATCAGTGGCACAATCTTCCAGATCACTTAAGCTTTGTGTTCCCAGAATGTCTCTTGTGAGTTATGTGCACCCTCCTGTTGTAGTTAAGTCTTGAATGCTCTTGGCCCTTTTGTGAGTGGTTAACTCTTCAGCCTGGCTGACTATAAAGATAAACTTTGATCACCATGGATGAGTCACTGTGCAGGGGCTGCCCTCCAAGGTGAGGTTGCTATAAGCAGGGTCTGGTGCCTGCTGGAATCCCTCTTAGGGTATGCTGTTTGTGTGGCTAGTTGAGTCAAGCTCTGGTATGGTCTGAAGCCCGCTACTGGTGTTGTTGGTTCTGGGTCCACTTGGGCAGAGTTCAGGTACAGGTCAACGTCAGACATTGTGTGTAACTGGCCTTGGCCTACCTGTCTGGTATTACCATATTATTCACTGTTCGTCACTGTGCCTACTTGGCCTGTGCATGTGTGTGGGGAGGGGCCAATTTGTGTACAAGGGTCAGCTTCCTCTGTCAGACATTGCGGGTAACTGGCCTTGGGCTACCTGTCTGGTATTACCATACTATTCACTGTTTGTCACTGTGCCTACTTGGCCTGTGTGTGTGTGGGGGGGAGGGGCCAATTTGTGTACAAGGGTCAGCTTCCTCTAGCTTGAGCTGGGGAAAGATCTGTAAAAGGCCCGAGGTTCGCTGAAGTCTGCCTTCACCTGTCAGCTACTCTGCCTCCTGCTGAGGTTGCCTGTTGTTCCTCCAGAGCTTTCCGAAGAAAGACTGTAGATTGGTTCTAGGCTGGCTGTGAACACAGGTTGCAAGCTTGATAGGGCAGGGTGAGCAGATCGGGAGGATGGGGCTTGTAGGTTCTCTACTTGGGGGTCACGTGGTCAAGAATTCATTGAGGGGAAAGTGGCCCCTACTCCAGAACCAGACCATTCAGTCTCTGCCAGAGTCTCCAATTCTGGCTCCCCCAGGTGGGACTCGCTATAGGTGCAGGTTGGGTGCAGCCAGCCATCCCCTCTGTAGGAGCAGGGTCAGCCAGGTGAAGCACCAGGCTTGGGAGGACAGATCAAGAGTCTTCCATTGGGTGTGATAACAGCCATGCCTGCAGGAAAGAGCCAAGCATTTCATCCTGGGCCCACAGTAGCCTTCCAGGGACACACACTCTGAATGCCCCTGTTCCTAGCAGCTCTCCCTTCCCCGCATAAAACTGAGCTCATCAGGGCAGGTTATCTGGGACTTTGAAGGGTAAATCCAAACAGCCTCCCATTGGAGGTTGTGTCCTCAAGCCTATAGGAAGGGAGGTTGGCACTTCTTTCTTTTCCCGGGATACTGTGAGCTGAGCTCACATGGAAGATAGGAGTGGCCCCTCTGTGATGTAGCCACACAACTCAGCCCTCACCCATCTGATTCCCAGACAAAAGCCTCCTAGGAGATGTGCTCTGAATCATGTGGCTGGCCAAGTGATTCAAAAGGGGGTGGTGGTGACTGCTGTGTCCTCAAGGTGGGGAAGACTGTTTCTAAAGCCAGACAGTTCAGTCACTGTCTGAGTCTCTGCCAAAAGCTTCCCTAGAAAAAGAGCACCCCAAAGATGACTGCTAGGTGCAGCCAGTAGACCCCTCCACAGGACCTGAACGGGCAGAGTTGTCTCACCAGCAGTCGGCAACCGGCAGTGCACTCCCCAACCAGGGAGTATACTCCCCAGGCTGGTACTATAAGAATAGGAATGTTCGTCCCTGGGAAGGTGGTGGTAAGTTCTCCAGCAGACTCCCTTCTCTCCCAGGAGTACTGAATCCCCACTGATTTTCACCACCAGCTACTATGTGGGCTTCTCTTTCTGTCTCTGTTGCTATGGCTGGGGATCCCTGCATGGAGTTGAGACCCCACACTCCTGCGGGAAGGGAGTTTTGCAGCCGAGATAACCCTTTAGCTTATAAGATGCCGCACATGTGGGTACTGAGGACAGCCCTTTCTGTGTCTCTGCTCTTCTTATCAGTCTCTATGTGGCTTCTTCTGTAAATCCTTGGTTATAATATATCAGTTCAGTTAGCTCACAGTTGGCTATTCAGGTTGATTGCTCTATAATTTAGCTACAAATCCAGTTTGGGTCTGAGAACAGGTGAATGTAATTTACACCTACTCGCAGCCATCTTGGATAAATTCTAAGTCCTAAACCAGTGGTTCTCAACCTTCCTAATGCCGCAACCCTTTAATACAGTTCCTCATGCTGTGGTGACCCCCAACCATAAAATTATTTTCATTACTACTTCATAACTGTAATTTTGCTACTGTTATGAATCGTAATGTAAATATCTGATATGCAGGATGTATTTTCATTGTTACAAATTGAACATAATTAAAGCATAGCGATTAATCACAAAAACAATATGTAATTATATATGTGTTTTCCGATGGTCTTAGGCGACCCCTGTGAAAGGGTTGTTCGACCCCCAAAGGGGTCGCAACCCACAGGTTGAGAACTGCTGCCCTAAACCTTTTGATGTTTTATACTTTTTAAAACAGACCAGTAGAAATAAAGGCTTCAGGTTTTCTAATTTTGTTTTTAAATTTTCTTTTTTCCCCTTTTAATCCTCACCTGAGGATATGATTATTGATTTTAGAGAGAGGGAGAGAGAGAGAATAGAGAGAGATAGCAATGTGAGTGAGAAGCATCCATTGACTACCTCCTATATGGGTACCAACTGGGGATCAAAACTGCAACCTAGGTGTGTGATCTGACTGGGATTGAATTCGCAACCTTTGGTGTACAGGATGACACTCCAACCAACTGAGCCACACAGCCAGGGAAGGGTTATTTGTTTGTTTGTTTTTGATTCAAGAAGTAGCTATTTCCTGAAAACTTGCAATTGGAATTCCCAAAATATTTATGACATCATATTATTAAAATTAATTAAAAATCATCATGTAGAATGACCTAAATGGGTAGAAAACATGATCTTTGTCATTTGGTTAGTCTACAACTAATGTATAAATTAACAGAACTCCTATTTCATCATAGCGTAAAAGTCTCAGTAAATGAATATGCTATGTCTTTGGGATATAATCCTCTCTTTTTTCTCTTATCCAAAATATATTAAATTTTCAAATGAGGAAAAAACAAATCAATGTGATTCTATTTGGAAAATTTTGATTGGAGTAAAAAAATGGAACATAACAGAAATATTACAACAGATATTCATTTGGAAATCTAAAGGAAAGCTTTACTTGTTCTCATACATTTATTACATTATAAAAAACTCATAATTAAGACCTATAGCAGGGAGCTATTATAAAAGGATACTTGTTGAATAACTATTTCAGGATAGAATAATTGATTGCTGGCCACAACACACACTTGTTTTTAATTTTAGTGTTTAAGTGCTCTGTAGGAAATATTAAAATACCTGTAAGTCCTTCAGTAGCTTGGTAGAAAAAACAATAAGTAAGAAAACTCATAGTTATGTAATCTACTAATTGGTTTTCTTCCATTTATTCCCAGTTTACCTCTGAATCACCTTCAATGCTACTAATTCCCATTTCACATGTAAATGTGGAAGAGGTTTATGTGGGAAAGAATATTTCTTGAATTTAAGTTTGGAATTTTTAATATTTAGAAATTTCATATTTAGAAATGCAATATTCTGAAATTGCTAATTTCTTCCTCTCTCTTTTTGTTTTCTTTAGCAATGTGCCACCATAATCTTTTCAAAAATGTGCTTTTGTTGATTTTAGAGAGAGGAAGGGAGAAAGAGAGAGAAACTTCAATGAGAGTGAAACATTGATCAGTGCCTCCTGTACACTCCCTACTGGGGATTGAGCCTGCAACCCTGGCATGTGCCCTGACCAGGAGTCTAACCTGTGATCTCTTGGTGCCTGGGACAATGCTAAACACTGGCACACTGGCCAGGCTGTGCCACCATAATCTTGTTGTGACTCATCCAGAATATTCAAGGAACACTACTGGTTTATGAAAGCAATATCCCTATGAACATAAATTATATGGCAGTAGCTGCTGGCTTGTAGGAATAGGCCACTTACCACACTCCTAAATTTCCTGTATGAACCTTGAAATAAATGTGAAGAAAAAGAACTGATTTGAAAATTATTCTGATAATCTCGCTTCTGTGACTGATGACTTTCCAGTTGTAATTTCAATCTATACAAGTCCTCACCATAAATAAAATCTCTCTTTGTGCTCCTGCTAGCTTGAGTTTGTCTCTATGTCTTGTGACTATCCTCTACAAAGAAAATAAAGCTGAAATGTTTTGTGGCTAAACACACAAAAGTTAATTTTCTCTCTCACAAAAAGCCGGCAGTTATGTGGGATGGTCTTCTTTTAAGAGTAGACTTAGAAATAAAAACGTAGGTTGTTTTTATAGTGTGGCTTTGCCATCTCAATAAGTGAATTTCACTGTTGCCACAGCAGGTGAAGGGAGAGCAGGAGGTTTATATATTGGCTTTTAAATGCTTCAGTCTGAAATGGACACATGCTATTTCTGTGCACAGTCTGTTGACCAGAACTAGTCCAATGGCACTGCCAAACTGCAGGAGGGCTCTGAACCGGGGTGAGCACATGGCAGACAGGGTGTAGTAGATGCCTCTGTCACACAACTAAAGGAGCCTAAATGAAACAACACAAGTGATACAATTATAATCAGCATATACTGTATAACACGGAGATAGATTATAGTCCTTTGTTAATTGTGTTGAAAGATCTGGCTCCTGTACTTGGTCAGATTGAGTGTTCTTAGATGAATATTATCCTCTCATCTAGTTGTTATTTGAGAAAAGAAAGATTATTTGAAAATTGGGGAAGATAATTTATTCTTATATAGGAAGTAACATGAGAATTCTAGTAATGAAAGTGAAAAGAGTGGTTAAGGAACACGAAACTAAGCGAGGATCAGTCTTATACATGTTACTGTGTATTTACTTATAACTTGAGATACTTTATTAGAAACATACCAGTAAAATACTGTAATTTCATACTCAATGCATTTGCATATTTATGTCCTGTTTATTTTTCCACAAACGAATTGAGGTGGTTAAATTATAATTGCCATCTTAAATATTTTGTTCATTGGATGTGCATCATTGATTTACATAAAAACAAAAAGTTTAAAGTAGTTAGATACATTTGTTGAAAGATGCAATAAATAAGTGAATGTTTAAAATAATTTTTATAAAACTAGGCTTTTGGGTTGTTAAAACTCATTGATAATAATAAAATAGTGATGACGATGGTAATGATCATAGCTTATACTTACTAAGGACTTGAACATGCTAGATACCGTTCCAAGAACTTTATCTGTGTTATCTCTTTTAATTTTACACTAATCCTTCTGGATAGATAAGGTAGTATTAAAGATAGGGAAATTGAGGCACGGCTATGTGAAGTGGCTTGCCCAGGTAGCTCAATGTCTGGAAGGGAATTAAATTTGCCTGTCCACCCCTCCCTCAGCCTCCCCCTTGATAAGGCCCAAATGTGCTTAGGTCCCCAAAATAGAAATGCAGAGCATCTACACGGGTCTCCTGACTCAGAGCAGGTTAAAAAAATCACACTTTAGAGCCAAACAGCTGTTATTTAATCTGTCCAAAATGTTTAATTGCCCAGTTCTTTGAACACAAAATATTTTTTTTCTGGATTATAGTACTGCTATGGAATAGGGTTAGATAGGGTAAGGGTGCTGCCACGAGGGGTAGCACTAGAAGCAAATTGCCAGCCAGAAAGGATGCTGGCTGTAGTGCATCACTTCATTTAAAAGTATTAGAGGAGTAAAAGAATGCTATAACTCACCTAGGTGGTTTTGAAGGCATATATTTATTAAAGAAGAAGTTATATATCAAGTTTTACATTAATTGGCTCTCTCTTAAAATGCTTTTGCACCATATAGAGTACCCCAATAATTACATGCTAAATGTAAATAATGTATTAATATAAGTGATATAGAAGAATTGATGTAGATGAACTTACTGAATACTCCATTATCACCTATATTCCTTAAGGCAATGCTTTGGAAATGTATTAGTTGGTACTATTAGCTGGTATTTTGGAGACAGGTACACTAAACAGTCCTGTGTTATAGCCCACTTATTTTGACACTGTCTTACCATATTTTAAAAGGTTACATATTTTAAAAACTAGGAATATCAGGGAAAATATAATCCACACCTATGTATTTGTGGAGAGCGGCTACAGTGTTTGGACAGGTTCAAGCCTCGGACTAATGAGAGGGCACAGTCCTCTCATGGCCACGTGCAAGTCCCAGCTTGGAGGGCAAAGCCCTCCCAGCACAATTATAGCCAACAGCTATAAGTTGTAAGCTTGAACCTATGGTCCGAACACGTGGCCCCACGTGTCTAAGTGATGTGGGCTTGGTAGAGTTCAGGTGCATGTAATTGAGTAGCATCAAGACCCACGAGAATGTTGTAAACATCTTGACCATGCCCTTACTTTGCCTCGTGGAATCTGGCTATAAAATAAAGACACGGCTTGTAGTCCATGGCACGGTCGCTAGCTCTCCATCAGAGAGGACAGCATCCCACTGAGACCCAGCTTTATTCTCTTGTCTGTCTTTTTTAAAAAAAATATATTTTATTGATTTTTTTACAGAGAGGAAAGGAGAGGGACAGAGAGTTAGAAACATCGATGAGAGAGAAACATCGATCAGCTGCCTCCTGCACACCCCCCACTGGGGATGTGCCCACAACCAAGGTACATGCCCTTGACCGGAATCGAACCTGGGACCCTTCAGTCCGCAGGCCAACGCTCTATCCACTGAGCCAAACTGGTTAGGGCTTGTCTGTCTTTTCTCAATCCTTCACCGCCCCCACTCAGGTTCACCCTGGCGCGGCACATGTATTATCAATGAGAATTAGCAAGGGTTAATATTTCCATTTCTTTTCTAAATTCATAAATCTTTACTGAGACATATGAAGTCCCTTTCTATTCCTTTCTGTTACTGCATTATCTGTGTGCATTCCTCAGAGACAACCTCTATTATGAATTTGAAATATATTCTTTCATTTTATTACACTAAATTTTAACTTCTCATGTTTATGCATAAACACTTTAAAAATTATATAAATGGTAACATATTAAATCTTTCTACTACTTAAGTTTTTCCTATTTATTGTTATAGTTTAAATCTATCTGTTTTAGTTTTACATTTAGATCTAGTACATTCATTTTAATTTACCTTTCTGTATACATGTCTCCCTGAAAGAAATGGAATTACTGGGTTGTATGATTGAATTTTCAAAAACTTTATTAGATAATACTGAATTGTTCTCCAAAGTGGCTATAGTAGTTTATTTTCCCACCAGAGTAGACTTTCCATAATTTTGTACATCTTTGGCAATATTTGGTAATAATAGATTTTAAAAATTGTGTTTTACCCTCAACTTTTAATTGTTTTGGATTTTTAAAATTAAATTGCTAAATATCTTTAATGTTCCTGAAACTTTTTCCACTGGTAAAGCAGCATTTTTATTATGGTACATGAATATCATATATGTTAAAAAACACACACACAACTATTCTGAAACATGTTATGTTCTCAAGTAATAGGGTTAAATTTGATAACTATTTAATAAATAAAATTGCCATATATGTTTAGATTAACTTACTGAAATTAATTCAATGATCTGCATTCAGTATAAGCTGTAGTCTAAATAAATTCTATAATTACATATTATACATATACATATATAAAATATCCTATATAATAAAAGCCTAATATGCTAAGTGTCTGGCTGTTCGGTCAACCATTTGACCAGTTGCTATGATGCACACTGACCACCAGGGGGAAGATGCTTTGACTGGTAGGTTAGCTTGCTGTTGGGGTCTGGCCAATCAGGACTCGGTGAGATGGATTGGACACACCCTGGAACCCTCCCACAGCCCCTCCCTGGCTCTGATTGTGCATTGATGGGGTCCCTTGGCCTGGTCTGTGCCCTCTCACAATCCAGGACCCCTCAGGGGATGTTGGAGAGCTGGTTTTGGCCCGATCCCCACAGGCCAGGCCAAGGGATCCCACCAGTGTACGAATCCGTGCACCAGGCCTCTAGTATTATCTATATATGTCTATTAAATCAATCAATTAATCAATCAATCTGTAATTTATAATAAACAACATAGGAAGGTCCAACCTCCAGGTATATTTTGTTTTGCTTGTATATTTTACATCCCATTGCTGCCCTTCATATTGTAGCAGTTTGCCTTGAGGATAAATTCACAGCTTGAACTTTTCATTTCACTAATTGGTACTTATTTTTGCCACTGAGTTGTTCTCATTCAACTGGGTAATGAAAGTGGAAATTGCCTCCTCTCAGAATCTCATTTAAAGGAAGACAAACTCATAAATGTGGCAGTGCTTTGCTTAAAAGTATCATGGAGATAGGATAGCTCTTGACCTTAGATTGAAAAGTCATGCCTGAGTTAGAACTTTTAGTATGGCAGCACGAGAAGGTCAGCAAATTATTTCCTAAAAAGCAATTATAATAAACATATTGTGAAAAAAAAACAACCATTTGGGAACTCTGAAATCTACCAAAAGCATGCAACAAAGTGAGAAGTGCTAATTCATGAGAAATAACTGAACTTCAGGTAAGATCAAGGCAGAGCAGTGGAATTCCTGCCCAGGGCTATTTCCAGTTTGGATGGCAGAGTTATTCTACTAAGGTAGAGAAGGCTAGGAAAACCAGAAGCTTTACTTGGGAGGAGTATCCCTTGGTATGAAGTCTGGGTGAAAAACCTGTGTTCAGCAGCATTGTCAGTAAAAGTAGTGATCTTGATGACAAGCCACCAGGGAAGGCCAACAGCTCAGCTAGCCTGAGGCTGTCATTCTGACTGCAGTAAGCAACAGGCAGTGACCTAGACAGAAATTTAACAAGGACACCCAGGGAATGAGGTAGCCGTAGGAGGGCTTGATAAACTCTCTATGTCAGCTTTGACTAACTGGAAGTATGCATAAATGCTCATGGAAGACTGAACAGAATGCAGCCTTTTCCCATACCATACATACATGGTCTGGGAAGCTGTGTTCATGCACAAGTCAGACACAAGAGGGACTGATGGAAAGTAAAACTGGAGCATACCTGAAAACTGCTGAACTTTTAATGTACTTCCCAACCTGCACACACACCCTTGGGAAAGGGTAGAAGCCTTGCTTGGATTAAGACCAATAACTGGCTGACCATAATCTATGCAGATACAGAGCTCTCTACATTCTGATGGTAGAATAAGTTACAGCCACTTTTAGGAAGCCAATCTTAAAATTAAAACAACAATTTAAAAAATCTCTGAGTATAGACATCAGCAGTGACACACAAGTGAGACATATTCCACAGGTTTAGTCCAGGCAAGTAATTAAACAAGCAAACAAAATAGCAGCAATGACAACCCTCAGGAGGGAAGTATCAGAATTTGGAGTGTCTACAATATATTATCTAAAATGTTCAATATCAATCAAAAGTTGTGAGAAAGTATAACCGATAATCAGGAAATCAGAAGCAATTAGAGACTGTGAGTTAGCCCAGATGTTGAATTTAGAAGACAAAGATTCAAAGGAGTTATTATAATTACTAGGGGCCCAGTGCACAAATTCATGCACCTTGAAAGGAACTGTGGGCAGCGAGGCTGAGGTGGGCACAGGGGTGACCTTGGCCAGGGGTGCCAAGCAGTTGGTGGTGCAAGAGGCATTGCTGACAATCTTGAGGGAGTTGTCATACTTGTCATGGTTCACACCCATCACAAACATGGGGGCATCTGCAGAAGGGGCAGAGATGATGACCCCCTTGGCTCCGCCCTTCAAGTGAACCCCAGCCTTCTCTGTGGTAGTGAAGACACCGGTGGACTCCTCAACATACTCAGCACCAGCATCACTCCATTTGATGTTAGTGGGATCTCGCTCCTGGAAGATGGAGATGGACTTTCCATTGACGACAAGCTTCCCGTTCTCAGCCTTGACTGTGCCTTTGAACTTGCCATGAGTAGAATCAAACTGGAACATGTAGACCATGTAGTTGAGGTCAATGAAGGGGTCATTGATGGCGACAATATCCACTTTGCCAGAGTTAAAAGCAGCCCTGGTGACCAGGTGCCCAATGTGGCCAACTCCGACCTTTACCACCTTGTCTCAGGGTTGTGGCTGCTGGCACTGCACAGGAGGGGAGGCTGTCTGACGAACAGGAGGAGCAGAGAGCCTTGTTTTATTTTTTAAATATATTTTTATTGATTTCAGAGAGAAAGGGAGAGGGAGAGAGAGATAGAAACATCAATAATGAGAGAGAATCATTGATTGGCTGCCTCCTGCACGCCCCCACTGGAGACTCTGAGCCTGCAACCTAGACATATGCCCTTGACTGGAATCAAACCCTCGACCCTTCAGTCCGTAGGCTAATGCTCTATCCACTGAGACAAACCAGCCAGGGCCCAGGTAATCGTTTTAACTTTAAAACCACTTTTTCATGCTGATGGATAAAGGTGGTTATTGTGCTCATAAAACCCAACCCCTCATTATAATAAATGGACTCTCACCTACCCATTGGCTTTTGTGAGCCACACACTGGGCTGCATGGAAGATCCAGAGGGATGTTAGCTGCAAATTTGAAACCCAGGAAGGTATATGCAACACTGTCACACTTCTGTGAAGTCACACGTGGCCAACTCCCAGTGGCATCACAGAACACGCCTTACTGAGTGGCCTTGTAGCCCACTGACTGCAGTGGGAGGTGGCTTCTTATGGCTTAACTGCACCTGTGCACTTAGGCTTGGGAGTGAGGATTGCAATGCCCTGACCCGCACCCTGCCAAGGGCAGCAGCACTCCAGCCCCACAGCCCCAGGGAGCAGCGCATGCTGGGAGTCAGAGGCGTGGTTCCTAGTCTCAGCTCAGCGAAGGTCTGGCTGTGTTAGCTTAGCCAAGTTGTTTCCCTATCCTGAAGCTCACTTTTCCTGTCTATGAAATGGGAGGGCAGGATGACAGACCCGTGAGCGCTAAGGGCCCTTACAATGCTGGCTTGCTCTAGATCTAAAAGGAAGCAAAGGCAGGAAAAAGATTTGCCCAGGGAGGTGAGTGGCTGAGTTGGGCAGGAGCCTCTCGTGAGTGAAGCTGTACTTATGGCACTTTGCAAATGCCAGCTTCATGACCCAGTTTCACAAAGAAGCAAACCAGTAACAGGTTAGCTGATTGCCACTGCTCTTGGCCAGAAAGAGCCTGTCTCCTGTGGGAAGAGGTTAGGTTTTGAGGCAGATAAGCTCGGGTTCAGATCCTGGCTTCCCCATTGAACAGTTGTGTGACCCTGTGCAAATCACAACTTCTCTGCGCCTGTTTCCTCAAGTGTGAAATGGGGGAAAATATCCATCTTATAGGATTGTCATTTCTTTGCTTCTTTCATTTTTGCCTTTAACTAATCCTATCTAATAAAGAAGGAATATGCAAATTGGCCATCGAGCTGTAACAAGATGGGGGCGCCCACAGCCGAGGCTGAGTTCCTGTAATGAGCCTTAAGGAGCAATCAGCAGGGACCTGAGGCTGTGTGGTGCTGGCCGGGGCAGGGGACCTGAGGCTATGCCCCCCGCATGGTGGGGCTTGACAGGGACCTCAAGGCATGCCCCCTGCCCCGGCCCGGGCTGGGGGACCTCAGGCCATGCACCCTACCCCAGTGCCGGGCTGGGGGACCTGAGGCTGCACCCCACACCCGGCGGGGCTTGATGGGGGTGGGGCCGGCCAGGTCTGGATCTAGCCCAATGGGGGTGGGGCCTGCTGGGTCTGGGTCTTGTGTGATTTCGAGGCACACGTGGGTGGGCAGGGACTTGACTCTGGTTCCCGTGGTGCGCCCCAGACTCTGACAGGAGGAAGATTTTCATATACATCTAGCCCAAGGGTGGGGCCTGCTGGGTCTGGGTCTTGTGTGATTTCGAGGCACACGTGGGTGGGCAGGGACTTGACTCTGGTTCCCGTGGTGCGCCCCAGACTCTGACAGGAGGAAGATTTTCATATACATTTTACTAATTTCCTTTCATCTCTGACACTTCTATTATAGAGAAAGGGCAAATAGCAATATTGAAATATTTCCTCTAATTAATTCCCTTTTAATGTGCATGAATTTCATGCACTGTGTCACTAGTAAGAAATAACAATGATAGCATTAATCAGAGTTGATGTTCAGGTGCTAGGGCCATGCCAGTGGTTCAAACGCTGAAATAATTCCAAAGGCCTGAGCCCTCTGACTGCCGTCCATCCCTTCCCTGGGGGCCCTCCCTCCCCCCGCCCCCTGCATGATTCAGCAAAGAGCTGTTGCCTGTCTCTCAGGGGGCCTGTGGGACTCTGCTTCAATCTGATGGGCCAGTGTCTGTGTGGTGCTAGTTGTTAATTTTTGTAATTAATAGACTTTATTTTTTAAAAAGCAGCTTTAGGTCTATAGAAAATTTGAGCAGAAAACAGAGTTTTCATATGCCACCCCTCTGTGCAACCCCACTTTCCCCTATTATTAGCATTTTGCAATAATGTGGTACATTTGTTTCAATTGATGAACCAATATTGAAACATCAGTGAGTGTTGCTACCTGAAGTCCCCTCATTTACATTAAGGCCCACAATCTGTGTTGTAGAGTTACTGACTGTTTATAATACAACGCTTGGTATTAAATGGCCAACATTCCTTGAGCTTCTATGTGCCAGACACACACTGTTCTTGGTGCTTTCCACACATCCTCATTGAATCCTCACACGTTTCAAATTTTAGACAAAAAGAGAATATGAAAATTTTGTTTGTTTGACAAGTCTGCTGCCCTAGCATGGAGCATCTTAGCTGAATATTAGGATCATCTGGGGAGCCCCCTAAAATATGCCAATGCCCAGACCCCAACCCAGACTGTGAGAGCAGAACCCTTTTTGGGAGGGGGTGGAGCCCAACTATGACTCTTAAAGCCTCCAGGTGATCCTAACCTGCTCCCAGGGGTGAGGGCCACTGCTCCCAGCCCTGCCCTTCAGATAAAGGTCTGGGGTCCAGCCCTGGGCCTTGGTAGAAATGCAGACGATCAGACCCCACCTCCCATCCCCAATCCAGTGAACCAGCCCAGCATTCTAACAAGGCCCAGGTAACTTGTGTGCACGTGAATGTTGGAGACCCAAAGATCCGGAGCAGAGTTCTTGGTCATCTAGAGGTTAGGGCAGTGATGGCGAACCTTTTGAGCTCAGCGTGTCAGCATTTTGAAAAACCCTAACTTAACTCTGGTGCCGTGTCACATATAGAAATTTTTTGATATTTGCAACCATAGTAAAACAAAGACTTATATTTTTGATAGTTATTTTATATACTTAAATGCCATTTAACAAAGAAAAATCAACCAAAAAAATGAGTTCGCGTGTCACCTCTGACACGCATGTCATAGGTTCGCCATCACTGGGTTAGGGGTCCCATGAAATATGATAAGTAATGTCATGTGAACTCTTTCTACCATAGTCCACCCATATGATAGGGAATGGGCCCTGTTCTAGGCCCAATTTTTTGATATTAAAGAATTGCCCAGGATCTACATGGATAAAAGGCATATGTGTTGTGATATCATACATGTTGTTCCATGCGTAAGTGCATAGGAGGGAGAAGATTTTCTTTTTATTTTTTCTATTTCTGAATTTTTAAAGAAAGAGAATAAAATAAAAATTAAAAAGACCTTACAGAGCCCCTTCTACAATGTGAGAACACTGCAGGAGTGAGCTCTCACTAGACACTACATTTGTGTTGATCTTGAACTTCTCAGCCTCCAGAAGTGTGAGGAATAAATATCTGTTGTTTATAAGCTGCCCAGACTGTGGTATTACAGCAGTCCCAGTGGAATAGGGTTTTTAAAGATGGTCATTTGGATAATTTGGTATAAATACTTGGATGTGGAAGATATAGTACAGTTTTATTTTATATAATACCATTTGTGATAGAGAGAATTCTAAAGTGGCCCCTTAAGGTTCTGGCCCTGGGTACACACACACCTATTCCCAGTTAATCAATCCAACATTCATTTAGGTCAGTGGTTCTCAAGCTTGGCTGCACATTAGAATCACCTGGGAATCTTTTTAAAATCCTGATTTCTGGGCCTCATCCTCCGGAAATTCTGTTTCTTTGTTACTAACATTGTGGCCTCACCCCATAACAAAGAAACAGAATTTCTGGAGGATGAGGCCCAGAAATTGGGATTTTAAAAAGATTCCCAGGTGATTCTAATGTGCAGCCAAGCTTGAGAACCACTGATTTAGGTACTTTTGGGAAGGGATTTTGCAGATGCAATTAAGATCCCAAATCAGTTGACCCTAAGGAGAATCCAGGTGGGCCAGGTTTAATCAAATGAGCACTTTAAAAGCAGAGATTTTTCTCTGGGTGGTCACAGAAGATGAAGTGAAAGATACAAAGCATGAGAAAGATTTGAACTGCTGTGTGATTTGGGGATGAAGAAGGCTGTATGGTAAGGAATGTGGGCAGCCTCTGGTACCCAAGCGTGGTCCCTGCTGAGGGCAAGCCAGGAAACAGGACCTCAGGCCGACCACAGCAAGCGAATCCTGCCGACCCCAAGACTGAGTGTGGACTTAGGCTTTTTTCCAGATCCCCCACATAAGGACTCAGCTCAGCTGATACCCTGATTTCAGCCTTGTGATATTCTGAGCAGAGAACCTAGTCATGCTATCCTGGACTCCTGACCTACAGCACTGTAAGTTAAGAAGTGGGAGCTGTTTTAAACAGCATTACCTCTAAGTTTGTGGTAATTTGTTACACAGCAATGAAAAGTAACATATGACTTAATTGGAAATAACAACGACCCTTTCACTTCCCCTTTTTAGGGCCAGGTATGAAATAATTTCATGCTATTTTTGAGCCTTTAATAAAACTTTAAATAACACTATTCTATACTGTAGTTCACTAATTAAGGGCAACTGGGGAAATAAAAAAACACATTTTATATCCCAACATTTTCTTCAGGGCAGTACATTAACATTTAGTTCCCCTGGGAAATCTATTTTAATTAAATAATCCTAAAATATATGTTTATACACTCTGAAATATAAGTATGTATTAGTATAAGCTTAATGTATAGACTCAAAATATTTGATTATTTATTCAGAACAGAAAATACTCTCCCTATTTTCTCTACAAGTAATTGTAAGAATTTTACTATTTTCATAGATATGACACCATCAATCTCATTAACTACTGCCTCACTAGGGTGCATAGCATTGATTATTCAGCCAGGGCCTATGACACTGACAGTCATTACTCCTGATGACTGATATGAATCATAAAGCTATGACTGATGGCTAGAAATATTCATGGACCCATAAAGCCTGCAGCTATTGCCAAACACATTTTAAATTTAAATTTGGAGGTGATTCATTAGAATTAGTACATAACTACCAGTGACTCTCAGATGAAAGAATGGTGGTATGGAAAAGTACGGCTCCATAGAATCTACTGTAGTCCCAACCAAAGCAACAGTTTGAGGCAACCTCCAATGCTTAGAACTTATTTCCAGGACCATGAAGGTTTGGTTTTCTAGGTTGGCATTTACAGCAAATTGCTTTGTGACCCTGAACAAGTTTTAAGTCTCTTTTCTTCTAAAATAGTAACAAGAAAATTAGAATATCTGAAACCTCTCCTGAAGTGTCATGGGAATTATTATTATTTTTTAAACAGCATTGAGAGACTCAGAGGGATGGGGCATAAAATCAAATAACAAGATTGAAAGCTCACCAAATATTTTTTATAATGTTAAGTTATGGCTAAAAAAGAAAATTCTTGGCAATAAATGGTGAAAGTATTTCTCACAGTGACTAGAATGAAGATACTAAAATACCGAGAGTGGTCTGAGAGGAATTTCATAGCCCGTTTAAAAATTAAAAGAAATCTTTTGTTATAAAAAATTTAAACATAATATTTTCAAGTAGAGGAATAATATAATACACTTCAAGCACCGTTAAACCACCTTTAATAATTATCAGCTCCTTTCAAATCTTTTTGGCTTATGTCACTATCCAAATTAATTTGAAGAAAATAACTATATAATTTTATTTTATCTCAGAGTCCAAATATTCAGATAAAATACAGTGAATTCAAATGTATTTCCAAATGGGGTTCAAATGTAAAAGTCATTGTATTTGTTAATCATTAATCACTTGAACCAATAAAAATAAATTAAAAACCCACAAATTTGTAAAGAAGAGAACACTGCAGAACCAAGAGTTTCTTTTGAAATGTAGGAAACAATCCTGTAGGTACTGAAGTTTTATTTATCCTATTATAATATAGATTATAATATAGAATTATGTAAGGGGCACCACTAAAGAAACAGCAAACTCTTTCAAGGCAAGAAGTAACATCTATTCCAGTTATTGCAGGAAAAATGTACTGCTTTTAATAATTTTTAACTGAGATTTTAGCCACTAAAATTTTAGCATCTACTTCTTGGATCATACATCTACTTGCTTGCTTATGAGTGTTCATTCCTTCCCTAATTTTAGGAACTCTAATGTATAAGACCTTTAGAATCATCTTAAGTTTTAAATTGAATACATTCCATGTATTAGACCAATGATGGCGAACCTTTTGAGCTCGGCATGTCAGCATTTTGAAAAACCCTAACTTAACTCTGGTGCCGTGTCACATATAGAAATTTTTTGATATTTGCAACCATAGTAAAACAAAGACTTACATTTTTTATATTTATTTTATATATTTAAATGCCATTTAACAAATAAAAATCAACCAAAAAAATGAGTTCGCATGTCACCTCTGACACGCGTGTCATAGGTTCGCCATCACTGCATTAGACAGTAGGAGCTGCCCACTTCCTATGTTGCATTGAAAATATTTTCATATCACATTTTAGGGTGACCTTTCTATTAGTAATAGGACACACTTAACAGTGGCTTTAATTTGAAAAAGCAGTTACCGAAGATTTATGTGCTTAAATATGCTCTTTCTATATTGAAATCAGTTTAAAACTTCATTCTACATGTAAGGATTTCCAAAATATGAACTGAAATCAAAGTGATAGGAAATAGTTAAAATTTATATGGAAAGAAGACTAACGTAGAGGAACCTTCTGTCTCATGAAATAAATAACAAAATAGCATTTAAACTGGAAGACAGATTGCAATCGAAATTGGACTAGTAAATTACATAAAATGGGAATTAAATCTGCACAAGCGCAGGAATAAAACTCTTTTTACTCCTCTCTAACAATTTCACTTACTGCCTGCGAGGGAGTTAAACAGCTGACCTGCAATCCATACTGCGTGGCTGAAGAGGGAGATCTTTGGGGGGAGAGAAAAGAATCAGCTGACCTGAACTAACCTCGATTAGCTATAGTAAGTGGAGTGGCTAAGGCATGGCTTCCTGGGGAATGTCAGGCAGGCTTTTCCACACTCTGGATTGTGGAATGGACATGTTTTATAAATGAAACACTTCTGTGTGGGGAACTCCCTGAACCTGGTCTACTTGGGGCCCGTGGTGCATGTTCCAGATGGGGAGGAAAGGCCTGCAGAGTTGCCTTTGATTCAAACTTCTGTTTGCTTCACCTGAACCTCCTGATGCCGTGTCTACCTAAACTTATTTAGGGAAGCATGCTACTGAGGTATGACCTCTGATTAATGTGAGTCTGATTTGACAATCCAATGGTATATGTGAGTTCATTTCTCTCAGGGGTGGGCAAGATGTGTGAAAGAATTGAACGTACCCATTTCAATCATTTAGTGGCTTAAAATGAAGTCCCTTTCAGGTTAATCAATTTCTTTTTTTTTCCAAAATAAAATAATGTGCTTTATTGTGCTTTATTATTTTATGATATTCTTCAGTACAGTTATTTTTCAGCTAGATTTTTCTTCTTTATTAAATTTATTGGGAGTCATTGGTTAATTAAACTACAGGTTTCAAGTGTACAATTCTGTATACTGCATTGAGTGCTCACAACTCAAAGTAAAATCTCCCTTCCATCACCATAAATTTGACCCCCTTTACAACTTTTCTACCTCCCTTCTCCCTACCTCCTTTCCCTCTGGTAACCACCATACTGTTGTCTATTTCTATGAGTTTTTGTTTGTTTGCCTTGCTTGTTCATTTGCCACTTTCAGTTTTATATCTCACATATGAGTAAAATCATATGGCTCTTGACTTTTTCTTAGTTAGCATGATATGATCAACATCCATCCATGTTGTCACCAAGCAATGGTAATTTACCTCCAACCACAGCAGGTGGGTTCATAACAGGAAAGTAGAAATGATTTCCAGGCCATGTAGTATATAACATGCATAGGTGACATGCTGCTTCTTCTGCAAAGAATTCAATCTTAGAAATAAGTAGAGCAATGCATGAGTGCCACCAAGTAATGGACTGGAAATCATAGTCAAACTCCTGCCATGTGCTGAGCAAGGAAGGGACAGAATCATCCCTGTCCTTTTCATATATGAAAGTTAGAAATGTATATAGAGCAACACATAACATGTGCATTTTATGTTGCCATCTTCCTCCAAATGCCAATCAGGTAGTTAACCTTTCCCCATTTTTTCTCTAAAGGCTTGAGACTCAATCCTGTATGTCCAATATTACCTGCACACCAGTCCAGTTGAAAAGATATTTGGTAGAGCAGAGCCAGATGCAAACATTTCTTTTTAAAAACGATACTGATTCTTAGAAAACTAGTGGCCTGGTGCACGAATTCGTGCACATTGAAAGAAAATTAATTAGAATAAATATTTTAATATTGTTATTTGCCCTTTCTCTATAATAGAAGTGTCAACCAAATTCACAATCGACAATGACAGATGGAAACACACGTGTGCGATTGGCATCAGCGAGAGCTTTATATGTATCGTGCATGTGTGAGTCAACTTAGCCTTTTTTAGATGTAGAATAAACTTACTTAATTAGTAATCAATTTCTTTTTTTTTCCCCTCCAAAATAATGTGCTTTATTATTTTATGATATTCTTCAGTACAGTTATTTTTCAGCTAGATTTTTCTTCTTTATTAAATTTATTGGGTGTCATTGGTTAATTAAACTACAGGTTTCAAGTGTACAATTCTGTATACTGCATTGTGTGCTACCGCTCAAAGTAAAATCTCCCTTCCATCACCATATATTTGACCCCCTTTAAACTTTTCTACCTCCCTTCTCCCCACCTCCTTTCCCTCTGGTAATCACCATACTGTTGTCAGTGCTCACAACTCAAAGTAAAATCTCCCTTCCATCACCATAAATTTGACCCCCTTTACAACTTTTCTACCTCCCTTCTCCCTACCTCCTTTCCCTCTGGTAACCACCATACTGTTGTCTATTTCTATGAGTTTTTGTTTGTTTGTCTTGCTTGTTCATTTGCCACTTTTAGTTTTATAGCCCACAGATGAGTGAAATCATATGGCTCGACTTTTTCTGATTTTTTTTTTTTTTTAGTTAGAATGATATGGTAAAAATCCATCCATGTTGTCAAGAAATGGTAATTTACCTCCAACCACAGCAGGATGGGTTCATAACAGGAAAGTAGAAATGATTTCCAGGTCATTGTAGTATATAACATGCATAAGTGACATGCTGCTTCTTATGCAAAGAATTCAATCTTAAAAATAAGAGGAGCAATGCATGAGTGCCACCAAGTAATGGACTGGAGATCATGGTCAAACTCCTGCCATGTGCTGAGCAAGGAAGGGACAGAACCATCCCTGTCCTTTTCATATACAAAAGTTAGAAATGTATACAGAGAGAGCAACACATAACATGTGCATTTCATGTTGCCATCCTCCTCCAAATGCCAATCAGGTAGTTAACCTTTCCCCATTTTTTCTCTAAAGGTTTGAGACTCAATCCTGTATGTCCAATGTTACCTGCACACCAGTCCAGTTGAAAAGATATTTGGTAGAGCAGAGCCAGAGTCAAACATTTCTTTTTAAAAATGATACTGATTCTTAGAAAATAATAATATAATTGACATTTCAAACAAAAATGAGTAGTATGAGATTAAATTATGTCAGAATGGTCAGACACTTAGCATATTAGCCTTTTTTATATATAGAAAATAATATAATTGACATTTCTAACAAAAATGAGTAGTATGAGATTAAATTATGTCAGAATTATTTTGCATTTAGGTTAGAGATTACAAATAGGTATGTGTTCCTTACAGAAATGAGTTTAGTTTTACCATCTAATCCCACTTCACTTGAATTTTGGTAGTAGTTTTCTATCTAGATGTTGCTGGATCCAAATTTTTTCTCTCTCTTGTGCCCTCAGTGTTTGGGCCCCTTTGGTTTCTTCCTGGGAATTGCAGGGGGATGACAGGCTAATTCTCTGATTGCCTGAAATTTAGATAATTACTAGGGCTACACTGCCCTTTGTACAGTTATTTTTTTAAAAGATTTTTTTTTTTTTACAGAGGGAGAGAGAGAAACATCAACTTGAGACTGATACATCCATCAGCTGCCTCCTGCATGCCCTCTACTGGGAATGGAGCCTGTCACCTGGGCACATGCCCTGACTGGGAATCGAACCTGCAACCTTTCAATGCATGGGATGATGCCCAGTCAATGGATCCACACCAGCCAGGGCTGTATGAATTCTTATAATTGAATTTCACTCTTCTCCTGAACTCTGTAATAATATATGCATCCTATGGATTGCGCAGTTTATTATGAACGATTTCTTGCAGATCACACTTCTTTCTCATCCGCTCTGTGCACTTTTTGCCCTTTCTGCCAAGCATACCTTTCTCATATTATTGTGCCTATTGCCAGTGGGCTTTTCCTTTCTCTTTGTGTTCCTATCTTCTGCTCTAAAAGCTGTTTTTCCTCTTTGGTTTTACTATTCCTCAGTTGGTGCCTGAAGGCCTTGGAGAGTAAGAAAGAATCAATTTTTGACAGATGATCTTAGAAAACCACATTCCCTGGCCTTTTAGCATTGTGCCTTTAACCTTTTTCTGCCAATCCGTAGTGCGTTATACAAACTTGCATTCTTTAAAATCAGCTGGGTTTACTTGGAGGGAGCCCTCCCATGCCATCAGGTTTTGTTTTCAGGTCGTCCACGAAGGGTGTGATCGCTTCTCTAGTGTACTTTTTGCCTCCAGTTCTTTCCTCATCACTCTGGAGTGCTGCAAGATGAAGGTTTCTGAGACTCAGATGGTGGTTTTCATGTTCATGCTCAGAAACAGAAAGCAGCTTCTCTACAGTGAGGGAATAAAATTCACACCCCGTGGCTTGGCATCCACGGCCCTATATTCACCTTGCAGTGACCTTAACCATAACCTGCTGTTCCAGTGTTACTTCTCCCTTCTCTCGTCCATGTAACCTTTCAGACCTTCCTGTGTCACTCTCTCTTCTTTGGATACACAATGTATTCTTTTTAAAAAATGTTTTTATTGATTTTTTAGAGAGAGAAGGGAGAGATATATATAGAGAGAAACATTGATGAGAGAGAAGCATCATCCATAGGCTGCCTCCTGCACGCTCCACACTGGGGATCAAGCTCACAACCCGGGTATGTGCCCTGACTGGGAATCAACCTGGTTCCTGGGTCAATTCCCAACCCCTGAGCCACATCAGCCAGGCTACACCCTGTATTCTTTAACTCCAGGGACTTAGATTACTTTGTTGGCTTCTACCTGGGCTATCTGTTCTTTACATCTCCTTTTTTTTAAAAAAAAATATATTTTATTGATTTTTTACAGAGAGGAAGGGAGAAGGAGAGGGATAGAGAGTTAGAAACATTGATGAGAGAGAAACATCAATCAGCTGCCTCCTGCACACTTCCTACTGGGGATGTGCCTGCAACCAAGGTACATGCCCTTGACCAGAATCGAACCTGGGACCCTTTAGTCCGCAGGCTGACGCTCTATCCACTGAGCCAAACCGGTTAGGGCTGTTCTTTACATCTCTTAATGACCCATGTCCTCTTTACTTTTTATGTTTAATTTTAGATATGACTGTCTCCCAAGCTTGGAATTCTCTGATACTGATAAGCTCCCCTGATATTTGAAATAAGTTAACTCTAAAGTCTCACTTTAAAAATCAGTGGCACTTACTACATATTATCTTGAGCTTCATCACATGTGCTGATTCATTAAAAATTGAAAATCTAACTTGTGCCAGACACAATTTTAGGCTCTAGTGATACAGCTGTGAACAAAGCAGACAAAAATCTCTGCCTCCTTGGAGCTCATCTTGTAGCATCATAGCTGCTTAAGAGAGTCTTAAAATGTTGAGTTATTATTACTACCACTGGTAGTGAAGCGAGAAGATCAAATGTCCACACATTTATGTATTCTTAATTAGAGGCCCGATGCATGAAATTCGTGCAAGGGGCTTGGCCCTCATAGCCATGGTGACTGCCTGGGCCCTCGCAGCCCCAGCTTCGTCTGGAAGGTCATCCGGAAGGTTGTTCTGCTGTTCAGTCTAATTAGCATATTACGCTTTTATAGATGCTTTACAGAATCAAAAAAAATTGTTTCTCATTAAGAAATGCTGCTTGATGACTGAAAAAATGTGATAGCTCTTGATGTCACGCTATTTGTTATACTAAAAAATATAGTTGCACATGGGGCCAGCACTGATTTAGGAAAAATGGATTAGAGAAGCACAAGTTCCCATCAGTGAAGACAGGAACAAGAGAAAACATTATAAAAGGACTTCCAAGGTCACCGGGAAGACCCACACTGTCCGGTGTGCATCCTGCGGTTTCAGTTTCTACTATGAGACTTTATTCAACTCTTCAGCTTTCCTGGGATAAGCATTGTGCTTACCATGACCCAAGAGAAGCCATGGCATCATTGTTATTGCCAAACCACTTCTCTTCTTGCCCTGGTACCAAGGAGGAGGTTGGTGAATGGTGCTACTTTTCCTTCTTTGTTAATAGCCAGCTCAACAAACAAACATGTTTCTTAAGAACATGGGTGAAGATTGGGATAAACTTTTCTCCCTTCTGCTTTCCTGGTTATTCAGGATCATCTACTTCTCTAGGTCTTACTGTCTGTGGGCTTATATTAATGATAATAATAAAGATTTCACTTGGCTCATGTAGGGTCTCTTCCTGTTTCAGAAATATCTTATCTCTAATATAATATTTTTTTGGAGTCCCTGATGAATGTATCATATGTTTTCATTGGAAGGTTGGTTGGATGATCACATGTTACCTAGTGGGCAGTGTGTTACTGGTATATCTTCTGGGCCCTGTTGCTCTCCTAGGTACCACTTTTGTTTCTTCTGGGTACCAGAGTACCTACTAGTCACTGCTGTTGATGACTGTTGCATCCTTGTGTAAACCACACACTGCAGGCACCTTGTCCCTGCCAGGCCCTGCTGTGCTTTTCCACTGGGCACTAAAGACTGGAGCAGTGCCTCCATTTCCAAGTAGGCATCACGACTGATAAAATTGATTTTTCATAAAACTGAAACTGCTGAGTGGTCTGTGGAGAAGTGGGGAGAGAAATATTGTCACGCCTTTCTGAGGTTTATTCTGTTGCAGGTGAGAAGCAAGAATAAGCCTTCTGCTATGCATTTACAGAATCATTTGGTCATACTGATCTTTCCTTTTTCTTTTCCCCTTTCATTTTTTCTTCCCTTCCTTCCTTCCCTTCCCTTCTCTTTCTTTCTCTCCTTCTTTTCCTTTTCATTCCTCTTTCCCTGCCTTCCCTCCCTCCATCCTTCCTTCCTCTGTTTCCTTCTCTCTCTCTCTCTTTTTTTTTAAAAACTCCCTTTTCCTAAGAACTGGCCATTAATCCAGAGATTTTTTTTAGTGTTCTTCCACTTCTTATGTAATTTGTTTCCCAGAGACTTCTAAATCTCTCAAGTAAAGACAACATGAAAGTCAAGCTCAATTGATTGAAAGTATATGCTGTAATAGTTTCTATAATACAGTAAGGACTCAAATATAACTATGGAATGAATGAATGAGATGGAATATCAATTTAGTGCAGTCTGAAATCACTGTACAAGATCATTTTTATAAGTCTTTTATTTCTTCTAAAATTCTTAGAAGCAAAGGTATGCTTTCATTAAACTATATACCTTCTAAAGCTTTACATTTAGTATTTTGCATGTAATGGCTTAAATATAGTTTTGAAGTAATGAGTGTTTTTTTTTTACATTTGTACTAAAAAAACGTAAGTGTGAGATGTATCACACAGTAAAATATGTCTGATAACTGATATGTAATCCAAAGTTCACATTTGGATAGCCTTAATATTGCTTGCATATTATAATTTAATTTTTGCTAAAAGATTGTCTGTAATCTTAAAGGTCAGATGTTTTTCTGAGAACTTCTAATTTTAAAATTTCTATGTTAACTGATTGTTAGCATTAGACATTTTGAAGAATGTTCCTTTTCCCACAAATACTTGTCATTTATCTGAGTAAAAATATTTGATCCTCTTCTAATAGTTTAATTATAACAGACACTTAGGGGTATTATATACTATTAATATTTGTTTGGCTTTCGTCTTCTTTAATGTCAGTAAGAGAAACTGAAATTTCTTTTTTATTGAATTTATTGGGTAACATTGGTTAATACAATTATATGGGTTTCAGGTTTACAATTTTATAATACATAATTTGAATATTGCATTGTGTGTTCACCACCCAAAATCAAGTCTTCCATCACCATGTTGCTCCCCTTTACCCTCTTTTACCTGCCCCCACCCCCTTTCCTCTGGTAATCGTCATACTGTTGTCTGTGTCAATGAGTTCCCCCCGCCTCAATTCCTTCACCTTTTTCACCCAGTCCCACAAGCTGCCAGTCTGTTCTCTGTATCTATGAGTCTGTTTCTATTTTGTTTGTTTATTTTGTTCATTATATTCCACATATAAGTGAAATCATATGGTACTTGTCTTTCTCTGATTGGCTTTTTTTCACTTAACATACACTATCCAGGTCCATCCATGCTGTTGCAAAATGTAATATTTCTTTTTTTTCCAGCTGAATAGAATTCCATTGTATAAATGTACCACAGTTTTTTATCCACTCATCTACTGATGGGCAATAGGGCTGTTTCCAAATCTTGGTTATCTGTAAAATAAAAACCCAGTGGTTGTGATGCCGTAATGACCAAAGACCGGTCACCAGGAGGCTGCGTGCGAAGCAAGGTGTGTGTGAGTGGGAAGGGCCGCGAGATTTCACATGCTGGGCTTCTAGTTGTATATAATGCTGCAGTGAACATAGGGGTGCATATATTCTTTCGAACTAGTGTTTCAGGTTTCCCAAAAGTGGAATCACAGGGTCATGAAACAGTTCCATATTTAATTTTTGGGTGAGGGGGTAACTCCATATTGCTTCCCACAGTGGCTGCACCAACCTACATTCTCACAAACAATGCATGAGGGTTCCCTTTTATCTACAGCACTTCTCTTGTTTGTTGATTTATTGATGATAGACATTCTGACAGGTATAAGGTGATAACTTATTGTGGTTTTAATTTACATTTCTCTGATGATTAGTGATTTTGAGTATTTTTCATATGAATATTGGTCATCTGTATCTCCTCTTTGTAGAAGTGTCTATTTAGGTCCTTCCCCCATTTTTCAATTGGGTTGCGTGTCTTCTTGGTGTTGAGTAGTATAAGTTCTTAATATATTTTGAAAATTATCCCTTTATCATATGTATCATTGGCAAATATGTTCTCCCATTCAGTGGGTTGTCTTTTCATTTTGTTGATGGTTTCTTTTGTTGTGCAAAAGCTTTTTAGTTAGATGTAGTCCCATTTATTTATTTTTTTCTTTTGTTTCCCTTGCTTGAGGTGATATATCAGAAAAAAAATATTGCTATGAGAAAAGCCCAAGATTTCACTGCCTAAGTTTTGTTTCAGGATTTTTATGGTTCTGAGTATAATAGTGAAATCTTTAATTCATTTTGAGTTTATTCCTGTGAATGGTGTAAGAAAGTGGTGTAGTTTCTTTCTTTCTTTTTTTTGCACATATCTGTTCAGTTTTCCCAGCACCATTTATTGAATGGACTATCTTTACTCCATTGTATGTTTTGCCTCCTTTGTCAAATATTAATTGACCATAAAGGCATGGATATATTCCGGGGCCCTCTATTCTGTTCCTTTAGTGTATAAGTCTATTTATCTTATTTTATTTTTTCCATCACCATTTATCCCCTCTATGTCCTTATGCTGTTTTGTTTAGTACGGTTTTGTAGTATAGTTTGATAGCAGGTAGCATGATTCCTCCAATTTTGTTCTTTATCAAGATTGCTGTGGCTATTCAGAATCTTTTGTGCTTCCATATAAATTTTTGAAATATTTGTTCCAGTTCTGTGAAATACACCATTAGCATCTTCATAGCATCTACAATACCTATCAAGATGATATTATATTGAATCTATAGATTACTTTGCGTAGTATGAGCAATTTAGTGATGTTAATTCTTCCTACCCATGAATGCTGTATATGCTTACTCTTATTTGTATATTCTTCAATTTCTTTCTTCAGTGTCTTATAATTTTCTGAGTACAGGTGTTTTACAACCTTGATTAAATTTATTCCTACATATTTTTTATGCAATTGTAATTGGTTTTCCCTTTCTAATAGTTCATTATTGGTGTATAAAAATGCAACTGATTTCTGGATATTTATTTTGTATCCTGCTATTTTACTGAATTCATTATCAGTTCTAGTAGTTTTTTAAATGGGATCTTTGGGGTTCTCTATATATAGTATCATATCATCTGCTAATAATGACAGTTTGACTTCTTTCTTCCTAATTTGGATGCCTTTTCTTTTTTCTCTTTATCTTATGTTGTGGCTAAGACTTCCAGTACTGTGTTGAATCAGAGTGGTGAAAGTGGACTTCTTTGTCTTGTTCCTGATCTTAAGGGAAATGCTTTTAGTTTTTGCCCATTGAGTATGATGTTGGCTATAGGATTGTGATATATAGCCTTTATTACATTGAGGTATTATTCCTGTATTCCCACTCTGCTGAGAGGTGTTTTTTTTAAAATCATAAATGGGTGCTGGGTTTTATAAAATGCTTGTTATGCATCTATATATATGGTCAGGTTATTTTTATCCTTCATTTTTTATATGTGGCATATCACATTTAGTGATTTTCAGATATTGTCTGAAACTTGCATCCCTGGAATAAATTCCACTTAATCATGGTGTATGATCTTTTTAATGTATTCCTGGATCCCATTTGGTAATATTTTGTTGAGGATTTTAGCATTTATGTTCATCAAGGATATTGGCCTATAATTTTCTTTCTTTATAGTGTCTTTATCTGGTTTTGGAATTAGGATAATGCTGGCCTCATAAAAAGAGCTTGGAATTTGTCTATCCTCTTAAATTTTTGAAATATTTTCAGAAGGATAGGTGTTAGTCCTTCTTTGAATGTTTGGTAAAATTCACCCATGAAGATATGCAGTCCAGGATTTTTATTTGTTGGAAGTTTTTTAAATTACTGCTTTGATTTCATTGGTTGTAATCATTCTGTTCAGATTTTCTATTTTTTCTTGATTCAATTTTGGAAGATTATATGTTTCTAGAAATTTATCCATTTTGCTTAGATTATCCAATTTGTAGGCAGGTAGTTGTTCATAATATTTCCTTACAATTCTTTGCATTTGTGTGGTGTCAGTTTTCACTTCTTTTTCATTACTGATTTTATTTATTTGGGTCCTCTCTCTTTTTTCTCAATGAGTCTGGTTAAAGGTTTTATCAATTTTGTTTATTTTCCAATAAACCAGTTCTTAGTTTTATTGCATTTTTTTAGAATTGACTTTTTTTTATTTCTACTTTGATCTTTATTATTTTCTTTCTTTTATTCACTTTTGGCTTTGTTCTTGTTCCAGTTCCTTTAAGTGTAAGGTTATATTGTTTGTTTGAGATTTTTATTATTGAGGTAGGCCAGTAATGTTATAAATTTCTCTCTTAGGACTGCTTTCACTGTGTCCTGTAGGTTTTAGGTTGTTGTGTGTTCATTTGTCTCAAGGTAACTTTTGATTTATTCATTGACCTCATTGTTGACCTATTCATTGCTTAGTAATATGTCATTTAGTCTCCATGTGTTATGTTTTTCAGTTATTTTTCTGTAATTGATTTCTTATTTTATACCACTGTGGTCATAGAAGATGCTTGATATGGTTCAAATCTTAAATTTATTGAGACGTGTTTTGTGTCCTAATATGTGGTCTATCCTAGAAAATGTTTCATGTGCACTTGAAAAGAATGTATATTCTACTTTGGGGTGAAATGCGCTGAAGATACAATTAAATCCATCTACTCTCATGTGTCATTTAAGGCTGCTCTTTCCTTGTTTATTTTCTTCTGGAAGTCTACCCATTAATGTCAGTGGGGTGTTAAGGTCCCCTACTTTGACTGTCTTACTGTCAGTCTCTCCCTTTACGTCCATCAGGATTTGCTTTCCATATTTAGATGCTCCTATGTTGGGTGTATAAATGTTTACAAGGGTTATATTCTCCTGTTGTATTGATACCTTTATCACTATGTAATATCCTTCTTTGTCTTTTAATATAGCCTTTGTTTTAAAGTCTATTTTGTCAGATATAAGTATTGCTACCCCAGTTTTTTTAAATTTTCATTTCTACTTTATTGAAATACTAGAGGCCCGTTGCACGAAGATTCACGCAATAGGCCTTCCTTCCCCTGGCTGCCGGCACCTCGAGGCTTGGCTTCTCCAAAACCCAGCGGCAGCAGAGAAGCCAAGCCTCTTCAGTCTTCAGTCGTCTTCAGTCTTCAGCCATCTTCAGTCTTCAGTTGACTTTGGTCTTCAATCTTCAGTCTTCGCTCTGTGCCTGCATATGCAAATTAACCACCATCTTTGTTGACTTAATTTGCATACTCATCCTGATTGGCTGGTGGGTGTAGCGGAGTGACACCAATTTGCATGTTTCTCTTTTATTAGTGTAGATCTTTACCCATTCCTTTAGTTTTAGTCTGTGTGTATCTAAGATGAGTCTTTTGTAGAAAGCATATATATGGGTCATGTTTTCTTATCTATTCAGCTACTCTGTGTCTTTTAGTTGGAGCATTTAAGCCATTTACATTTAAAGTGATTATTGATAGGTACATATTTATTGCCATTTTATTCTTTTAACTATTTTCCTCATTTTTTTCTTCTTCTTTTTCCTAAAGAAGACCCTTCGACATTTCTTGTAATACTGGTTTGTTGGTAGTGAACTCCTTTAGCTTTTTTAAATCTTTTTTTTGGGGGGTCTGGGGAGCTCTTTATTTCTCCTTCAATTTTAAATGATTACCTTGCTAGGTAAAGTTGTTTTGGTTGTATGTAGGTCCTTGCTTTTTTGGCTTGAAATATTTTTGTTGAGAAATCAGCTGACATTCTGTCTCTTGAAGCATTTAAGATTCTTTATCTTTAATTTTTGCCATTTTAGCTATGATGTGTCATGATATGGGCCTCTTTGAGTTTACCTTGTTTGGGACTCTCTAAGCTTTCTGAATTTGTGTGTCTTTTTTTTTTCCAGGTTAAAGAAGTTTTAGGTCATTATTTTTTTCAAATAGGTTCTTGATCCCTTGTTCTCTCTCTTCCTCTTCAGGTATCCTTATGATGAGGATGTTGTTAAACTTCATGTTGTCCAAAAGGCCCCTTAACCTATCCTCATTTTTCTTTCTTTCTGTGTGTGTGTGTGCATGTTTGATTGTTTTTTTTTCTATTTTGTCTTCCAAATTGCTGATTTAATCTTCTGCTTGATCCAAACTACTGTTTGTTTCTTCCAGTGTATTCTTCATTTCAGACATTGTTTTTTCATTCCTAACTGGGTTTTTTTTATAGTTTCTACTAGAGGCCCAGTGGTGGGGGGCATGGCCTGTGGGGATCA
>NW_005369894.1:1676112-1683487 GCF_000412655.1 Myotis brandtii
TTGCATACTCATCCTGATTGGCTGGTGGGTGTAGCGGAGTGACACCAATTTGCATGTTTCTCTTTTATTAGTGTAGATCTTTACCCATTCCTTTAGTTTTAGTCTGTGTGTATCTAAGATGAGTCTTTTGTAGAAAGCATATATATGGGTCATGTTTTCTTAAGCCTCCTTTCTGGGTCATGTTTTCTTATCTATTCAGCTACTCTGTGTCTTTTAGTTGGAGCATTTAAGCCATTTACATTTAAAGTGATTATTGATAGGTACATATTTATTGCCATTTTATTCTTTTAACTATTTTCCTCATTTTTTTTCTTCTTCTTTTTCCTAAAGAATACCCTTTGACATTTCTTGTAATACTGGTTTGTTGGTAGTGAACTCCTTTAGCTTTTTAAAATCTTTTTTGGGGGGGGTGTGGGGAGCTCTTTATTTCTCCTTCAATTTTAAATGATTACCTTGCTAGGTAAAGTTGTTTTGGTTGTATGTAGGTCCTTGCTTTTTTGGCTTGAAATATTTTTGTTGAGAAATCAGCTGACATTCTGTCTCTTGAAGCATTTAAGATTCTTTATCTTTAATTTTTGCCATTTTAGCTATGATGTGTCATGATATGGGCCTCTTTGAGTTTACCTTGTTTGGGACTCTCTAAGCTTTCTGAATTTGTGTGTCTTTTTTTTTTCCAGGTTAAAGAAGTTTTAGGTCATTATTTTTTTCAAATAGGTTCTTGATCCCTTGTTCTCTCTCTTCCTCTTCAGGTATCCTTATGATGAGGATGTTGTTAAACTTCATGTTGTCCAAAAGGCCCCTTAACCTATCCTCATTTTTCTTTCTTTCTGTGTGTGTGTGTGCATGTTTGATTGTTTTTTTTTCTACTTTGTCTTCCAAATTGCTGATTTAATCTTCTGCTTGATCCAAACTACTGTTTGTTTCTTCCAGTGTATTCTTCATTTCAGACATTGTTTTTTCATTCCTAACTGGGTTTTTTTTATAGTTTCTACTAGAGGCCCAGTGGTGGGGGGCATGGCCTGTGGGGATCATCCCGCTGTGGGAGCACTGCTCATCCTGGTCAGCTGAGCGGCTGTGGACCCACCCTCTAAGTGGCTGTTAAATGAGGAAATTAGTCTGAGCTGATATTTCAGGGTAATGTCTTGGGTACAGGCATGTTCTGTGTTCTGGAGGAACCTGGCAAAGAGCTTTGCACCCCAGAGCCACTTGGTGAATGTCCTGGATGTGTGATGCCAGGTTGGTGACACCATTGGGGATGTTCAGGGCAGCCATGCTCCAGGATCCTCAGCCATCAGGATAGCCTCACCGTGGGATCCACAGTCACGTCCCCTCTTGCCATCCGCTATGCCATCTCCCTGCGCTCTTTCTAGAACACACCTTAGAGGGCCTGCATCAGCTGGTGGGGTCAGGCCAGAGTCTGGATTGTCTCAGGTATTTGATAGGTGCAGAGACTTGGCCTCACCCTGGGCCTGCTAGCAGCTGCTCCCGCTGTGGGAGCACACTGACCACCAGGGGGCAGCTCCTGTGTTGAGCGTCTGCCCCCTGGTGGTCAGTGTGCCCCTGGGCCTGCTAGCAGCTGCTCCCACTGCAGGAGCAGCTGCTCATCCTGGTCAGCTGAGCAGTGCACCCACTGTGGAGTGCACTGACCACCAGGGGGAAGCTCCTGCATTGAGCGTGTTCCCTCTGGTGGTCAGTGCACGTCATAGCGACTGGTCAGTCATTCTGATTATTTCACCATTCGGTTGCTGGGCTTATATATATATATATAGACTAGAGGCACAGTGCACAAAAATTCATGCACTGGAGGGGGTTCCTCAGCCAGGCCTGCCCCCTCTCACAGTCCAGGAGCCCTCAGGGGATGTCCTACTGACGGCTTAGACCCGCTCGTGGGGAGCGGGCCTAAGCTGTAGTCTGGCCTCCCTCTGCAGCAGGTGACCGGGCTGATCCAGGGAAGGCACTGCCCCCATCACCTCGCCGCCGCTGCCACCTCCGGCCTCCCTCTGCGGGAGGCAACTGGGCCGATCAGGGGAAGGCACAGCCCCCATTACCCTGCTGCTGCTGCAGCTGCCTGCCCTCAGCCCTCGCAGCCACTGTGGCTTTGTCCAGAAGGATGTTCAGCTGTCTGGTCTAATTAGCATATTATGCTTTTATTATTATAGATGGTCCTTAGTCATGCTGTTGTAGTCCTCTCAAAGTTTCTGAGCATTATTAAAACCATTTTTTAACTTTATATGTGATCAATTGCTTTCCTCTATTTCATTTAGCTTTTATTTATTTATTTACTTACTTACTAGAGGCCTGGTGCATGAAATTCGTGCAAGGTGTGGGGGTGGTCCCTCAGCCCGACCTGCACCCTCTCCAATCTGGGATCCCTCTCACAATCCAGAACCATTGGCTCCTAACCACTCACCTGCCTGCCTGCCTGCTGCCCCTAATTGCTCCCCTGCCAGCCTGATGGCCCTAGCTGCTCTCCACTCCTGGCCTGATCCCCCTAACTGTTCTCTCCTCCAGGCCTGATCCTCCTAACTGCCTATCTGCTCTCCCCTCCTGGCCTGATCCCCCTAACTGCCTATCTGAGTTTTAAAGTATAAATTCTATTCCTTAATAGATGCACAGGTGTGCTGAGAGCTCTCCACCACGGCCCCGCCCCCGTCCTGATTGGTTATTTCATGACAGCGTCCTGGACAATTTGCATATTCCTCTATTATTAGCATAGATTTATTTATTTATTTATTTATTTATTTATGTATGTATGTATGTATGTATTTATTTATTTATTTATTTATAGATTTCTCCTATTCTTTCACTTGGGGCATTTTCTTTATCTCCCCATTTTTTTCTACCTCTTTGGTTTGTTTCTATGTATTTGGTATGACCATCAGTAGGGTAGCCTTATTTAGTAGGTTTCCTGTGGTACCCAGTGGCATAGTCTCCTTGATCACCTTAGCTGGATACTTCAGTAATTTCTCTTGTGTGGTTTATGTGGGCCCTCCTGTTGTAATAGAGTCTTGATTGCTATTGACTTATTTGTGTGTGGGGTCAACCTTCAGGATAGCTGAGTATAAGGATCAACCCTCACCACAGTGCATGAGCTGCTATGCAGGTGCTTACCACAAGAAATGGAATACGCCTTAGCAGGGTCTGGTGCCTGCCGAGATATGCCATTTGTGAAGCTAATTGGATCCTGCTCTGCTGTTGCCTGAAGCTGGCCAGTGGGTATACTGATTCTAGGATCTCTTCAGGGGCGGGGGGGCGGAACTCTGGTGCAGGACAATGTCAGACACTGCCTGTGACTGGCCCTGGGTAACCTGTTTGGAGTTACTAAGTGACTCACAGTTTGTGGCTGCCTCTACTGGGCCTGGGAGTGAATGGGAAGGATCAAGCTGTGGACCAAGGCTGGCTTTTACCAGCACTGAATCTTGGGATAGGTCAGCTCAAGTCCCAAGGTAGCCCAAGATCTGCCTCTGACTTCTGGCTTCCTGTTGGGCTCAGTCACAGAAAGTGCCTCTGGTGGTACTTGAGTTGCATGAGGTAGGCTCTCAGTGAGTCATCAGGTAGGGACAAGTTGTGTTGCCTAGATTGATACACGTTAAAACTCTGTGCCAGTGCTGTGTCTGAGGCTACTCAGCAAACATTCCAGGGTGTGTGTGCATCTTTGTGGTCGGGTTGGGTCATCAGGATGAGGCTAGCAGAGTTTTTCAGGCCCAAACATACCAATATTTGGCCATGTGAAGGGAGGCTTCTGCACTGGTCTTGCATGCAAGAGAAAATGGACCCTGTCCTAAGGCCACACAACTCAGTCTGTCCCAGATTCTGCCAGGAGCCTGATCTCAGGAGGGCTGGGCTGCTGCGAGTTGGCAGGACAGGGCTAGCAGATCTTGTTGACTAGATTGACACACGTTAAAACTCTGTGCCAGTGCTGTGTCTGAGACTACTCAGCAAACGTTCCAGGGTGTGTGTGCATCTTTGTGGTCGGGTTGGGTCATCAGGATGAGGCTAGCAGAGTTTTTCAGGCCCAAACATACCAATATTTGGCCATGTGAAGGGAGGCTTCTGCACTGGTCTTGCATGCAAGAGAAAATGGACCCGTCCTAAGGCCACACAACTCAGTCTGTCCCAGATTCTGCCAGGAGCCTGATCTCAGGAGGGCTGGGCTGCTGCGAGTTGGCAGGACAGGGCTAGCAGATCTTCCATGACTGGGAGATGCTGGTCAGTCCTGGGGGATGGTAGGGGAAGCGGGCCCCTCCCCAGAGCCACACAACCCAGTCTGTCCCAGATTTTGCCCAGACCTTGGCAGGGTTCAGCCACCAGGAGTCAGGAGGATGAAGCAACCAAGAGCCCAGAGAGGGGCTAGAGGATCCCTATGAGGGGATGCACCAGTCAGGTTCTTGGAAAAGTGGGAGGAATGGTCCCTGCCTCAAAGCCACACCACTCAGTCACTGACACTCCCTTCATCTGCCTAGACCTCTACACCTGTGCCACACAGTTCACTCCTCAGCAGGGAGAAAGCTTCACAAGGAATCCAAAGGTTGAGGCTATTGTATTCCCCCAAGGCTGATGTTGTATGGAGGGACTTGCTCCACCCTCTGCCATAGTCCAGGGTGAGTGGCTGCGAATGAGATTTTGTGAATTGGACCTTTCAGAGGGAGCCTGTGTCTCTATTCGACTCCTGTCTCTCCTGGGCAGACAGAATCTCTGCTGACTTTCACATCTAGATGTTACGTGGGTGCCTCTTCTTGGCTGTGGTGCTCTGGGTTGGGAACCTGGCTTGGGGTTGAGACGTCATGCTTCTCAGGGGGAACCTTAGCAACTGAGATATCCACCCATGGGAGCACAGCCAGTCCTTTTTGCATTTTCTTCCTTCCTACCAGTCTCCATGTGACTTCTGTAAATGTTTGGTTATAAGACTTCTCTTCAGCTAGTCTTCAGTTGGTCATTCAGGTTGATTGTCTATATTTTAGTTGTAATTCCAGTTTGGTCGTGGAGAAGGTGAGTGTAGCTTCTACCGACTCTGTCGCCATCGTGGCTCTCTCCCTAGGATGTTGTTTTGTCCTTCCTTCCTTCCTACCGGTCTCCATGTGACTTCTGTAAATGTTTGGTTATAAGACTTCTCTTCAGCTAGTCTTCAGTTGGTCATTCAGGTTGATTGTCTATATTTTAGTTGTAATTCCAGTTTGGTCGTGGAGAAGGTGAGTGTAGCTTCTACCGACTCTGTCGCCATCGTGGCTCTCTCCCTAGGATGTTGTTTTGTTTATGTGATTCCTACCAGAATGAATGTCTTTTTTAAAAAGTGAGAAAACAATTAGATCCTGTCATAAAAGTCAATATAACACAAGGCTACAATCACAAAATATTATCAATGTTTTAAGGGAAAATAAATGAATTTGTCCAGGGTCTTATACTAAGCATTATTTATGCTTGTGTTTGTTATGATTATTTTCATGCTAGAAAGACATTTAAATATTTTTCTTCTTGTAACAGTAGGTCATTATTTCACATTTTATTTCATCTAATAATACATCAATGCTGTTAAGATGAGCTGTGGGAACAGCAGGAAAGATGGCCTAAAGGAAAGTGTTCACTTAGTGACAGGAAAAGCTGATGGATTTTCAAAAATTTTAGAAGAAATAAAACTCAGAAATTGGCTGAGTTGTTTGCCTGAAGCTGAAATTATGCTGACAATTTAGGGTGGAAAAATTTGAGGTGGGACAGATTTGAAAATATTAGCATAATTCTTTATAATCATGATTTAAATGGTATTACAATGTTACTAGGCAACTGGGTTGCCTTTGTTAGTCTTGTGTATCTAAAGAGGACATTCATGTTAATTTTGAGATCAAGGATTATAAATGTACAGTTGACCCTTTAATAATATGGGGGTTTGTGGAAAATTATAGGCAAGAGAATAAAATACAATTAATGACTGACTTCTAATCAGAAACAATAGTCCAGAAGACATTGAATGACATGTTCAAATGGTTGAAACTATCCACCAGAAATTTTTTATCCAACGAATCTAGCATACTTGATCTAAAATTTCTGAAGGAAGTTATTTAAGCTAAAGGAAAAAGGATACAGATGATAACTCAGACCTATAAGAAGAAATATAGTATACAGGAAATAATAACTATGTTAGTAAATATAAAATATTAAAATTTTCCATTTCTATCTTAAATTTTAAGACATATGGTGGCTGAGAAAAATTATAGCAAAATTATAAAATTTTGGTTTATTATATATAGATGTAATATGTATATGGCAGCAATAACACAAAGGATGGGGACAACTGTAGATATACTGCTACAAGTTTTCAATATTTTAAATTAAATCATTAAAAATTAAAAGCATTGTCATAAATTAGAGATGGATTTTATAAGCTCTGGCAAACACTAAAATGAAATACAAAACCCTAGAGGTAGAAGCCAAGAGAAGAATTAAAATGGAATACTAAAAGTAATTTTAAGTAAAACAAGGAAAAAGGAGAAATATAAAAATGTAAAACTGGAACAAACATCCAAATGGCAGACCTACATACAACCATACCAATAATTACTTCAAGTAAAATGGGCAAAACACTCCAGTCCAAAAACAGTTTTTCAGAGGGGTCAAAAACAAGAACTGGAAGCAGCTGCATGTTGTCTATAAGGGCTATAATGAAACACAAATACACAAATAGGGTGAATACAAGAAGTAGGAAAAAAATGCTATATTTATAGTAAGATTAGAAAAGCTGGATGGCTATATTAATATAAGAAAAGACTCGAAAACTAGAAGGGTTACAAGAGACAATGAGAGACACGTCCTTATAATAATAGGGTTAATACTTTAAGGAACTGTAATTATTTATGAAGTAGAGGCCCAATGCATGAAATTCATGCAAGGGGCTCAGCCCTCACAGCTCCGGCTTTGTCTGGAAGGTCGTCTGGAAGGTCATTTGGCTGTCAGTCTAATTAGCATATTATGCTTTTATTATTATAGATTTACATGCACTGTAACAGAGCTTCAAAATACTTGAAGTAAAAAGCAGACAATGGAGAAATAGACAAATACAAAATTATTGTTGATTTTATTTATTTATTTATTTATTTTAATTTCTTTATTGATTAAGGTATTACATATGTGTCCTCATCCCCCCATTACCCCCAACTCATGCCCTCACCCCCCTGTTGTCTGTGTCCATTGGTTAGGCTTATATGCAGGCATACAAGTCCTTTGGTTGACCCTCCCTGACTTTCCCTCTGAGGTTTGACAATCTGATCGATGCTTCTCTGTCTCTGGATCTGTTTTTGTTCATCATTTTATGTTGTTCATTATATTCCATAAATGAGTGAGATCATGTGTTATTTATCTTTCTCTGACTGGCTTATTTCACTTA
>NW_005369894.1:1689950-1692111 GCF_000412655.1 Myotis brandtii
AAAACTTGCTTTTTAGTTCTAGTTGCCTTTTTTATTTAGATTCTTTGGGGTTTTCTAGGTAAAAAAAATCTTGTTTCCTGACAATGGGACAGTTTGTTTTATTTCTTCCTTTCCAGTCTTTTTTTTTTTTCTTTTTTTTGTCTTGTGTTATTGTGCTGAGTAGGACAAATAAGATGTAGGGGTGGGCAAAAGTAGGTTTATGGGTGTGAGTATAAAAACATACTTAATAAAGCTATTGTAATAATCATAGCCTGTATGTTTTTTCCCATACAAACAACTGTGCATGGTAAGCTTTGTTCAGACATGACTTACAATGCTGTGTGAGTCCAGTGTTAATGGATCAACAATATATCTTAAGTAAAGTGTATTAAAACAGAAACATAGATTAAGGTACTTGATCAGTTGATGAAATTTCACTAATAAAATTTGATCTGGGCCTGCAGTTTGCTTTTTGGAGAGTTTTAAAGTATAAATTCTATTCCTTAATAGATGCAGAAATATTTTATTTGGTGAGTTTGGGAGTTTGAGTCTATCAAGGAACATTACTGTTTCATTTCAGTGGTTGAATTGATGGGTATATATAGTTTTCTGCTATTAACCTGTTATAATATTGCCTCTTTGATTTCTAACACTTGTAATTTATATATTTTCTCTTTTTTCTTGGTTCCCCTGGCTAGAGACTTGTCAGTTTTACTGACTTTTTTCTTCAAGAACCAAGTGTTGGGTTTTATTTGTTTTTTAATTTTTATTAAATGACAAATTTATTTTCTATTTTTAAGATACCTCTCAAAGAAGCATTGATGTCTGTTATGTTTCTTATTTTTTGTTGTTGTTTTCAACTTCATTGATTGCCACTTTTATTTTTTTCTTCTTATTTTGGATTTCATTTTTTTTTATTTTCAAGTTTCTTACAGTAGAAATGTTAGAGTACTGATTTAAGATATTTTCTCTCATCTAATATAGGCATTTAATGTATACATATTCCTCTAAGCCAGTGGTTCTCAACCTTCCTAATGCCGCAACCCTTTAATACAGTTCCTCATGTTGTGGTGACCCCCAACCATAAAATTATTTTTGTTGTTACTTCATAACTGTAATTTTGCTACTGTTATGAATTGTAATGTAAATATCTCTGATATGCAGGATGTATATTCATTGTTACAAATTGAACATAATTAAAGCATAGTGATTAATCACAAAAACAATATGTAATTATATATGTGTTTTCCGATGGTCTTAGGCGACCCCTGTGAAAGGTTTAAACTTCGTTATATTCTCTTTGACCCTCATGACCCATAGGAATTGTATTAATTTCAAAATATTTGGAGAATTTCCACCTATCTTTTGTTGCGGCTTTATAATTTTAATCTAGTATTGTTAGAGAGAATATTTTGCCTAAATCAATTCTTTAATTTTGTTGAGGTATGGTTTTTTGGCTTAAACTGTGGTTTATCAGGGGAAGTGTTTTCTATACATTTGAAAAGAATATACATTCTGCTGTTATGTAGTGAAGTGTTCTAAAATGTCCAATAAGTTAACTTGATTAATAACAATGTTCAGGGCTTCTATGTCGTTACCGAATTTCTACAACTTGTTCTATCAATTACTGAGGAAAGTGTTGAAGTCTCCAGCTGTAGAATTTCTATTTCTCCTTTCAGTTCATCAGTTTTGCCTCATGGATTGTGAAGCTCTGTTTTTAGGTCCATACACATTTGGGACTACTTCTTCTTCTTAGATATTTGACTTTATCTTATAAATATGACCACTCCATGTTTATTTTGATATGTTTGCCTGATATATCTTTTCCATAATTTATTTTAATGTTATTGATGTGGTTGGATTAAAATTTATCATCCTTTTAACAGTTTTCTATTAGTTTTATCTGATACTTGTTTCTTTGTCCCTTTTTCTGGCTTTGGATTTTTTTATGATTTCATTTTTACTGTATTAATATCTCACTTTTCATACTCTTTTACATTTTCCCAGAGGTTGCCTTCAAATGAACAGTATGCATCTTTAATCAGATTCTATCCTATCTAATAATAGACAAACATGGTAATTGACTGTACCTTCGCTACGCCTCCCATTGGCTAATCAGTGTGATATGCAAATTAACCACCAACAAAGATGGCGGCTAATTTGCATACTGCAGGCAGGGCGG
>NW_005369894.1:1693438-1759662 GCF_000412655.1 Myotis brandtii
GGGCAAGAGCTGGGTAGAGGGGGCAAAAGGGGGGAAATAGGGACATCCTATATAATAATAATAAAAGGCTAATATGCACATTGACTGAATGGCAGAATGACCGGTTGCTATGATGCGCACTGGCCACCCGGGGGCAGACGCTCAATGCAGGCGCTGCCCCTTGGTGGTCAGTGCACTTCCATATGGGGAGTGCCACTCAGCCAGAAGCTGGCTCATGGCTGGCCAGCACAGTGGTGGTGGCAGGAGCTTGTCCCACCTCTGTGGCAGCACTAAGAATGTCCAACTAATGATTTAGACCCGATCCCTTGGGGGCCTAAGCCTTTAGTTGGACATCCCCCGAGGGCTCCCTTACTGACAGAAGGATGTCTGACTGCAAGCTTAGGCCTGATCCCCTGGGGACTGGGCCTAAGTTGACAGGTGGACATCCCCCAAGGGGTCCTGGACTGTGAATGGGCGCAGGCCAGGTTGAGGGATCCCCACCCCCTGAGTGCACAAATTTTTGTGCACCAGGCCTCTAGTCTTTAAATAATAGTAAACCACTTCACATCCTAATATATAAAAACCTTGCATCCCTCACAACCGGAGGCTCTACCAACCAGAAGCCAGTTCTGCAGACAGCACTGGGTTGCCATGGTGACCCAGCACTGACTGCTGAGGCTGCAGGCTCTGTGACCCAGCACTGACGGCTGAGGGGGCTGCAAATCAGGCTCGGAGAGAGACCTGAAGAGAGAAGCAGGGTCTAATCCATAGCCTCTGTGGCAGCTGTTGATCAGCACTTGCCTCTCACTTTCTCTCCAGCAGCCATGCATCCATTTCTCTCCAGGCCTCCACGGGGCTGCTGATCAGCTCTGCCTTTCTGATCAGGCCCCACTGATAGGCCCAGAGATGCTGACTGGCATAGAAACCAACCAATCAGAACAAAATCTGGGTGAAGTGTGAGGAGCCAATGGCTGCCTAGGAGGCGGAGCTTTTGACCCTGACTGGCATAGAAACTGACCAATCAAAACCATATTGGTCAGCAGAGGAGGGCAGCTGGGGGGAGATCAGGCCAGCAGGGGAGGGCAGTTGGGGGCAACCAGGCCTGCAGGGGAGTGCAGTTGGGGGTGAGATCAGGCTGGCAGGGGAGGGCAGTTGGGGGCGAGATCAGGCCAGCAGGGGAGGGCAGTTGGGGGCAACCAGGCCTGCAGGGGAGTGCAGTTGGGGGTGAGATCAGGCTGGCAGGGGAGGGCAGTTGGGGGCGAGATCAGGCCAGCAGGGGAGGGCAGTTGGGGGCGACCAGGCTGGTAGGGGAAGGCAGATAGGTGGCGATCAGGCTGACAGGAGAGCAGTTGGGTATTAATCAGGCCAGCAGGGGAGCGATTAGGGGGTGATCAGGCTGGCAGGCAGAAGCGGTTAGGGGCAATCAGGTAAGCAGGCAGGTGAGTGGTTAGGAGCCAGCAGTCCTGGATTGTGAGCGGGGTCCAAGATTGGAGAGGGTGCAGGCTGGGCGAGGGAGCCCCCCTGCCCAGTGCATGAAATTCATGCACGGGGCTTCTAGTATAATATAAGGACAACAAAAGAGGATACTCTAAATTTCTTCCTCTCCTCCATTGTGCAATAATTGTAGGAACTTGCTCTTAAGTTATAATGCAAAATACACTGCTTCTATTTTGCTTTGGTTAGTAATTTATATTTTAGAACAATTAAAAAGAAAAAAAAGAAAATTTATATTTAGCTTCATTCGTGAAATTTCAAGTATGGTGTTTTTATTTAATCTTCACTTAAGGATATATTTTTTTATTGATTCTAGATTGAGAGAAGGGGGAAGTTGAGAGAGAGAGAGAGAGAGAGAGAGAGAGAGAGAGACAGATCCAATTGGTTGCCTCCCATGCGTGCCTGTCAAGGATAGAACTTGCAACCTAGGTATGTGCCCTGATTGGGAATCAAACCTGCCACTTTTTGGTGTATGGGAAGATGCTCCAACCAACTGAGCCACCCAGCCAGGGCTTTTTAAAAAAGTCTTTATTTATTTAATGAATTTATTACTTATTGACTAGAGAGATAGAGGGAAGGAGGGAGGGAGGAAGATTTTATTTTGCTATTGATTTATAATTTTAATCCATTATTAGAGAAAATATTTTGCCCAAATCAGTAATCAGCTCTTAACTTTGTTGAGGTATATATATATATATTTAAACTGTGGTTTATCTGGGAAAGTGCTTTCTATGCATTTGAAAGGAATATATATTCTGCTGTTATGTAGTGGAGTCTTCTAAAATGGCCAATAAGTTATTGGCTAAACAGGATGATGCTCTAACCAACTTAATTACATGGCCAGAGTTTTTTATTTGTTGATGTAGATCCCAGTTTCTTTCTGGTATCATATTTCTTTAAGCCATGTTATGATACAAATTAGCTGGCAGTAAATTCTCTAAGTTTTTCTTTCTCTGATTAAGTCTTCATTTATGTTTTATTTTGAAATGTGATTCCAGAATATAGGATATCTAGTTAGCAATCTTTTTTTCACCCTGCAGCACTTTAACAATGTTATTTGCTGGCCATTTGGTTTGCCTCTTTTTGAATTGCCTGATCAAGTCCTTTATTCATATTTTTACAACCCATATTTTGTGCATATCTCTATGACTGGTACAGAATACAAAGATTAGATACAGACTATATATATAATCAACTGACTTAGGGTCTTTCAGTATAATGGAGGCTGGGTGCATTCTCAACAAACTTGAGGGTAGTGTTATAGATGACTTTATTTTAATTCCTATCTTTATCCTTTCTATTTTTCTAAATGTTTTATAACAAATATATATACAGAGATATACATGTATGTATATTTAAAACTTTAATCAGTAAAAAGGTTTGAAAACTAAGAGTTAAGACTTGTCACATCTTAAACATTGTTTGCAGATATGTATTGATATATACATATAATTTTGATCTATGAATTGACCCAATCAGCAACATGGTAAAATCAGGGGTTTAGAACTTTTAAAATGGAAAGAGGAAAGATCTATGCATTCATTACTTTTTCTATAGTGTTTATGTCATATGAATAAATAAATGAATGGGTGAATAAATGGCACAGAAACCCCCTTTCATGATTAATAAATAATCTCTATACAAACTACCCATAATTTTTATATTTGATATACTGCTAAATCATTAGCCTCAAAACTGTGTTGGATTAATTATAAAGGTTAAAACATAGGGGTTCTATAAGTTTGAGGGTATTATCTAAAATGATAGTTGTCTTCTTGGAAATAAATAATAGTCCTAGTGAGTTTTCCAAATGTTATATTAAGCTGTGTTACACTTTAATAGACAAGAGTTTGATTTATGAGTTCTATCTGATAGCTTATCATTTTTATTGCATCTCACAATTTCCCTATGAAAGGTGCATTTTTGTATTTTTTTGGATAGAATTTACTAGAATTTGTGTTAGGTATTATGTAGAATTTGAAAACAGTAAATTTTGTCATTTTACAAAATATAAAACTCCTTTAGAACATTATTAAGGATAGGATTATATGTTTATGTAGAATATAATATGAATATTATACATTTTTAAGCAAATAGTTGATATATAATAGGCAATATGTTCTTCCCAAAGTCAATTAAAAAACCACTCAGTTTTTATATTAGGATATAAAAGGTCATGAGAAAAGTGGTTGGATTTATTGCTTATGAGTTATCTAAATGGAACACATATACCAGGTATACCATCCCACCAAAACAATTTCATCTGATTGAGTCACTGTTAGCACAGCTTAAAATACAACTCACTAAACCCACTGACTGTAGACATTATCTTATGCAAATGTAAGGCTAACAGTAACTAATGCTCTTCAGAAGCATAGTAGCCTTTGCAAATTATTTGGAATTGATTTGTTTTGAGAAAACAAAAATTAGTCTGTTAAATGAAGCTTACAAAAAGAGGATTTCAAAGAGGTAGGAGACCACCTCACCAGGATAGCTTTAACACCACACAGTTATATGAGTCAGGAGAAGTACTGTCCTTTAAAAATGATTTTATTCCTTCCAGTTGCTTGAGCTTTGTGCCTCCTGATGTGATTGGGAGATCTGGCAAAGGAGAAACATATTTAGAACCTTACTCATTAGAATCCTGAACTCATCTGTCAGCAGGATTGACAAGGTCTTAGACAAAGCATTTGGCCGGCTGCACAACCTGTACTGATATTTTCCTGTGGCTGTAATGCAGTACACCTGACAGATGTTTGAGTCATTTAGCACGGCAGGAGGTACTCATAAACACCCAGACTGGCATTCGACATGGTGGGAATTATTTTTCTTTTGTCTGCCTGAAGTTACATGGCCTATAATCAACAAAGGATTTAGGCATAACCAGCGAAAACAGGGTGCGCTATCATTTATATGCAACATTTATCTTGCCTATAAAGCTTACAGAAGCCAAGATACTTTTTGGCATAGGTGAAACACATTCACATGTTTTCCTTTTCATAATCAGAACTTCTTTAGAAAAGAAAAGCATCAAGGGTATTATTGGCTCATGAAGTAAAGATAATAAATAGGTGATAACCTGGTTATTTTCTTGATGGTTCTTTAAAGATGCAAATCCATGTTAATTTTTAAATTCATGGATGGAGTAGAAAAACTGCAGTGTCACAATTTAGGAATTTCCAGTAACAATGTGTCTGAATCAGGAAAAGAAAGGCAGAAATAAATGTACGCTATCTGTAATTTTAAAAATTGTACGATAGAGATTGATGCTATTGATTTAAATGTCATGCTTGCATACAATAAAGCTCGGCAATTTTAAATTTGGCTTTATTAGAGTTTCCTTTTTAGCTCAAGTTTCTCATTTAGTAAATAGCAATTGGAAGAAATGCTCATTGATGAAGTTTATGTAGGTCCTTTGGGGGCAGTAACAGGCAGGGGGCCACGATACTTTCAAAATAGCATTTTAGTGCATTTACAAATTATCACATAAAATCATCTTGCAGTCTACAACTATATAGGGACTTTAAAAATAGGAAAATTAACAATACCTTAAAGGAACTAATAAATACCACAATAGAACCATGGTGACCCATTGCTACATATAACATTTACATTAGAAGATCTTTGGTTTTTTGTAAGCATAAATTTGTTGGAAAAATTCCACTTTGTTTTACATACGTCATAGCTTTTTTCTTTCTTTCTTTTTTTCAGTTTGCTTTAGGGTTCTATGACTTGCTGGATGCAACTTCATGTGTAGATGCAAAAACCATTAAATTTTAGAAAATAATGATAGTTTAACAATTGTATATCAAGATAAGTCAGAAGTTAATGAGAACATTCTTTAAGGCTATGCCCAAACACAAGGAATAGTTGGAATAAAACACACACACACACACACATTCTGGCCAGTGTGGCTCAAGTGGTTGAGCATCAACCTATGAACCAGAAGGTTGAGGTTTGATTCCTGGTCAGGGTACATGCTTGGGTTGTGGGCTCAATCCCCAGTGTGGGGCGTGCAGGAGACAGCCGATCAGTGATTCTCTCTCCTCATTATGTTTCTCTCTCTCCCTCTCCCCTCCTCTCTAAAATCAATACAAAAATTAAAAAACAAAACAACACACACACACACAGACACAGACACACATACATACACAAATTTCAGAAAGGTTGAAATTTAGTCAAACAATTTATCATTCCAATGTTTAACTTACTCCTGTTGCTAGCCAGAATGTGCTAACTGCTTTCCTAATACTCACTCTAATTCCTATATGTTTAGGCTGATGACCTGTCCTCACATCTGATTTTTGGTCTGTTGATGGTGATTGTTGATATTGATATTTTGGTATTTTCTTAGCTACCTTCAGGATTTGATATTCTGCCCTGCTAGGTACTTTGGAAAGGAGCTTCTTAAGTCCTCTCTCTCTCTCTCTCTCTCTCTCTCTCTCACACACACACACACACACACACACACACACACACACACACACAGACACACATACATACACAAATTTCAGAAAGGTTGAAATTTAGTCAAACAATTTATCATTCCAATGTTTAACTTACTCCTGTTGCTAGCCAGAATGTGCTAACTGCTTTCCTAATACTCACTCTAATTCCTATATGTTTAGGCTGATGACCTGTCCTCACATCTGATTTTTGGTCTGTTGATGGTGATTGTTGATATTGATATTTTGGTATTTTCTTAGCTACCTTCAGGATTTGATATTCTGCCCTGCTAGGTACTTTGGAAAGAGTTGAGGGGTCTTAGCATATCATTAGCATATTATGCTTTGATTGGTTGAACGGCCAACTGGACAACTGGACACTTAGCACATTAGGCTTTTATTATATAGGATATATATGTGGATCAGCTTTCATTTTAAACAAATTCATAAAGATGGGGGGAGGGAGAACAGAGCTTTGAAATGAAATGAATTGAATGAGATCAACACAGTAGGTACTGAATATATGCTATTCTCTCAGAGGAAAGGTTTTGCTTCAGATTTAAGCTCAATTTTCATTTATTTCATTTTATTTATTATTTTTATTGAATTAATTGAAGTGTAAGTTTTAAGTGTACAGCTTCAGAGATGTCCCAAGAGACCCTGAAGACAGAGGAAGTAAGTTGGGTGAGAACATTACGCCGTAGCAGTCATTTATTGTTTTTCTTTTGTTTTTGTTGTTGGTTTTTGTCCACCTAGAGATTAAAAAACAAGGACCATTGAGCAAGAGGAGAAACTTTAGATTCCTGTTCCACCTCCTTATGTTCAGGCATGAAGTGAGAAGACTGAACTCTTTGTGAATTTTTAAAAACTGCATCATCTGAGAAATGAAATAAATTTCTCTGAAATTTGATATCTAAACCTTAAAAGTTCCGGGTACAGTCTTTACTCTTTTGGTATTACGGGCGATTACCAATTTCTTTTCTATTTCTCCCCCTCACCTCCCAAGACATCCAAGTCATAATTATAAACAAGCAATGTGTACACCAGGCACGGTGTTAAATACCCCACACGTACAATCTCATTTTATCTGGGAGGGAGTAGAGTGTAGTTGTTAAGAGTGGTGTAGTGTGGAGCTCAGATCCTGGTGAACTGATGCAGCGCACCGATGCATGCAGTGCCTGATCACCTGGTCAGTGCTCTATGTTGGCTGTGATGATGACGATGATGGCTGCTACAGTAGAATAGATTTTCCCACTGTTCGGTTTACCCAAGGCCTGCTCAGTGCTGGGGGTTTCTCTTCTAGAACACACCCACTCTGCTGGGTGTTGAGGACCTCCTCTGTCTTTTGGGAATCTTGGACTGTGCTGGGCCTTCAAAGGCGAGTGCCTATGAACCAGAGGCAGCCTGCACGGAGCTTAGCCAAGTCTCCAGGAGACATCTCTTGAGTGGAGGCCCACACTCTTCAGTGAGGAGAGGAGCAGCTAGGACAGCTCCTCTGTCTGGGTAAACATTAGCGCCCCCTGGTGGTCGCTTGGCTTCCACGAGGCTCCCAGGGCTAGGCCCCTGGAAGTCCACTCCACCCGATCATCAGATTCAGTTTCCTTGGCTCCCACCTGTGACTTCCATTAACCCATTGTACACCAAATCGTCTGTAGACGCAAGCGGCGGACCTTCCCCACAGGCCATGCATGTTTATATATATATAAAAAAATGTTTTCCCTAAGTGGCATCCCTGACCAACTTTAAAATCATTTTTTTCGTGAGACTTTTCAGCTAAAAATATTCAAGAACCCCTCAAATTGTGAGTAACATTTATTTTTATAATATTCATTGCAAATTTATTTTTTAAATTAAATTCAAAATATAGTGGCGTGAGGGGATGGTTTCCATTTTGGACCTGTGGCAGTTAACTGGTCTAAAATCACACACCATCCATCAACTTCCTCTAACCTTCCCCCGTAAGTTCAGGTGACTCACCTGTATTTCACTGAGGTGTATGGGTGGAATGATCTAGTTCTTCCAGTGCCTCCAAATTTATTATTTAGACTGTGGAAGCTCTCCTTGGCCTCCTCTTCCTCTTCTTTCTCCACCTCTTCTCCCCCCCCCCCCCGCATTCTTTATTCTAAAAAGCCTGTTCTGGACTTAAAAAAAAACACAAACCAAACTAAACATTGGTTTCCCCCCCTTTCACTGTAGCAATCATTCTTCTCCCTAAAACAATGATGAAACTTTTTATCTCCTGGGGAAAGATTCATATATAAAAAAACTGGGAAAAAGAAAATAACATGGGGAAAATAATGTATCCAAGATACTAATTTTGCTACCTTATTATTTTTTACTTTAAACATAACACTGTCAAATAAACACACTTACCCCTATTTCATCAACAAAACACTAGTAGGCTGATGATGCAAGTATCTCGTTCACAGTCACAGCCAGAACTAAGTCCAGGAACTCTGGCTCCAAAGCCCACAACAGACCTCTTGTCCATAGAAGACACACTGAACTTCTCTCTCTTGCCTCAGAACCTCGGCGCATACTGCTTTCTTTGCACAGTGCCTGTCTCCCCCTGCTTTAGGCATCTCCAAAATGGGCTGACATATTGTGAATTTTGGGTTTTGTATGGAATGATTCATTAAAATGGAAAAAAATTTTACGGCTTAAATTTTTGGATTTATATCTGGGGATGCGGGCTGATCTCCACACGACTTCCTCTTCCAGATGATGTCTCTTCCCGTTCCAGGCAGGGGGCAGGCACAGTCACAGACTCTCCTAAGGAAAGGGCGTATGTCAATCTGCCGAGAGCTCCTGTGGAAACTCCTCTTGTTAGATTCTGGCTTAGGAAGTATTTCTACCATTTCTCCCACTTCTCCAAAAAAAAAAAAAAATTCTCTTCAAATTGTCATTCTTTTCCATGTAGATAGAAGACATAGTATTGTAAATGTGGCTTTTGACTACTGGTCTGCAATCCTTACCAACAACCCTAAAATCTAAGAAACTTAAAAAAAAATGAACACGAGGCTATTTATAATGCTTAAAACCTTTAAAAAAATCGCACTTGGGAACATGCATACATTTTGCTTCAGAAATATTAATATGTAATATTCATTGAAGGTGTTATTGAATATATAGTATTGTCTTTCTTAAATGAAAAATAAAACTGAATTGTGAAATATATGTGATAGTAAATTTTATGTGCTAACTTGACTGGATCACACATGGGGTGTCCAGATATTTGGCTAAAATTATTTCTGGGAGTGTCTGTGAGGATGTGTTTAGCATTTGGATTGGTGCACGGGGCGAAGCAGACTGCCCAGTGTGGGTGAGCTTCATCCAGTTTGTTGAGACTTGAATAGAATAGACTTGAATAGGAGGAGAGAATTTGTTCAGTCGGCCTGGCTACTGAGCAGGACAGCAGTCTTTTTCCTGAACTTGGACCCAGATTTATACTATTAGCTCCAGGTTCTCAGCCTTCAGGCCTGACCTGAAGCTACACCATGGGCTTCTCTGGACCTCCAGCTTGTGGATGGAAGATCTTAGGACACAGGTTTCCAACTCCATACTGCATGAGCCTCTTCTGTATATGAAACCTCTCTCTCTCTCTCTCTCTCTCTCTCTCTCTCTCTCTCTCTCTCTCCTTTCTCCCCCTATTGGTTGTTTCTCTGCAGAGCCCTGACTAATACAACATCTTTACTCAAATATTGCAGAAAAGAGGCTCTGTAGCTTCCTTTCTTTTTTCGAATATTCATATCCTGAAGGAATGCCTTATTTTGGTGTTGTATATCTACTGTCCTGTCAGTTTAGTCAAAATGCCTGTTTTAACACTTTACCTATTGATTAACACTTTTCTTCAAGTTGTTAGAATTAGATTTATATTCTTTTAGAAGAATTGCCATGCATGAGGCTAGATGCAGGAGGACCAGTCTCATTGGACATTGTGGAGACATAATTGATTCTCACAAAGGCATTTCTTTTTCAGGGACTCAGACTCCTAAGGTAAAGCTAGAGGCCAGAGCTTCCATGACCATTATGCAAATTTTCAAAGCATAATCTCTTATATATCAAAAACTTCCTGTCCTGTTTTTCTTTTCAGTGCATGAAGTGATAAAATTTATGACAAAGAAGTATATCATTAAAATGAAATATTATTTGGTTTATGAATTTTTGTGTAAACATTAAAAAAATCATACACTGGAATAGGTGTTCCCTAAATATTTTGTTTACTTGATTACTAGTGAGGTTGCAATTTAAATTTAATGGATATAGAAAACTATATGTATTTGTAAAATAAATACAATGGCTTTGTGTGAATCCTTTAAAAAAAATTGCAGAGGAATATGCTAAATCTTGGAGAATCTAGAAATACTAAAACATGTTGTAATTTTCAATTCTGCCACAAGATGGCGGCAAATTCCTTTCTTTAGTTTTTAAAATTGCTATCCTTTCCCCAGGTTTAAAAATTAAATCCATTCTTGTTTTCTGAACATTGCTGCAGTAGATATGAGCTAGCTGGAGATCGCAAGTTCAGATTTAACATTGCTTCCTCCAGCCAGAACTCCCCCTTTATTGTCATTTGTACCAACAACCTCACAGTTCTCCCTGTAGTAGAAACATGGGCAGCATTATTATTTTTTTCCCTTCTTTTTCCAAATGTATCTCTAATTCTTACCCTTAAGCAAATTCTTTGTTTTTGTTTTTAATGTCAAACAGACGAACCTCCTTCTTTCCTCTTCCTCTTTCATAAAAATTATTTTAAATTGAGCTTTGATGATTACCTGATTAGTATGGAAGCTACCTGGTTTCTAGACTCCAAAATGCTTTTAAAATGTAATTAGTAAAACTCTTACTTAGCAGCTAAGAATTATTGTAATTGTATCACTGTCCTGATTCAACTCATTACTGTCTCCCAAATCAGGGCCTTTCATCCTTTTATTTTTCTCCAAGCAATATGCTCAACTCATTCTCCCCATCTCAATTAAGGTAAGTCTTATTACTGTTACCAATATGCAGCTCATTTATTCTCATGACTATCTTTACACGTGTAATTTTTAGTATGCCATGTATTTATACCTCCCCTTTGCCTTTTCATCTTTCTTACAAATGTATCAAAAACTTGACCCTTCGGGAAGTATACCTTACCTTAGGCACCTCAATGCCACCTTATTGTCTGGCTCAGCCTCCTAGAATGAGTTTACTTGTATATCTCTTCATCTACATATAGATTTACATAGTATGTTATGCTTTTTGGAAAATGCTCTCTAATTTTTTAAAGATTTTAAAATTATTGTTTTCATCTCTCAGAGGCACCAATCCACTCTATCTGTTCCCCAATTACACCTATAATGTAAAATGTAAGTTACTCAATACTTATTTTGATCTATTTATATGTCTCAGAATATAACGCAATCTTTGTATATTATTCCAATATCTCAATGATTAAAGATTCAATAAAATTTTTATTATATGGTTGTTACTATATAACAAAACTATAAAACGAAACTAATTATACTTTTGTAATGTGACCTGTAAATATTTGATATGAATTAGTCCATTAATATCATAGGAAGACATCGGACTTTTCAAGATTACCTAATGAGTCCACTACTGAAAATCATATCCAAATTTTTCACAAAAGATATGCCTTCATTATTTCCCTGGAGAACAGAGAGAAAATTCTGTAGTATTCCTCAGTTGTTATTTCTTTATATCCCTCAATAGCTGCTGGTTAGATGTTCTTTGTTTTTGCCGCAGGCAGATGTTTCAGCTTATGTAATAGTGTGTGAGAATTTACCCAGGGCTAGATGTGGCTTTGCATATTATAATATCATATTCGATTCAATACCTTGACAACTGATCTGTTTTAATCCTGGGGACATTTCGATTCGTGTGATAGATAATGTGTTCCTCTTTGCTTTTTCTCCTGTTGCAGTAGAAAATCTGGCTCACCTCTTGTACCCATACAGCACAGTACAGTGCTGCTTTGACATGCTAATTTTATCCCTGGACTTACTATTTTCTACCCAATTCTTTCTGTGTTTCTTTTCCTAATCTTTATTTTTATAGTTTCCTCATATGTCTGTTTTCTATTTTTACTGGAATTCTTTTGTTTTAATTTTATATTGTGACATAATATAACATTATATTAGTTCCAGGTATTTAATATAATGATGCAATATTTGTATGTATTGCAAAATGATGACCATAGTAAGTCTAGTTAATAGCCATCACCACACATAGTTACAACAGGGTGTGTGTGTGTGTGTGTATGTGATGAGAACTTTTAAGATACATTTCCTTAGCAACTTTCAAATATACAATAGAGTATTATCGACTATGGTCATTGTGCTGTCCATTACATATTCAGGACTTATTTATTTTATAATTGGATGCTTGTTCCTTTTGACCACCTTTATTTATTTCACCCACCCCTCTCACATCCTGCTTCTGGCAACCACCAGTCTGTTCTCTATGAGTTTCTTTCTTTCTTTTTTTAAGTGAGCCATATGGAATTTTTCTTTCTCTAACTTACCTTGTTTATGAATAATAAAATTTTAATAATAAAATGAATAATGAAATAAGGCCTCAAGGTCTATCTTTGGCAAGATGTCCTTTATGACTGAATTATTTCTCTCTCTATATATCTCTCTCTATCTCTATCTCTATCTATCTCAACTTTTTCTTTATCCATTCATCTATTGATGTACACTTAGGTTGCTTTCATGTTTTGGCTATTGAGAATATTGGAGTGCACAAATCATTTTTAAAAAATATATATTTCTTTATTGATTTCAGAGAGGAAGGAAGAGGGAGAGAGAGAGATAGAAACATCAATGATGAGCAAGAATCATTGATCAGCTGCCTCCTGCACACCCCTCACTGGGGATCGAGCCTGCAACCCGGGCATGTTCCCTTGGTCAGAATTAAACCTGGGACCCTTCAGTCCGCAGGCTGATGCTCTATCCCTGAGCCAAACTGGCTAGGGCACTTCTTTTTGAATTGGTGTTTTTGTTTCCTTTGGATAAATACCCATAATTGGGATTGTTGGAAACTTCCTATTGATTTTAATAGTAATTGCAACAATTTACACTCCCACCAACAGTATACAAGAGTTCCCTTTTCTCCACATTTTCATCAATCCTTGCTATTTATTGTCTTTTTGATGACAGCCACTCTAACAAGTATCATTGTGATTTTGATTTGCACTTCCCTGATGATTAGTGATGTTAGGTGTCTTTTTATGTACCTGCATGTTTTCTTTGGAGAAATGTCTATTCAGATCCTCTGGTCATTTTTTAATTGAATTGTTGCTTTTTTATTTTTGCTATTGAGTTGTATTCATATTTTATGTTTTGCATATTAATCTTTTATCATTGGCTAACATTTTGTTATTTGCTAACATTGTCTCCCAATCATTAGGTTGCCTTTTCATTTTATTAAAGGTTTAGTTTACTAGACAGATGATTTTTATGTTGTTGTTTTTTTAATACTCACCTGAGGATTTTTTTCCATTGATTTTTAGGGAGAGTGGAAGAGAGGAAAAGAGAGAGAAACATCGATGTGAGAGAAACACATCGACTGGTTGCCTCCTGCACGAGCCCCAACCAGGGCCCAGGCCGGGGAGGAGCCTGCAACCAAGGTACGAGCCCTTGACTGGAATTGAACCCGGGATCCGTTGGTCCTCAGGCCAACGCTCTATCCACTGAGCCAAACCGGCTAGGGCTGGACAGATGCTTTTTAGTTTCATCGAGTCCCACTTGTATATTTTTGCTTTTGTTGTCAGTCAGATCCAAAAAATTCTTCACTAAACCTGATGTCAAGAAGCTTTCAGCTTATGTTTTCTTCTAGGAGTTTTATGGTTTTAGATTGTATGTTTAAAGTCTTTAATCCATTTTGTGTTGATTTTTGTGCATGGTGTAAGACAGTGGTTCATTTTCATTCTTTTGCATGTGGCTGTCCAGTTTTCCCCATGCTGTTTATTGAAGAAACTGTCTTTTCCCTACTATAAGTTTTGGCTCCTTTGTCATAAATGAATTGACCATGTAGGGGTGTGGGTTTATTCCGGGCTCTCTATTCTGTACCATAGATCTGTAAGTCTGTGTTTATGCCAATATCATGCTGTTTTTATTACTCTAGCTTTGTAATATTGTTTGAAATCAGTGAATGTGATGTCTTCACCTTTGTTCTTCTTTCTCAAAATTACTTTGGATGTTCAGGTTTTTTTTTCTGGTTCCATATCAAATTTAGGATTGTTTTTTCTTTTTCTTTTTTAGGATTGTTTTTTCTATTTCTGTTAGACATGCCATTGGAATGATAGGAATTACACTGAATCTGTAGATTTTGGGGGGTATTATGGACATTTTATTTATTTATTTTTTAAAATATATTTTATTGATTTTTTACAGAGAGGAAGGGAGAGGGATAGAGAGTCAGAAACATCAATGAGAGAGAAACATCGATCAGCTGCCTCCTGCACACTCCCTACTGGGGTCGTGCCCGCAACCAAGGTACATGCCCTTGACTGGAATCAAACCTGGAACTCTTGAGTCCGCAGGCCGATGCTCTATCCACTGAGCCAAACCGGTCAAGGCTGGACATTTTAACAATATTGATTCTTCCAATTCATGAGCACAGAATACCTTTTCATTTATTTGTGTATTGAATATATTTCATCAATGTCTTATTGTTTTCAATGTACAGGTTTTCACCTCTTTGGATACATTTATTCCTATGTGTTTTATTATTTTTGATGCAATTATAAATGGGGTTATTTTCTTAATTTCACTTTCTGATAGTTTGTTATTAGTGTATAGAAACACAACAGATATTTTTATATTGATTTTGTATCCTGCAACTTTACTGAATTCATTCATATGTATATTTTATAGGTAATTTGAACTCTGTCTAATGAGGTATGTCATGAATAAATAAGTTTTTGACATCTCAACATGACTTTCTATGGCACTAAGAGGACTGTCCAGGTCCCAGATGCTTTATAGATATAATGACAGATCTATTCAATAGTCAAGAGAATCAGGGTCATCTGTAATCTACACAAAAATACATATACTAGTAGTTGCCTGCATGAAGACGCCATCCTATATAAAAAAAGCCTAGGTGGCGTCACATGTGATGTCATCACAAGATGGCCACCACAAGATGGCCGGCAGGGGAGGGCAGTTGTGGGCAAACAGGCCAGCAGGGGAGGGCAGTTGGGGGCGATTAGGCCGGCAGGGGAGCAGTGAGGAGATGATCAGGCTGGCCAGCAGAAGCAGTTAGGGGCAATCAGGCAGGCATGCAAGTGATTAGGAGCCAGCAGTCCCAGATTGTGAGAGGGATGTCCGACTGCCAAGTTAGCCCAATTCCACAGGGATCGGGCCTAAACCGGCAGTCAGACATCCTCCAAGGGGTCCCAGATTGGAGAGGGTGCAGGCCAGGCTGAGGAACACCTGCCCCGTGCACAAATTTCATGCAGTGGGCCTCTAGTTGATAAATAATATTCCCCCAAGAAGTCTACTTACAAAGCAAAACGAGCTAGTACTGGGAAAAATTCATGTCCTTGAACTCTCCTCAAACTACAACATGGAAATGAACACCCATGCTAAGGCTTTTGTTTCTGGCAATGCGCTTGACTAGTCTGAAACTTCCTCCTACAAAACCTGTAAAAATGTATAATTTAGTGTGTAAGAAAGTAAAGGGTTAAAGCAAAGAAAGAAAACCAAAGTAATCTGCTGTCCCTAGTATGGAGACTGTCTCCTGGATATTGCCAATTCCAAGGTGGCCGGGTTTTGGTTGCTGCATTGAAAGAGGAGTCAAGGGTTTGGGATCAAATAAGGTGACACTTGGATCAAGTTTCTTGAATAAAGCCAGTGCCTACAAAGCGCTAAATTCTTGACAAGCAGCTAATCAGTTAAACAAAATAACCTTATAGGAGAATACATTTTTATGCTTAGAAATAACACATTTCTATATAACTCAAAGAAGAAATAATGAGAATTAGACAATATAAATAAAAACAAAGAAAATACTTTATTAAATTATGGGACAGAAAATTTTTTTTGGCAAGAAAAGGCTGAAAAATATGAGTTTAGTGTCCCAACTTAAGAAATTAGAAAGAGAACAAGAGATTAAATCCAAAGTAAATATAAAGAAGCAAGACTGGCAGAGAAAGGGCAAATAAATAAGTAACCAAGATGACACAATCACACTCAAAGCAGACGTTAAAAAATATGGTCATCTTATTGCCAGTACTTTTTTAAAACTTGGGTGAAAGGCACAATTTATTAGGAAAATATAACTTTTCAAAATCTGACTTAAGCAGTAGAAAACAGGAGCCCAGCTGGTGTGGCTCATTGGTTGACTGTTGGCCCAGGAACCAAGAGATCATGTTTTGATTCCTGCTCAGGACACATGCCCGGGGTTGCAGGCTCAATTCCCAGTAGGGAATATGTAGGAGGCAGCTGACCAATGAGTCTCTCTCATCATAGATGTTTCTATCCCTCTCTCCCTCTCCTTTCCTCTCTCTGAAATCAATAAAATCTAAAAAAAGAAGTAGAAAATATGAAAAGATTTCTATTTAATAAATTGAAACAGTATCAAAAATCTACCACTAATTAACTCTACCAACTGTTTCCCACACACATACGCCTACCAAGCAAACTGGTTTGACAGACAGGTTATATAAAATATTTAAGTAGCAGATAACTCTAGTATTGCCATATACAGACTGTTTCAGAGAATGGAAGATAAAAGAAGACTGCCAACTTTTTAAATAAAACAGTTTCATCAAAGTTAGATAAACTGGTAATTGAAAATTATAAGCCATGCTATTGGATCTACTTAGAAGCAAAAAATCCTAAACCAGTCAATTAAAAACCAAAATCCAAAATGTCTAAAAAAAATGCATCATGCTCATAAAGGTTTTATTCCAGGAATGCAAGGATAATATACTGTTAGAATACCATCAATGAAATCACATTAACAGATTAATGAAGAACGATCACAGAGTTATCTAAAGGGAAAAAAAAGTCAATACAGTTCAATGTTCTTTTATGATAGAATGTATTAGAAAAGTAGAAATAGAGGAAAATTTCCATAACCCACCAAATCTCACACATAGTGGTGAAACATTAGAAGCATTTCCTTTGATAGATGGGAAGAACGTATCCTGTTTTGCATTATATTGGCTAGCCCAGGAAGCCAGAAAGTGAAGTAAGTAAAAACAAAGATTGAGAAGGAAGAAACAATACTCTCTATACTTGAAGGTATTAGGCACCCCAAGAGAATTTACAAGTTACTTATTGAAAATAATCAGAGATTTGATCAGATTTATTACATATAACATCCAGCAAATTTTTTTTTTGAAAATGTAATTTTAAAAGGAGAGTATTGTCTGGCTGGTGTGGCTCAGTGGTTGAGTGTCTGACCTATGAACCAGGAGGTCACCGGCTTGATTCTGGTCAGAGCACATGCCCTGGTTGTGGGCTCGATCCCTAGTAGGGGCTATGCAGGAGGCAGCCGATGTTTCTATCTCTCTATCTCTCTCCCTTTCTCTAAAATCAATAAAAACATATTTAAAATAAATAAATAACAGGAGAGTGTTTACCATAGCAACTAAAACGCAGCAGTAGGAATAAATCTAACAAAATATGGGCAAGATTTTCATGGAGAAAATTATAAAACTTTATTGAAAGTCATTAAAGAAGAACTAAATAAATGGAAAAAGAGTGTGTGTGTAATAGAAAGAGTCAAAATACTAAAGAGTAAATTATCTCCAAATTGGTATATAAATTCATAGCAATATTTTAATAAAAATCTCAGCAGTATTTTCATGGAAATTGAGAAGATGATTCTAACATTCATTTAGAAGAGCAAAGGAAAGAGAAGCTGAGGTGGCTGTCAAAAAGAACAATCTGGGAGACAGCCTACCAGTACATCAAGACATTTAAAAGTATAATAGTAATTAAGAAAAGGCAGTGTTGATAAGAGCACTGATTAATGAGCCAATGGAAATCAATAGAAAGCCCTGATCCAGAACTGTGTGTGTGTATGTGTGTGCTTGTGTGTGTACGTATGTGTGTATGTGTGTGTGCATGTATGTGTGTGTATGTGTGTGTATGTGCATGTGTGTGTGTGTGTTGTGTGTGTGTGTGTGTGTGTGTGTGTGTGTGTAGTTTGCAGAGAGTAGGCTCTGCAAATCAGTGGGGAAGGATGGACTTTTTATAAGTTACCTTTAGGAGAAAAAAATAGGATCCTTCTCTATCATTATAAAGGACAACAACAAAAATTACCTGCTGAATAACATACTAAATTAAAAAAATTTTTAAACTTTATGAGAAAAACAAAGAAAGATTCCTGTTTATTTTGGAGTCACAAATAACTTCTTTATCAAGGAAGAAAAACCTGGAACTTATAGGACATGGGTAGTAAAACAAAATGCACTATGGCAAGAAAAAAACCACTTCTGTTAATTAAAAGACTTTGTGAAAAGAAAAAGGCAAGTGGACAGACTAGATGAAGACATTTGTAGGGCCCAGAACTGACTGACAAGGATTGCTATCAAGAATATGTCAGTGTTTTCTATGAATCAATAGTAAAACAGTCAAGCACTCCACTGGGGGATGGGGAAAGGGTATGAGAAACAAGAAGACATCTCCCTGGCCAGTAAATACATGAAATTATAAGCAACTTGATAATCAAGAAAACACTGATTATAACCACAATAAGATGCATGCTATGGTGTCCAAACTTGTACATAGTACTCATTATAAATTGTACATTTCAGAGCACTTGATTATTGCCCAAGAAACTTGACAATGCACAGACATTCAATCAAGAAATTCCTAGATATGTATCTTACTGATAATATCGTGTGTGTACACAAAGAGATACATATGAGAATGTTCATAGCTCATTGTTTGAAACAGGAAAAAAAACCTGAGATAATGTAGCTAACCATCATCAGTGGCAGGAACAAGTAAATTGTGGAAAAGTCATATGGCGGAATGCATTAAGGCAATGAAAATGGATGAGTGAGGCTAGAGCCATTTGCATCATTATGGGTGGATTATCCAAGCATAATGCTGAGTGAACTTCTCGGAGAAGAATATACATAGTGTTATTCCGAGTATTTAATTTTAAGAATATGCATGAGTAGTGGCAATATAAAGATACACATGGAAATGATAAACACTTAATTCAGAACGATATTTACTTCTGAGGGGGAGGGAGGGAAATATAATTTGCAAGAGGGAGAGAAGGGGTTTCAACTGTATTTATATTTCATTTTAAAAGAGTATTTTTGGGTTCATAAGTGTTTATTTGCTATTTTTATATTTTTGGATTTGTCTGAATTATATCATTTAAGAAAGTCTTTAAAACTAAAACAACCAACATTGGCTCTACTTACAATGTGCCTATTAAAGATATTCAGCCATTTTGAATGGTGCTTATTTTTTAATAACTATATATCATTACAAAATTAAGATAGAATTATGTATCTAGGAAAAGGCAAATGCCCTAGACTCATGAATGCGAACTGCTTTGTGATATGAAATTTAATATTAATAAGTCTACTTAAAGCAAAGCAGAGGCTGCAAATGTTGGGCACCTTGGGGTGTGTGGGTGCATGCAGCAAGAGAGAGAAAGAGAAAATGGGAGAATAAGCTATGAATTAATGAACACCACAATTATAGGCAGCGCTTTTATTTATAAAAGACTCAAAATTGCCTACAAATATCACATTTAAATTGCATTTCCACCTGTCTCTCTCTCTCTCTTTTTCTTCCTCGTCTGTCCCTGATTGGCTCAAGTAATAATTTTCAAATATCTATCCAGGGCTTTTGCATGTCAAAAAAGTATTGCTAGAGCCTGCAGTGCTCAAGAAAGATGCTGCAAATCCTCTTTTCATTAACTCTTTAAATTAAATACTATATATACACATAAAATGACATACAACTAGGAGCCCAAATGACTACTCTGCAGTTTACAAATTTCTCTTTATTGCCAGATCCATTATTTTTCTCAGTGCCTCCTCTAATGTAGATTTCAAAAAAAAAATCCATTTATTGAACAAAAAAGCCATAAAGCAAAAACATGTCTTTTTTTTTAGGGTAGAGCTGATTGTAATTCAGCTGGGAGCCTTTGTGAAGGTTAGCTCTGTTCCTGAAGCTACAATTTCCTCAGCGAAGGCTTATTCTTCGGAATAATTTATCCAACTTCTGTTATAAATATGGTATTTCTTTTCTTATATGAGTACCAGGAGCTTAACAAAAGCTTTTATTAGCAGTTATTTTGTCTAGATTCCCAGCTTTTAAAGGAATGCTTGATGCTAATTATTTTGTATGCGACTTCCCATCTACTAAACTAGATGTTCTGTGTAAACATTTTCATCTTAGTGAAGGTTAGAAAGCTGAGCTGATTACAACCCTGTATTGATATTCTTGTGACTTATTAGAATCTGTTTACTGAGTGATAATTTCACTGTGTCATTTGTGTATACGGGCTCCTTTGTAATTTATATATAAATGATGATATTATGACCAAATAATCCTTTTCAGGTTTATCATTAATCACTCAGGTGAAAGTAAACACAAAGCTCACTGAAGAAGCAGATTTGCCTCTGTATTTCCATTTTCAAGGCTGTGCAGGACATTCGTTTGCAGAATTTTCCAGTCCACCCCTGGTGCAATGTTTAAAACTCACTGTGCCGATCAAACTCTGTGTTTAAAGTGAATGCGTAGGTCCTTCCTCCTGAGGGTCCTGACACAGGACCTGGGAACATCTCCCTGTATTCTCAAGCCTATGTGTGCGGGGGCGGGGACTTCACGCTATTATGATTTGGGGCTGATGTTCCTCCACATCCCTTTCCTTCCAAGCTGTTTTGGGGCGCGCTGGACACCCTCACTGTCCTCTTCCGTAACGTCACTTCAGCTCTTCGTCAAACCCTGTCAAAGTTGTCTGTAAACTGCAGCCCAAAGTGGACATTTGGTTCTCAGCCCACTTGGGATTATTTATAAAGTAGTTCCATTGCGACCAGTAGTCATAGATAGCTGAGAACTTATAGATAGATAGTAGTTCCATTGCTACCAGTAGTCATAGATAGCTGAGAACATATAGATAGATAGTAGTTCTATCGCGACCAGTAGCCATAGATAGCTGAGAAGTTAGCTTTTCCATCCCTCTCTGCAGGTAACCAATGAATAGTCCCTGTTGCCTTTCCAGTAAACTTCTGCTGGGACTCTCATGGCTGTTAGGAAGTAGACAGATAGTCTAGATATGCTTTCAACTTTATTCCATGTTTGCTATGCTACAGGAACTGTCTACAATAGATGCCTACTGAAACATACACCTTGAACAGAATTCCTTCCTATCAGAGTACTCTGTGGATTACAACAGGGCTTCAAGCTTTCTAGGTTTAGCAAGTTTATGTTGTCCAAAGGAGAAGCAGTCTGGAACTCATCTTGCCAAGCGTGACCCAGTATAAAGGAATGCATAAGTACCTAATTTAGGTATACATAAAAAAGGTTAAAATAATGAGAAAATCACTACCACACACTATGGAAGGCAAGACTGTGACTAAAGTATTCAGCAGCTACTGATTCTAAAATGGGCACCACAGTGAAGAGAGACTTAATTTCTCTCTGATTTGATTTTTCTTCCGTGACTATGGGTTTATTCTGGGAAAACATTATTTTAAATTCCTGCCAAGACTTAATATTACACCATGTACATTAACTACTAAAAAAATAAAAATAAGTGCCCCAAATCAACATGGTTAATATATTGTTCGTTTTAAGGAATAGAACCAGGAGAAATGAATTAATTCTGAAGAAGTGATGAATTTTAGCCCATAAACGCAGGCAAGCACAAGCTGCATTACATCATTTTCTCTAAATTGACTTAAATCTTGTTGGAGGGCAATTTAACCTCAGTTCTTGAGACTCCCTCTTCCCCGTGAAGCTGTACACATTCTCTGGTTTCTATGAAAAACTGAAACATGATAGAATTTCCTCCAGTTGTGGGTCACCATTGATTACTTCGGAGACGGCGATGGTGGCAGTCGGCACAGCCCCCTCACATCTCCCAATGTTACTTCTCGGAGCCACACGGATAGCGGGAGCTTTTTAGGTGCAGCACACAGCAATCACCTGAAAATGGTCACCTCCCTGGCCTGGGCTTTCCAGGTGACTGTACATTGCTTACCATTTCCTAATTTCATTTTTTTTCTTCTCTCCCTCGGCCCTCAGAAGAATCAATTTTCTCCCTTGCCTGTCTAGCACACTTGGGCTAATCTCTTCAAGGAGTTCAGACTTTTACAAAAGGCCGTGAGAAATGTTTATTCTCAGGAAAGCTTCTGTGTTCAGCCCAGGAAAGTTCCTAAGTGAAAAAGAGCAACCTCATTGAAAAAGATGAAAAGAAATGTAAAGAATTATAAAATACAATGTAATATTTTAAAAACCTAACCTGCTATAAACATATCTTAGATGCTTAGTTATATTCAATGATTTCTCCTAATCAACTCATTTATGAAACAGCCAAATATTTATCCAAGTGGTGCTGGTTGCGATATGTTGGTGTGAATTTTCTTGGGGCGGGGGGTTTTGTATGGATTAAAATCCCTTGAATCCTATAAAACTCAGTGATGGATTCAAGTTTCCACGTATCTTCTGTGTTAGAGTGTAAAGTCTTTGAGGGTAGAGTCAGGGAAGGGTCAGTACAACTGTTTGCTGCAGGCACCAGCTCAACGCCTGAGATAGACCCGATCTTTTTTTTTTAATATATATTGTACTGATTTTTTACAGAGAGGAAGGGAGAGGGATAGAGAGTTAGAAACATCAATGAGAGAGAAACATCGACCAGCTGCTTCCTGCACACCCCCTACTGGGGATGTGCCCACTACCAAGGTACATGCCCTTGGCTGGAATCAAACCTGGGACCTTTCAGTCCACAGGCCTTCGCTCTATCCACTGAGGCAAACCGGTTAGGGCTAGACCTGGTCTTTAATAAACCTTGTTGACTGCACGAGTGAGTTCATGGAGCTCAACGTGTAACCCACTAATATTGGTCCTCAGTGCACAGCAAGCTATGATGATGCAGCACCTTCAGAATCATCAGGCAGTTTCAACTATGCGCAGTTTGTCATAAGTTGTATCTATACTGTATTTAAATCTAATTCCTTAACATTGATGATTGATAATTGTTGGAGTTTTATGAAATTTTGCCAGAACATTCAGTGCATATTTCACGAATCAGAATGTTCCTGTGACCTAACTATGCTCTTGTTTTATAAAAATCCCCACCCAAGGAGTGAGGATATTTTACCCCATTGATTTTTAGAGAGAGTAGAAGGAGGGAGAGATAGTGAGAAGAAGGAGAAACATTGATGTGAGAGAGAAACATTGATTGGTTGCCTCCCACATGCACCCTGATTAGGGGGGATGGAACCTGCAACCTAGGTACATGCCCTTGACCAAGAATCAAACCCATGACCCTCCTGTGTGCAGGCCAGCACTCTAACCATCAAGCAACACCAACCAGGGATTAACTATGCTTTTTATTTTTTTTATTTTTATTTTTTTAATATATTTTATTGATTTTTTACAGAGAGGAAGGGAGAGAGATAGAGAGTTAGAAACATCGATGAGAGAGAAACATCGATCAGCTGCCTCCTGCACATCTCCTACTGGGGATGTGCCCGCAACCCAGGTACATGCCCTTGACCGGAATCGAACCTGGGACCTTTCAGTCCGCAGGCCGACGCTCTATCCACTGAGCCAAACCGGTTTTGGCTAACTATGCTTTTTAAATGGGGTTTGCATCCACAAGTGTTTGAGATTCACTCTCAGTAGAATATTGAAGATACGAAAATGCAATGGAGAGATGACATTTGCATTTACAGCAGCTATTTTTTATTAACATTTTTTAAAGGTTAGCTTAAATCTCATGATTAGCAATGAATTGGCTTCTACGCAGCCACTAAACATCAGAATAGTTCATTTAAATTTTCCAGATGGTTCAAATCTCTAAAGAAATACCATCTTAACAGGAAGATAGAAATTTGGTTATTCATTAACTCCCGCCTCTTCTCCAGAGCTCCTTTCAGAACACGGAAGTCCACTCTATACTTCTGTTCCCCAAATCAAGAAGTATCTTGTAATTATGAAATTATCTACTCCTTTTTAACTGAAAGCACCATCTTCTATACAACCATATATGTCACATACTCTCCAATAGCCTCCTTTATACCGTTAATTATATGATAGAGTGGACTCAGTTGGCTTCTAGATTGTGTTAACATGCTCACATGAGTTTAATTCTCTGAGAACACTGTGCTTTATGTGGATGGTTTTTATTTTTAGGTGTTGGTCTTGTCTTCTCAAATGTCATTATATATAAACTAGAGGCCCAGTGCACAAATTCGTGTATGGGTGGGGTCCCTCGGCCTGACTGGCAATTGGGGCCGATCAGGACCAATTGAGGACGGCTGGCCGGGGAGAGGGACTGCGGAGGTTGGCCAGATGTGGGAGGTTGGCTGTGGGAGCACACTGATCACCAGGGGGCAGCTCCTACATTGAGCTTCTGCCCCCTGGTGGTCAGTGCATGTTATAGTGACCGGCTGTTTGGTCGTTAGGTTGCTTAAGCTTTTGTATGCATAGATAGCATACGAATGATGGGCAATGGGAATCATTCCAGAGTCCAAGACGTCTTTTTGGGTTTCTTTGCAGACGTGGATTATAATTACAGGTTCTCTGTCATCATTCCTGATTTTCCTTAGAAATTGTTTGATTTGAATGTGATATGTGTCTTCCACCAAGCCTGCAGTGTTTAGTATTCCAGGCTTTTCCCCTAGCAAAGGCGAGAACATCCTAAGTGAAAGGCAGGGCTTCTAAAGCTAGTTTGGTTCTTGTGAGTAAGGGTTCATGTTTTCAAAGCATGTTCATATGTTTATATTTTAAATCTAAATATTTATCATTCAAGTTAAAGCCTGGGTACCCCCAAACTTTTAAAAGTGTGATTCTCATCCCTCACTCTTTAAATGTCTGTTAATTGCTCTCCATATTTAGAGGACATTATTATTTTTTTTCTTGAGAAAGAGCATTTGATAAAAATTACAGCTTTTTTTCATTATATACATTAAACAGAGATTGAATTTCAGGCTACTTTTGGTTTTGTGCTCTTATTAATCCAATTATAGTACCTTTTTTTCTTTTGTCACCTATGCAGGAGTGCAAAGGAAAGATAGTTACACCCCCAGTCAAGGCTCAGGCCAGGGCCTTGATGAGTGGCATGGGTGCCACTGCTCTATGTAATGTGCTGCTTCCCACATGCGAGGAGATGGAAAGTGCTGCCATTCTGTGGCTTCGCTCAGCAGGTGCAAATGAAGTATGAAATGAAAAATCCCGACCCACACAATGCACAGAGCAAAAACAGATAGCACTTGTAGTCACTGCTGCGCCAGGCTATTTACTGCCATAGACAACTCAGCTCCAGCTAGGCAGGCGCCCCAAATCTCTCCAACTCTGACACCTGCAAGAGAAATGGTGTTTCACTCCATGCCACTCTGGTTATGCTGATTCCCCTCCAGGAGTCCTGGTCCTTCCAGAAGAAAACCAGTGACAGTGTTCAGGAACTGATTAGTTTCTTAACAGGGAAGAATGGTGTGAGGGTGGGGGCAGGTCTATTTGGAAATGTGGGTGACTCTTCAGATGGTTAATAAGGTGATTCTAAAATTAGGTTCCACATGGAATTATCATGTCTTTCATTTTAACTTGAAAATATCATAGCTAATATTTTTGCTCGTCCTATTGTTTGGAGGTCTGTAGGGAACCTGCCTTCCATCACTATTGATATCTGAAGTAAGGATGAGTAAAATGTTTGGATAGTAAAATTATCTTAATTCAGATAAATTAATATCGCCATGTTTTCAGGATGTTTTTGTACATCTATTGACCAATCTAATTGACCTCAGTCTAACTGATATTATAAGTCAGAGATAATAATTAATTGATATTCTTAAAACCTTGGATCTTTGTGACAGTTCATTGAAAGAGACAATGTCTTTGCTTATGTGGAGTCAATGTTCAATGAAATTTGAATAGTAGATTCAAAAAAAGAGTAGTATGTCAATATATATTAATTTTGACTAATTTTAGAAATGCAGAGGAAGTAAAAGAGACAAGAACTTAAAAGTTAGTTTGTTTTATTTATTTATTATGTTTACTTTTTAGAGCAATAGGAATGGTCATTTATTGCTGATGGAAATGCAAAATGGTACAGCAAGTGTGGGGACAGAGGGTTGACAGGAATTTTCCGTACTTTCCACTTAATTTTGCTGTGAACCTAAAAATGCTCCAAAAAAGAAAGTCGAGTTTTCAAAAGGGGGCATGGTGGAGAGAGGTATTCTGGTGACTGAAGATTTAGGTTTAGATCCTTTGGAAGATAAAACTAAAAGTCAACTAAATCGACAGCCCAGGCTCTGTACTTGAGGCAGTCTTTTTTGTTTAACTTTTGGTTATCATAAAATTGCCAAAAATTATAATCCCGGAAAGATACAGAAATTAACAATATTGCAACTTTAGGAAGTTATAAGAACAAGTATGCAGGTATTTTATTTTCAAAATGAATTGAACTCATGATGCTGCTATTTAAAAATGATAAGTGTAAGTTCTTATCACTGCTATTTGACATTTAAATATTCTAAATAATCCTTCATATTATATTAAATTTGTAATTAAATTTTAAATGGCTGAAAGGATTTTAGTTAATTAGCTTAGAATCAATGTTTAAATGCTTTAGGAAAATGGATTTCTCAGTTTTGTGTATTGCCTATGAGCTGAGAGCACTAATTACCCTACAGGAGGGGAGAGAGCTCCTCTCCTTGCACATGGGACTTCATGCCTCCCCAAAATAGGGAGAGCAGATCTAAAGCCCTAGAAATGCATGTACTCCTGGAACAACATAATTCACTTTGAGAAATTTATTTTAAGGAAATAATTAAAATATGAGCAAAGGTCTAGCTCTGAGGATATTAATCTTAGTGCTGCTAAATGTAGCAAAAGTGGAAGCAACTCAAAATGGGAATTTTAAATAGTTTTAAAAATCAATGCTATTTTACTAAATGAAAATACCAACATCAGATGAGTTACATAAATGAAAATATCAAAACAGATATGTGCAGTGTTGTAGGTGCAGAGTTATTATTAAGGAAGGCTCTGGCTTTCTCTGTATGCCTAAGTTTCCTCATCTTCATGAGAGAATAATAATAAAAACAATAGCTATCTGACAGGGCTTTCTAGAGATTAAGAAAAATAATCCATGTATAGCAAAGTGCCTGGGACAAAATAAGTACTAGAGTAGTAACAGCAGTAATTGAATTCACTTATCAGAAACTCTAAAGTTTCAGAAAAATACACAAATTTAAACTTTATAGTTTATAATTGGCTGCAATGATCATACATTATAAATCTGAATAAGCTGGTGTTTATAGATTTTATGTATATACAAGTCTAATTGGAAAATATTATCTGGAATAAGATCTTTAAAAGGCAAAACCAGGTATTATACACTAATATCACTTAATTCTTAAATACAAAATGAAGTAAAATCAAGTTTCCTCATTTTATATGACTTCAGGGACTACTAAATTCCTTTATTTACAAAGATACACAATGCCCTAGAAATGTGGTTTATGCCCATTGCATTCACTATCATCTGGAATGTGATTTCATCAATCAACTGAATATTTTTTTCTTGTTGACCCCTTTTCTGCCAAACCCAATGGATTCTTGTTATACAATGTTAACAGTGGCTTTCTTGGTATCTAAGGTGGTGGCTCTTACATTTTGGGTGGGCAAGCAAAAATAGCCCATGCTTAGCATAACCAACTATATGAGTGAGATATCAAGGAAGTCTAACCAACTAGATTTGAGACTAGTTAGAAATATAGAGGGGAAGGAAAGTAGGATTCTAGATTGACTCCCAAGTTTTTAATTTTGTTTCCTGATCATCCTTTTATTGAGACAGAACATACAGGAGGAAGAAAAAAGTGGCAAACATTTGTGAGTTCAGTTTGGAAATACTGTTTTTGAGACAACTATGGGACATGAATCTAATAGACATTGAAGCCATGGGTCTATAGATCAGATCTAGGTTATAATAATGAAGTTAAAATTATGAGTGTGGGTTTAGTTATTTTTTGCATGATGGTTGTATATCATATCCTTGGTAACTATTAAGAACATAGGACAGGTTATAGATTTATGTGCAATTTCTAGACAGCAGCTCTAACTTCATTCTTTGTTTGAAAACTCTCCCATGGCACATCTTTGTGTCTTAGACACCACAGTGTCATTTAAAGGAATAATAAAATAAGCAGAACTCTGGCAATTACCAACACTAGAGAACAAGTAGAAAAAGATGAATCAGCAAAGGGACCTGAGTAGGAACTGTCAGGGGAGGAGGAGAGCCAGGAGACAGTGGCCTCACAGAAGCCAATGGAATTGAGTTTTAAGAACAGGGTAGTTAACTGTCAAATTAACTGTGAGGTCAAGAAAACGAAATGGAAGCTATGTGTTTTTGTTTTAATCAAGAAGTCACTGGTGATTTTTGTCAGAGCCGTTTCATGAAACTGTTGTGATGGGAACCTCACTGTACTGCGTTGAAGAGCAATGGGTAACCAGTAATCGGGAAGCAGGTGCAGTGATCCTAGGATGTTCTGAATAGGAGGGGTGCTGTGGATGGAGGAAAGTTGGGAGGAGAAATTATTTTAAGGTGAGAAAGACTTGGTTTGTTGTTGATCTCTGTAGAAGGACCCAATAAAGAGCAAGAGGATGAAAAGAGAGAGAGAGATGTGTGCATGTGTGTGTGTGTGTGGGGGGGGGTATGAAGTTTTAGAGAACATGAAGAGCACATATGAGAAGTGTGAGAAAATAATCTTAAGAGAAAAAGCACTTCTTTCTTTAGGAGGAAAATAGATGAATGTGTGAATACTATGGCAAAGTGGAAACTTGAGAGAATTTGCATTTGACAGTGCTGGTCTCTGAAGTATAGACATGATCATACATTGAAAGGAGGCAGTATCAAAAATTATGAATTTTACTTTGTACCAGCTAATAGCAAAGACAGACATGATAGAAACATACAAATAAATAAATGAAGGCAGGTGCTATGAAGAAAACTAGGAGTACATACTTTGAAATAGAATAACAGGTTGCATAATTCAGATTGAGGGTTAGGGAAGGCTTTCAATCCAATTGATACCTAAAAAATAAGTAGGAATTAGGCAAAAATGAGAAGGGGAGCACACCACATCAATAGAAAGCATGTGACACTTGATTGTTAACAGTTATTTTTACTGGCATTCACTTCTATACTAGGAGGATTGGGACAAAGTCTTGTTTCTGCACCTTCAGAATCTGGAACCATTATGTTTGATGAAAAGGAAATACAAGTCTTAACCTCACTGTTAAACACATGCCAATAGCTCCATTTTGTATGGAGACTGAAGCTCAGAAGGTCTCTTCTCCAATATCTCAGTACTAGGCAGTGTTAGGATTCAACACCCATGTCTGCCTGACGGCACAGCTGTGCTTGATCCTGTTTCCTAGGCTGCCTCACAAAGTCCCTTGTTCTAGGAAACTTATTTCAATGGCTGCTGTGACAAAATACCATAGACTGGTGACATAAATAACAAAATTTATTCCTCTCAGCGCTGGAGTCTAGATGTGTAAGATCAGGCTGCTAGAAGGACTTTGACTGGCTTGCAGACTGGATCCTCACATGGCAGATATGGGAGGAGAAGCAAGCTCTCTCATAATTCCTATGAGGACACTAATCCCATTCTTGGGGGCTTCACACTTATGACCTCATCTAATCCTAAGGATCTCCCAAATACTCGCCTGCTAATACTATCACCTTGGTGGGTAGGGTTTCAACATATGAATTTTGGGAGGATACAAACATTTAGCCCATAACAGATAATTCCTTCCCTTTCTCCCCACCCCCCTTTTTGGTCACCTTTCTTCGTTTCCAGTTTAAAAACTGGTGTCACTGGGACCTCTGTCTATAAATTCATTCTTTTCACCCATTTACTCCTTCAATGACATCTATGCCCAAAGCTTTAATCATCACATCTAGACTTCTGACTCCTACGGTTATGTCTTCAGCTCTGAGCCAGATTTCAATCTCATTTTTCTAAATGTTTTCAGGAAAATCTATATACATGATCTGAAATCACCCCAAATTCTGTGTGTTCTGAATGAAACTTGACATATTTTCATATGCCCAAATGGCACTCTAATTTCTTGTCAGTTTAAACATCTTGAAACCATTTTTGTCTCTTCCTTTAAAAAAACACAAAAAAACAACAAACCTGTCATAAAGTTTCCCAGTGAAATATTTCTTCTTTCTTTATACACGAGTTCAGGCTGAAGGAATTACATGCTGCAGCAGCTCGCTGCTCTCTGTGCTCTAGAGTTGTCATTACCAAGTACAAAATTCTTCAGCTTTCATGGCAATTCATCATGTTGGTGCCTTCCTTGCACTTGTTTTTATATTTTCTTGCCACACAGTCTTTCATAAAAATTGGGTCCTCATGTCAAGAGCTTACATAAAATCTATTTTAATACATTTCCTATACAGTCTATGTAGATAGTATTCTTTGTCCATTATTATTCCATGCCCTTGCTGAATAATTATAGAGTAATTACCTGTGGGTAAAGCATACTGCCTCATCCCTTTGACTATAAGCTTGGCCAATAAAATATGGGGCAAAATTCAGTGGGCTGGTGCTGAGTGGACTTGAAGAGGCATTGAGTGTTCCTGTTCATTATCTTGTGCTCCTGATGTGCATCATGAGAAGGGCAATGTCCTAGGAAGTTGTTTCTTTAGCCAAGCTCCTGGGATGAGAAACTATTGGAGCAGACTTGAACTGGACCTCTAGAAGCAGATCTGCTCCAGAAAATCCGAAATACATGAGCAAGATATACATGTTTGCTGCTTGTGATCTACTGAGACTTGATTGTTAAGGATGATCAACATGGAAATAGCTGACTAATATATAACCATTCTGGAAATCAAATCTATAATAATAAGCCCAATTGTGACTTTGAAGCTTGGTTTCTTCCTAGCAATTGAGCTTTGGGTTAAATGATTTGAACAAGTGTTTGATCATAGTTATAAAGGCTTTGTTTTATGTATTGGAAAAGCTGGAAATGCTTAGTGAAATATCAAAGTTATTTCAGGCTTGTTTTTGGATGTATATATTACAATTCTTATTAGAATTTAAATTAGTATAAATACACTTAGAACTAAGATATATAATAGTATAAATTAAATAAAAATTAATAGAAATTAATTTTCTATACATGAAGTCTTTTCTAAAAAGTCTTTCTGAAAAGACTTTTATAAATAGGCTTTTTGGAGACCCATCTTGAGATATATAAAAATTCCTTACTCACTCTGAAGATTGGTTCTTTAGTATCGACATTTTGTTTATTTTATTCTTAATTGAATTTATTGGGGTGACATGGTTAATAAAAACATACAGGTTTCAAGTGTACAGCTCAATGAAGGATCATCTTCTTACTGTGTTGTGCTCTTATCACCCAAAGTAAAGTCTCTTTCTGTCCCCATTTTCTCCTGCTTTGCCCACCTCCACCTACCTACCATCCCCTTTATTCTGGCTATCACCACACTGTTTTCTGTGTCTATTTGTTATGTATATATGTATTTTGGTTAATCCCTTCACACTCTTTCATCCAGTCCCCCAACACCCCTCCCCTCTAACAGCTGTCAGTCTGTTCTATGTATCTATGAGTCCGTTTCTATTTTTTTATATGTTTATTTTGTTCTTTAGATTCCAGATATAAGTGAGATCATTTGTCTTTCTCTGACTGGCTTATTTCTCTTGGCACAATACTCTCCAGGTCCATCTATGCTGTTGCAAAAGGCACAATTTCCTTTTGTTAATTTTAATTTTACGGTCAAGTAGTATTCCATTGTTCAAATGTACCACAGCTTTTTTATCCATTCATCTGATGGGTACTTGGGCTCTTTCCAGATCTTGATTATTTTAAATAATGCTGCAATGAACTTAAGGGTGCATATATTATTTCAAATTAGTGTTTTGGGCTTCTTCAGATATATTTTCAGAAGTAGAATAGCTGGATCAAAAGGTAGCTCCATTTTTAATTATTTGAGGAAATTCCATACTGTTTTCCATAGTGACTGCACCAGTCTGCATTCCTACCAACAGGGCACGAGTGTTCCCCTTTCCCACGTCCTTTCCAGCACTTGTTTGTTGATTCATTGGTGATAGCCATCTGACACGTGTGAGGTGATCTCATTGTGGTTTTAATTTACATCTCTCTGATGATTAGTAATGTTGAGCATTTTTTTTCCTATGTCTATTGGCCATTTGTATGTCCTTTCAAGAGAAGTGTCTATTCAGATCCTTTGCCCAATTTTTGATTGGGTTGTTTATCTTCTTGCCATTGAGTTGTATAAGTTACATATATATTTTGGAAATTAACTCTTATCAGATGTATCGTTGGCAAATATGCTCTCCCATTCATTGAGTTGCCTTCTCATTTTGTTGATGATTTCTTTTACTGTACAAAAGCTTTTTAAGTCCCATTTGTTTATTTTTCCCTTTGTTTTCCTTGCCTGAGGAGTTATATCGGCAAAAATGGGTTCACCTTTTAAATATGAAGAATAGATTACACTGTGGTCCTTAATCAACTCTCTTGAGCCATCTTTATGTTTTCACAGAATTTTTATTTTTTATAAGATAAACTTAATTAGTTCCTTGAACACTTTTCCAAAACAGCTATTTTATTTATTTTTTTTACAGACTTTTCAGAATGAACTAGTTCTTGTCTCTCTTCGGTAATCTTTCTCGCAACCTTTGTAAGGCCTGATTACCAATACCCCAGAACACACTTTCATGTGCCCATCAAATATCCACAGAACAGTGTCACTTTTATCTCTAATGTGTGACTATAATTTTAAGGAGCACCTTGCCAGGTTATTGTCCTTTGAAGTAATTCTCTTGAGTTGGTTGATTTTCTGCAAATATGGAGGTTTTAGCTACCAAAGTCTTCACTGGGAAAAGAGACTCAGAAGAGCCAAGGCTGCATGTTTTGTATTTATTTTAGTATTTTATGTATTTTCACAGTGTATTGAGCAGCTTAAACACCATATACTCCATACCAGAGAAGTGACCAAGTCTGATAAACGAAGTTAGAAAGCTCTGAGGGCCCCATGTGAGGTGATATCATTAATTGTGAAATGCTGATGAGGATTGGTTGAAAGAGAAAGAAGGCAGGCATATCAGACTTTCAAAAGAGCATGAGAAGTAGATTAAAGAAATAAATTGGAAATCGGCAATCCAAAGAGTTTTTAGTAGGGAAAAGTAGGAATATTAGAGAATTCTTTCGGAGCCTGGTGTTAAACACTATGTCAAAAAGGTAAAATGAAAAATGAGAGGTAGAGACCATATTAGAACACTTAAAAATGTCACATCCTGTTCCCATTTGTTTAAGTGAGAATAACTTTTTAATATTTATTCATTAAATTGATTGGGTTGACATGGGTCAACATGAACATACAGATTTCAAGTATGGGTTTCCATGTTACAAGATCTGTATATTGTTCTGTGCGCCTACCACTCAAGAGAATCACTTGATGACTGATAGAACAGTTTTTTTGGTGTCAAGTTAATACCTATTTTTTCTCATTTGTAGAGAGACTAAGTGGAAAAAGCCTCATTTCTTTTATCTTCTAGCCTGTGGGCCAAATCCACTGGCTGCCTATTTTTGTAAAACATGTTTTATTGGAACACAACTATAACTCTTTGTTTATGTATTGTCTATGGTGCTTGAAAAGCAGAGTTGAATTGTTGAAAAAGAGATTGTAGTCCAAAAACATCCCAACAAAAACATTTTTTACTATCTTGTATTTTACAGAAAAAAAATTTGTTTACCTTTCTTTTAACCCATGGCTTTCACATTTTTTTGGGTATGTTCTACGGGAATTAAGATATTTTACATTCATACAAACATATGTGAATACGCACAGACAGGAATATATCTGGGAAAATATTTTATGTGGTAATTTTTCTTAATACACTCCCTCCCCTATTGAATCCTATTCTCTTTCAGCTTTTCAAGTATGTTGTTTCGATCTTAACTGCCAAATGCTATCCTACCCGCATACTCAGGACTATGAAAGCACTATTTTCTGCAAATATCAATGTCACTCATCTATTTAGAGCATTGAGTTTAGTTTAGCAATACATTTAAAGCAAAAGGAAAAAAAAAACCCCACATGAAATGTCAGCCATCTGATATACTACCATAAAGGAAAGATTGAAAGAGACAACATGTAACCTGTGGGAATATCAGGATTCTATGAATTTAAGGACCTAAGATTGTTTACAGTGCTTCCTCAAGAACTTTTTTTTTTTTTTTTCATCTGAGGTCTATGGCTGTCCTTGAGGACAAGACAGTCACTAAGGGCCATGACATTTCTCTACATTCAGGGAAGCTTGGGAAGGTGCACTGATCTACTAATCTTGGTGATAAAGAATTTGAGGTTCCAGAAAGGAGAGTCTTCCTCTTTCTTTTATTTTTGGACCCCAAGTTTATTTCAGTTGCCTTCGCCTGATGAGAGGTACATTGTTGGAACAGTCAGTGCTTTCCCAGGTAGACCAGTTGTCGGCTCAGCCTCCTTTTCTGCCTCTGACTGTGGCACCATAGGCTGGTGTTGTGGAAAGGCTGGGCTGACCTCATAGCATCACTCTTAAAAGGCAAGAATGGAACACTTTTGTTGAATACCTACCATGTGCCAGACACTGAGTGTTATTTACACACATTTTCTCAATTAATCCTTATTTCAAGCTCATGAGAGTTTTTAAAATATTCCTATTTATCATAAAAAATATCCACCAAACCCAAAACCCCTGAATACCAGAGAGATCCCCTAATGAGCAGCGATGGAGCCTAGATTGAAAATCAGCTGCTGTAAGCCCATTGATTATTTTTCATGTTACCATTTTGCTAGGAATGTATTCTTCTTTCCTTAGCTATTTATCATCAATCAATGTGTTAATAGGCATTTTTAAAATTTATTATTTGCATTGTTCCCCCTATGATAGTTAGAACTAAAAAATTAAATTTTCTCATCTAATACTGTCTCTTAACTATTTTTTTTAAAAAACTACTTATAATTCACCCACACTTCATGAGTTATAGGTCCTAGGACTGACATTGAATTATCTTGAACAACTTTGGTCATTTGTAAACTGTTAATTCTTTAAAAATAATGGTTTTAATGCATGCCAGGAACACTTCATGTATACCCTATCCTTTAGTTATCTGCCAAACCCTATGAGGTAGGTACTATTATTATCTTCGCTTTATAAGTGAGGATCTGAGGCAGTGGAGGTGATTGACTATTAAGCAGAAGAGCCAGAATCAGGCCCAGGCCACCTGCGTCCACAGTCTACCTGCCAAACATCTACGCTCTCCTGTTTCTTCCTAATTCATTGGTTACTTACCCTTTCTAGTTCTGTCTTCAAAATCTATCAATTTATGTCCATTTCTATTTCTCAAGAAGGATAATAGGACCACTCAGAGAAACATGCGGAAGATGAACTGAATTTTAGTAGTTAATTTTGAAACAGAAACAAATATTTAAGGTATCTTTAGTGTTTTGCTTCTTCTACATCTGTATTATGTGAACGGTATATATCCTTTATAATAAGCCTTCAATAAGAATGCAAATTCAATTCAAATTTACTTAGTCTTGACTTTGAACTAATGGTAGAGCTGTTGCCACCACACTGCATTGCCTGTGGTTGATGTTTGCCTCTTTCTCTGGGTCTCTGATTTTTCAGATCAAAAGGTGGAACAGAGTTGTGGTGGGAGGACAGACTCCTCAGGAGCAGTCTCTGCCACGCCCCAACACACCAGTGATAGCGATGTGACCCGGTCTCATATGAACTTCCAAGGTGTTTGGGTCTTAAAGTTGAAAAGGCTGAAAGGAAAGGAAAACGGCAGGATATTCTGCATGCAAACGGGATATGGAGGCTTCCCAAGGCGAATCAGCTGAGCTCTGTTTTAAGACATCTTCCGTCATGTATTCACAAAGATATCTTACACAACATTGGTTCAGTTCTTCTATCCCCTCTAACTCCTTTGACATAGTTGATGTTCAAAATGTGCATCAGATCAGTTGTCTCTTCGTGTAGCGATTAGCCCTTGTCTTCAGAAAATGCAGCTCAAAGTTTTTTAGAGGCTTTCAATGGCATTAAGAACTTCGTTTTCCGTATGTAAATTGCACAGAAAATGGTCTTTAATTTTTTCTGATCTAATGCTGGAAATAATTTCCTGTGTATTCTTCCCCATCATTCTGAGAATATGTGGAAAATGGTGCGTAATTTAACAGATGGGATAATTTAATGTTGGGTCTATTTCCTTATTGTGCTTTGAAGCCATTTCTGATATAGCCATTTCTGATTTTGAAGCGTGATGAAATTTTAATTCAAATAAAATAGTACTCTCATTTGACTTTTCTTTCCATTCTGAGTGTGTGCAAAGGGAAAGCAGCTTACAGTAGATACTGTTCTGGAGTTTGGTTCCTGACCTCAGCTTTGTAACACGTGTACTGACTCTTCCCGATCCGGATCCAGGTTCCTTTTCCCAGTTCTCCCTCTGTTCATTCACCGCTAAACACACCTGGGCATGCACACATCGCCAGGCGGCTGCCATTCCTCCTCTTCTATGCACTTAGTCCCTTGCTTCAGCCTTCTCTCCCCACTATATTCAAGAACTTAATTAATTTCAAGTAGGTATCTTACATTCCTGAGAATATGGCTCAACTCCATTTGTTATTAATTTTTTTCATTTGTTGAATAGAGCAAGAGCTTAGCATATAATACACAAAGAAAAGAATACAAATAAGATATAAACTTGACTCACTGTCAAATTCTTTACGTTTTTCATTGGTTGTTTAATTCACTCACTTATCTAACACCTGTCCATTACCATTTTTAAATTCTAGACATGATGTTGGCATTCAGGATACAATGGTATCTTTATGAAGCCCACCATTCAAAATGAGAGACATAAGTCAATCAGCTATCACATAAAACTACATTTGTGCTAAAAGCCATGAAGTTGAGATACATGTGTTAAGAAGCATATAATAGGGCAATTTGACCTAGTCAGGGAGGTCAGTGGAGACTTTCTCCGAGGAAGTAATGACTGAGCTGATATGAGGAGAAATTCGTGAGCCGTAGAGGGTAGGAATGAGTAGACTCTGAGTCTGAGTGTCTGCACAGAAATATGCGCTGACTCCCTCCTTGATCCATTTCTTCATTCTTTGTTTCAGGTCTTATTTTAAATTGGTTGTTTATCTTTTTGTCCACAAAAATAGAGAGCACACAGCATAACAACTCTATTATGTGCTTATTTATTCAAGAATTTCCATATAGGATACAGTCACATTTGTGGAAATTGTTCTTGTTCATCGGGATTAAGTCCTGGACAGTTTCCTTAAATAGCTCCATAAATTGTTATGACGACCTGACCTTGGTTTTCAATCAGCCTCTATTTATGGTCTGGAAATGCTTCCTTGTGAAGCTGATAGGTTCAGAGTCACCGGCCATGGATTTATGGTTGCATTTATTATAACAGGCTTGGACTCTAGAATGATAGCAAGGCAAAGCCACTGCAAGAATGGATTTTTTTTTGAGATTTAAAACTTTCTGTTTTCCCCATCTATAGAAGCTCCTTTGGAAAAGCAACTGAAAACAACTTTTATTTTTTTTAACACTATAGCAGGTCTCTCAGTTCAGAACTGGTTTTATAGACAGTAGAATAAATACCACTTTAAAAAACCGTAATAGTACCAGGAGGACTGCATTCTGAATTTTTTTTTCTGTATGAAGTAGCGACATTCTAATATTTTGGTTATTTAAGTAATTAAATAGATTAAGTGATTTGTGAGGAGCAGGCTCCAGGTGTGAGAGTCATTAATCTCCACTTTCATAGGGAGAAGGCTCAATAAATGTGTTTTTTCCTTCCTCCTGTGCCTGGACTGCCTACTCTTCAAAGGAAATGCAGAAAACAGTAGTTAAATAAATGCTACTTCCAAATAGCTGAAGAGGATTAGAATAAATTCAGTGATCTAGAAATGTACTTTTTCTTGAGACCATTGCACTTATTGTGTTAGTGTTCAAAAGGTTTTTTTACACAAGTCAAGACTGGCCTTTGCCAGTAAAATGATCACAAGAAAGCATTTAATTCCTCTCTGAATTGCTTGCTGCCCAGACTGTCATGGAGGCCCCAAACCAGAAGATGGCGCTCCGCCTCTGTCTCAAAAGCGAAGTGAGTTGCTTGTTCTCCAGCAGGTACTCATTACCATTCATTTTAAGGGGTGAAAAGCAATGTTCAGAGAAAAATCTTTGTTAGCACAAAGCCTCTGTTTTTGTGAGAGACAAAATTACATTTCCAGTTTATCCAAAGACTAGCTGGTAATCTCTTGAATTTTGCAAGGGAATTTTGCAAATTAACTCACAGGACCGTGGGGGAAAACCCCACATTTATTGGTTAATGAGGTAAACTCATTTGCTTTGTATCAGTCCTTGATGTTTATATATGGAAAAGGCAGCTGATATTTTCATGCATTTTGAAGGAAGAATAAAATGGCTGGTTCTCTCTGCCTTGCTTGTTCACAGATTTTGTAAGCCGAGGAAATGGATACTACGGTTGTTTGTAAAACTGGATCCAAACAAAGGAAGAAAGCCAGGATGCTTTCCTATAACACTGACACATGCACCGCACTCTAGAAAAAGGATGAAGCTGCAAAAGAAGGTTTTAGCTTAGCATTTCAGTTCTAAAATGGATGGCCCTATTTAATTTTCCACACACAATATCTTTCCCAGCCAAAGAATAGATTAATATTACTAATCTCACTTATGTAGCAGCTTTAAAAGGCCATGGCAACAAGGATATTTCTAAAGCAGAGGGTAGTCATTTCTGCTGGGATAGAAAATTCCCTACCCACACTGAAAGTAATTGTGTGGGTGATCTCATGCTATTGCTTTAGTGGGAAACTATGTCATTCTTTTTTGCTCCACGTGAGCTATATAGACAGGCATAATGGATGGAGTGATGAGAGAGTGCAATGATGAATTAATATCCCAGAGGTCCTGAAACTAATAACAATAAAGGCTTTTCTGTGGCCACTGGATTCCCGGGATTGTGTTATGAAATGTGATTCTGGAGTTGTCTGCTGACTGGTTGCCCGGTAGAAGGTTAGAAGGAAGAGTTTTCTCAATGACAGGATTTTAAAACACACACACACAAAAAGTGCCTGGTGAGCATGGCTCAGTGGTTGAGCATTGACCTATGAACCAGGAGGTCACAGTTGGATTCCTGGTCAGGGCACATGCCTGGGTTGTGGGCTCGATCCCCAGCGTGGGGCGTGCAGGAGGTAGCCAGTTAATGATTCTCTCTCATCATTGATTTTTCTGTCTCTCTCTCCCTCTCCCTTTCTCTTCAAAATCAATAAAAATATATTAAAAACACACACAAGGAAAAGCAAGACATTCATTTCTTTGTACTCTAATGACATGAAGTCATGAACAAAATTTATACTCTATTTCTGCACAGATAAATGTGAAGAAATTTTCCCTTGAGCATTGCACTATATAAAACACCCACACTGGTTGCAGCTTAGTATTTGCTTGCGATTTGCATTTTGGTACAGACAGAGTGCACATATTCATGACGTATTAAGCTGCTTCTTCCAACATGTGTTGATTAAGCATCAGAGATGGCCCTGGAAAGGTGCTTTTCTACTCCTTGCAATCCTTGGAGGTGTTATTGGGAAAAATAGACCCAAAGTCGATATGATGAGCAAAATATTAATCTTGATTATACTTTTTTCTACTTGTTCCTTTGTCCATTTTGAAATTCTCACTGAGTGCCACCTTACACAAGGTACAATAGAGGGCACCGAGGATAACAACAGGGAGCAACTGGCGTTTCCTTCCCCCAGAGATGCGATCTCACAAAGATCTAACAAGAGCATGAGTACTGATTGCTAGTACAGAGTGCTATGTACTGGAACAGACCTGGAACGAAGGTCCTACACTCAATATAGTTATTAGCCCAAGAAAGTTGAAATAAAGATAAACTTACCACCAAAAACATGTAAAAGCCATGTCCTGTCCAGGTAAGATATAAACGCAGAGAACAGGACGAGTCTTTTCTGTGTGCAGATGACTCCACCTTTGGCCGCGCAGGCCGAGGAAGAACCTGCGACAGGAGGAGCTGACCAGCGTGCTGATATTCTCACACCCTGTCTTTACAATGCTTTTAACATTTAGTTTGGCTAATTCCGTCTTTCCAGAATGCACATATTTTCACCTCCAAACATTAAAATGTATTTAAAGATCTTAAGGAAAGTACCAATACGTAAACATCTGTCAGTTTAGGCAGCCCATGTACGCTGTCCTCTCCGTTCTGATGGGTATTTGAGAATTCATTCCATCTACAGCTGGTTCCCACTGCCCATATCCTGAAACAGAATCCTACATGTTTTTATGAAATGTTAATACACAAAATGGAGCAACGTACATATTTGTGGTCTTTACAATGGATAAGTAACAGTATGCCATAACTTTATGAAGTATCCATATAAATATAGGCACTAATTGTTTTATGAGAGTTCAGTTCATGAGCGAGTTTGAAATTTGCTCCATGATTTGGTAAGGCACTTGTATTTGCTCTTGTGTGAAACACTTTCAATCGCCCTTATTGGGAAAGCACTTGGAGATCATTGGTTGAAAAATGCAATTGCCTGTGAGTTCAGGCTTCAGAGCCTCACAATTAAGAGTCATCATAAATTTTATCTCCGTTGGCATAACTACAGAGATGTTTAATGCAGAGTTATGGCCTTTTAATTTTGTAAATACTTTAAGCTAGGTGCTTCAGTAATGAATCTTAGGTCAGTAGAAAAATTGGTTGCAATGACAACATATATACCAATCACTAGAAGAATTCTCTAAATAGCTTTCTTTATTGCTCTGGAATAAGAAAACACAAATATTTTGAAATAATTCTTTATGTTTTATCTTCTGTATTTATGACATATTACAGGAGATAAAACCATGCAGGTTTATTTTTGAGGAAAAAATATATTTATTTGAGAGATCTTCCCTAATAACACAAATTTCTGTTACCTTCTTAATATTAAACAGGTATTATGGGATGAAACTAAATTTATCACAGAAAGGGAAGCTTCAGAGTTGTTGGGAATGCTGTTTTATCAACTATCAGGCAGAAAGAAAGATCTTTAAAAAAAGTAGAAGTAAATTAAACTTCCCTCAGTGTCAACTTAACTCCTCCAAACAGTGGAAGTTCTCTGAGCAGGCATAGCAAGGACTCTGGAAGAATTGGAAGCTGAAGAAAGAACACTGATGAAAAATACATCACAAATAACTAAGAAATTGTAAATGAAAATTGGGTAACTTTCAGGTGGGAGCCGCTAATAGGCTCTGAGGCAGCATTTGACCTCTTTTAATGAAAGTTGTAAGAGAGGACTGGAGGTGATAAAGGGTCATTCAGCCGATGTCAGTGAGTTCTGAGTAGTACTCCTGGTAGGCAACCAGGGCCGTGTTGAAGGCTGTAGAGAAGGTGCATAGTCAGAAGAGCAGGAGACAGCTCCCTAGCCATTTTTTTTCTGGAGCAGTTCAGAAATTGCACAAAGTACAGGAAATCAGATTCTTTATTTTGCTTGAGTTTTTGTTAAGATGCAATAATAGCCCGTCTGTGGTGGCTCAGTGGTTGAGCATCAACCTATGAACCAGGAGGTCATGGTTTGATTCCCAGTAAGGGCATATGCCCAGGGTGCCAGCTTGATCCCCCAATCTTACAGGAGGCAGCCAATCAATTATTCTCTCTCATCATTGATGTTTCTATCTCTCTCTCCCTCTCCCTCCCTCAATGAAAAAAAATTTTTTAAAGATGCAATAAAATCTTATGTTTGTTTAGTGCATTACGTTTCATTGCATTTGCTACATTAATCCATTAAAAACAAAAACAAAATATGTTTTTATCTTAAAATGTATTTCTATGCTTGATGTGATAAAAAATTCACTTACAAGTACCTGGGATCAGAGCAATAATAGAACCAATCTTTTGCAAATATGGTTTGCTCTTAAGTATAGGAAATGTTGGCGAGAATAAAAGCCATTAAAGCTGTGCATGAAAGATACATTAGAGTTACATTTATATCATTGATTACTCTGTTTCTCAATTATATAGTTTGGAAAAAACATAAGCAATTAATCATGGTAGATTACACTCATTTTGTATTTGGCCAGGAGTAGAAAGTTATTAAGAAGTGTGAGTTCCAATTGTTTCTTTAAATAATACTTTGTAATATCTTTTGCTTATGTGATTTCTGTAATACCCTTTGGTAAATGTGATTATTAATACCTAAAATGATTTTAAAACAGCTCTCATTCCCTTTTTATAATTATACTTCTAAATAGATTTTTTCAATATATTTATAGTCTTAATATGATGCCATTACTGGCCCTGCCATTTGTCTTGTTTAATCTGGATATGTATAATTATAAACCACACTAATTACAACAACTGTACATGCCTTATCAACTGGGTGAACATTTAGTAGTGAAAATAGGATTAAAATATTCAGATTAAATCATTATACCCCTAGTTTATTTAAAACAATAACAAAACTGGAAATTATTAAAAAATTAAATTACAGAAAAGTATTAGTTATATATAAATAATACAATTCAGTATGGGTAAAGAGCAAATGTTTCATAAGCAACTTACTTCCTCAGATGAATGTTTCTTTAGCAATGGGAACTATTAAAAATAATAACATTTGAAATATTGACAGGACATGTAAATTTCAAATGGCCCACTGACAACAAAAAAAGATATAGCATTATGACTCTTAAAAGAATTTAAGATACTAATATTTGAACTCAACAGAAAATAGAAATTAAGAAATAGTTAGCAAGACCAGAAATTATTTTAGATAAAGCAACTTGAAATAAAAATATTTGTCTTAGAAATTGTAAACTATTGAGATATATGCTTTTAAATGACTGGATTTATAAGAAATGTTTCCAATTATGTCCATAACATTTAGGAAACAAAATTTAGCCATACATTTTTGCACTAACTATGAACATCAAACCGTAGTCTTCAGATAGTATCCTGATTTCTCTAGCCTTCTTTATCTGTTGCTTGTGCAATTTGCACAACCACATCTACCTGATAATTTAAATGGTTTTCAAGAAAAATGGGATATCCTGCAATAGACTGAGGGTCTCAGAGTAACATTTTATTTCAAGTAACTTAGTACAGTGCCTGCATATGCAGTATGACATCTGAACATCTGAATAGATGTTCATTGAATGATTATATTTGATTTTATTAAAATAATTTTACTCTAATTCAAATAGCCAAAGAAACAGATTGAGAGTGATGATAAATGTTACTAAAATTAATCAAAGAAGAGACTTGAAATGATAAAGAAGTGGAGATGACAAGGAGGAAGGAAGGACAAAAGGAGAGAGAGAGAAGAGAAAGGAACAAGGACAGGTAAGCAGGCCGACTGGGGGGAGTTGGACATATCTTTTAGGAATAGGTGAAAATGCAGTGTATTCAGGTGATGACCAGTGATCAGGCTAAAATTGGTGACCTGGGTGTTTGAAGGTTTTAGAATGAGTTAACCGTGTATTTAGTGGGTGCTCACAGGAGAAACTTCCTTACTAATGGAAGGCATTCAATAATTTTTTGCTTAGTTTTAATTTGGAATGTGCCAACAGCCACTTGCCTTAGAAAGTCCCTTGCTTACATTCATTCGTATTTCATGTCCAGAACAAAACTAAACATAAATTTTGAATGTTAGAACGTACTGAGAATCTCTGTAAATATAAGGTCAAGGAAAACATAAACTGTTAGCTAGACATTTTAGAAAAAATCAGCGATTTTATTTTTGTTCAGTTTCCTGCTTTCCATCTGCCCATTTCTGTTTTTCCCAGTCTTGGGCACATGGAATACTGCAAAGTGACACAGTGAGCATTCAGGATTATGTCTCTTTCTATGTGATTCATTCTTTTTTTTTTTCTTTTATAGAGAGAAAGGGAGAGGGATAGAGAATTAGAAACATCAATGAGAGAGAAACATCGATCAGTGCTCCCTGCACCCCTCCTACTGGGGATGTGCCCGCAACCCAGGTACATGCCCTTGACTGGAATTGAACCCGGGACCTTTCAGTCCGCAGGCCGACGCTCTATCCACTGAGCCAAATCGGTCAGGGCGTGAATCATTCTTTTTGCTCTTGTTGCTGAACATTGGTGTTCTTTGAACCTTAGTCCCAGCACTTCTGCTCTCACCTCTTTTTATGCTTTCCCTTCTCACTGCACCAATTGCCAACTCTGTGCAGGTGATTTTCAAATTGACATCTCAAACCCGTTCTTCCTACCTCCTAGTCTAAATTTGAAAAGTGCTAGCTCTGTATTTACAGATAGACATTATAAGGATATAAAATTAGACATTTTTAAATGGAATTCATTTTTGTAACTAAAATCTCCCATTTTAAAATTTTCAAATTTATCTTTCTGGCCACTTAGACTCAAACTTCAGATTCATATTTGATTCAGTTAATTTCTTTAGTTATCTACCATTTCTTTTTTCCTTTTACTTACTTACGAATGGTTAGGAAGAACAATCTAAACGTGTATCCTTACTTCTTTAAGTATCATTTTGTGTATCATAGACAACTAATTTTTCTGAAACTTTATTAGGACATTCAAGATTATCTTCACTTTGACTCCAACTTATGTTTTCTAGTCCTAAAATATATTTTAAATTCTTCACTCCTGAGAGAGCAGCCTGTTTACTTAGTGTATTTTGCCTCCATATCTTTTCTTCCTTCCTTCCTTCCTTCCTTAGTCCCAGCACTTCTGCTCTCACCTCTTTTTATGCTTTCCCTTCTCACCTCTTCCTTCCTTCCTTCCTTCCTTCCTTCCTTCCTTCCTTCCTTCCTTCCTTCCTCCCTTCCTTCCTTCCTTCCTTCCTTCCTTCCTTCCTTCCTTCCTTCCTTCCTTCCTTCCTTCCTTCCTTCCTTCCTTCCTTCCTTCCTTCCTTCCTTCCTTCCTTCCTTCCTTCCTTCCTCTCTCTCTCTCTCTCTCTCTCTCTCTCTCTCTCTCTCTTTCTTTCATGTGTGCATCATCCCTTCTGGGTAATTATCCTAACACCCTCTGCTTCTATTAACACCACTGATTTTTAAAAGTCTAACATTTGAACTCTCCTTGAGTTTTCTGTGTTCAGTGTAGAGTTATGCATAGTCTATATTTTAACACTTTTGACATTAGGGAGGTTGATCTACTTGCTGTTCTCCAACTACTATTGTGTCTCATAAAATTTCCCAGACTCTTCCCCTTCCTGTCTTTTGGTACATTTCCTCCAATCTACCAAAATATTAAGGTTATATATGAGGCACCCTGGTGTAGACTTCCGTTACTTGATGTCAGGATGTGAGTTTTTGCATTTCTCTGAATCGTCATAGGCATTTTGGGTTGAAGTTGGATAGACCACCTTAAGTACTGCTAGCCAGATGTTGTTATGGATTGGATGGTTCCACTACATAGTTTTTTTTTATTATGGATGCTTCTCTCTACAATATACCCAAATTAGTTTATAGAGGAAATCTAACTCCAAATTCATTTTCTGCATCCTTGCCAAACACTTTAAAACATAAAGTCTTTAAGCTCCAGGCTGTGTTTCCATTATTGTGGGCTGACCCTCCCTTCACCTTAATCCTCACTCCTTTGGCATCTTTCCCAGACCTATTTTCCTTTGGCCAGTTTGGCTTGCGGTCGATTTTAACTTTATAATCCACCCCAAGTACTATCCCATCAGTCTTTGAAAGTTGCTCAGTCTGCACTTTTCCCCAAGCCAGTTCCATCGCATGTTCCTGCCAGGCTGTGCTTTCTGTCCATCTTATGGGAAAAACTTATTGAATTAAATAGGAAATGTCATTTGCAAGAATTTAGGCCTCTCTGAGGTACATGTAGTCTCTCTTCCCCATGCTAGTTTGCTACACTGCCAAGAATAGAAAATTAGTCAAAGGTCATAGATATATTAAAATCCAATGACAATTTTTTTCTTTTTTAGTATCAAAAAAATTACTCTGACAACTAATTTCCAAGACATTCTACCACTTTCTTCTGCTAACTCTTTTTCTTAGGACTGCACTGAAAGGAAACTAAAAGATGGTATTTTTTTAAATTAAAAAATCATTCTGGGAAATGTCATGTCTATAGCTTCTTGCTGGAGGTTCCATTAAACATTTTTTCTATGAATATTTAAAAATATAAATAATATATAGAAAAAAATCATTTCAACTAACCACAATATCTTCTGCTCCCAAAGAAGACTGAATTCTATAGTAAAATACCTTCATGGTTTGTGTTTGTTCTAAAAGATAAGATCCCATGGAATTATTGGTAAGGTCACTGAAAACAATGAGAAAGCTAAATTGACTGCGTAAAAAGCAAATTAGTTATTTGGAGAGTTTGAGGTTTACAAGAAGAGGACAAATGTGAGAAAAATGCAGAGATCAGGAGCCTCAGGAGATTGGAGAAATTTGGGAGAGAAGTAGGCTTTGGAGAAAATGTCCACATTGGTTATGGCTGACAGAATTTTGTTTTGAGACCAAGATTGTGTAATATTCCATCCTAACTTATCCTCTGTGCTGCACAATGACTTATTCTACCACTGAAACTGGAGGAAAGATGTACTAAATGTAATGCTTTGTGTGAAACTTGTGGGGAATTTAGAGTAAAAGGTGGCTATCTTAATGTAAATCCACAGTTATTTTCAGAAATATTGTGGAGGATATGGAAAAGAATTATTAATATTTTATTTTTTTATCAATATTTTAAAGACCTCTTCAATTGACAAAGCTGAAACAGTGTTAGCAACAAAATATATTGATTATATTAGTTTATAACCCAACTAGAGACCCAGTGCATGAAATTTGTGCACTGGAGGGGGGGGCGTCCCTCAGCCTGGCCTGTGCCCTCTCGCAGTCTAGGAGCCCTCAGGGGATGTTCGACATCCTTAGTGCTGCTGTGGAGGTGGGAGAGGCTCTCGCTACCACTGCTGCGCTCGCCAGTTGTGAGCCCGGCTCAGCGCTTCTGGCTGAGCGGCGCTGCCCCTGTGGGAGTGCACTGACCACCAGGGGGCAGCTCCTGTGTTGAGTGTCTGCCCCTTGGTGGTCAGTGCACGTCATAGCAACCGGTCGTTCCGCAGTTCAGTTGATTTGCATATTAGCCTTTTATTATATAGGATTGAGACTATCATGCTAAGTGAAATAATTCAGACAGGAAAAGTCAAGAATTGTATGATTTCACTCATATGTGGTATGTAAAATTGAAAGCAACAAATTAACAAACAAGAAGAACAAACAAAAACTCATAGATACAGAAAACAGAATGGTGGTTACCAGAGGGAAGGGAAGTGAGGGTTAGTAAAGGGTAAAGGGGTCAATATATGGAGATGGAAGATTTGACTTTGGGTGGTGGGCACACAATGAGATAATATAGATGATGTATCATAGAATTGTACACTCGAAACCTATATAATTTTATCAATCAATGTCACCCCAATGAATTCAATGAAAATAAGGATTTAGAGAAATAGAAAAATAACCCAAAGAATATAAAATATATCCGTGAGTTTGTACTTAGTGAGTAATTAATAAATAGGGGAGAAGGAACCCATCTTCATTAGAGAAGTAACCCAAATAATATATGTAGATACTCTTACCTCCAGAAGGCAGAGGTTAATCTCCCAACCTTTGAGTGTGTGCTAGACCCAATAGATTGCCTACACAGCCAACAGTGTGGAAAGTAAAAAGCAATAACTTTGCCATGTAAAAACCTGGCAGACATCATATCAAGCAAGTGACCAAAGCTGACATTGCTGAGAAATCATGTTGATGTCATGCATCTAATGACATGATGAGAAGGGTTCCTAAACTTCTGTGTTATTGTTTCCAGTCCTGTCATGAGAAACATCAGAGAAACTCATGTTGAACATCTTTCCACAAAATACCTGGTCAGCACTATTCAAAAGTATCAAGGTTGTTAAAAATGAACAAAGACTGAGAAGCTATCACAGACTGGAGGAAACAATTTGACACGATGCTAACTGCAATATGGTATCTTGGATTGGATCTCTGATGAGAAAAGAGATATTAATGACAAAAACTGGTAAAATCTGAATAAAGTCTATACAGTTTAGTGGCATTGAGCTAATGTTAATTTCTTGGTTTTGACAAATGCACTATGGCTATGTAAGATGTTAACTATCAACAAAGTTGGGTAAAGTGTCTATGGGGCCAATGTGGCTGATGTGGCTCAGTGGTTGGGCGTCGACCCACAAACCAGAAGGTTATGGTTTGATTTCTGGTCAGGGCACATGCCCAGGTTACAGGCTCAATCACCAGAGGGGAGCATGCAGGAGGCAGCCAATCAATGATTATCTCTCATCATTGATGTTTCTCTCTCTGTCTTTCTCTTTCTCTCCCTCTCCCTTCCTCTCTCTGAAATCAATAAAAACATATTAAAAAAATAAGGTAAGCAAAGCCTTAAAAATGAGAGCAATTAAATATACCAATATCTGGGAGAAGATAATTTCAAGGACAGAGAACAGGCAGTGTGAAGGTCCAATGAGAGAGACATGTTTAAGAAAAAGCAAAGCCACCAGGTGTCTGAGGCCAATGCTGGGAGAAGGGTGTTTCAGATGAATGTGAGGTGGGAGGGTTACACAGGACATGGCAGCCCAATGTTAGAACTTTGGCTTTTACTCTGAGGGACATGAGGAGCCATTTCTTGGTTCTGAGCAGAGGTATGTTGCGATTTGACTTTGGTCTGAAGGGATTAATGTGTCTGGTCTGTTGAGTGTTAGAGACTGAGTAAGTAAGGTTGGAATCAAGGCATATCAGTTCTTGAATGTTTTATTCTGTCAACATTAAGCTTAAGACTTTTTTAAAAATTAGACTTTTTAAAAAATGCACATGTGATTTAATTATTTCATTATTACTACTTTTGTTTCTTTAGGGGTCTGAGAAATAAAAAACTTTTTTTTTTTTTTTTTTTTTTTTTTATGCTAAAAGTAGAGGTCATCATCAACAAATCACTTTTACCCAGTTTCTTTGAGGTATACTTGGACAGTACAACTGTAAGATATTTAAAATGTACAACATGATGATTTGAAAGACAGGTACATTATAAAAGACTCATCCCCATTGAGTTAATGAAATAATTACCTTTGTAAAAATTTAAAAATCAAGAGGGATGGTCTAAAATTGTCTGAATTAAAAATTTTGCATTTTATCCAGTCATAGAACTCTTGAACCATTTAATCCAGGAGATGGGGGAGAAAGGGTGAGAGAGAGAATAAGAAAGAGAGAGATTTAATATCACACATCTGTTCAATTAGCAGTTTGTCAGATAGAAGTATATAAATAATATAATTTACTGGACATAATTCTTGCTAAAATTAGCTATTGGGTTCAGACATTAAGTAACTTTACTTCTTTTTAGACTGAAACTTCAAACTAAATACTGGGGCATCCTATATAATAAAAGCATAATATGCAAATTGACTGAAAGGCAGAATGACCAGTCGGTGGAGGGCGGGGCCAGCAAGCAGGCTGGGCCAGGCCAACCAAGGCAATTGCCAGCAGGCAGAGAGAGGGAACGGTGATGGGGGGGGGGGGGGGGGGGGGGGCCAGCCATGGCAGAGGGGTGATTGGGGGGCCTGCCCTATGCAGGAAGCTCAATGCAGGAGCTGCCCCCTGGTGGTCAGTGCGCTCCCACAGCCAACCTCCTCCAGCCTACCGCTCCCCCCGCCACCCGCCCCATCGGCCCCGATCACTGGCCAGGTCGAGGGACCCCACCTGTGCATGAAATTGTGCACTGGGCCTCTAGTTATACTATGAAATACAAAATTTGATAACTCTTCCATAGATTCAGAAATTAGTGAGAAGAAAACAAATTTCTTATTTTATGTTTTTAAAGTAAACTTAAGACCAGTATAATTTAAGTTCATCTATGGTAGCTTGATAAAACAATTTGACCTTACAAATTCCAATAATAACTTGGTGGACATGTAAAAATAAATTAGAATGAAATCTCAAGTTATGCTCTGTTGCCTTACCAAGAACACTGTATTATTCTCTCATTTTCCCCTTGTCTTAAATAATCTGTATCAAATTAATTGCCTAGATTTTAAAGAACATGTTAGTGTATTAATGACTAAATATTTCCCTGAAGTGGTGATATCAGCAATGGAATAATCTAGTACAATTATGACTTAAATATTGAACTGTGTGCCAGAATGAAATATGGATGAACTGAAACTTGCTTTTGAATATTCAATATTATAGAAATATCTGTGCTTATCATCGACTTTTTGATAAGAGGCTTTATGTTAATAATATGTATTTGGGTTGCTACTTAACCGATTTTGGGTTAACATTATTTTGTAGTTATGAAATGAATTGGAAAAAGCAAATACTTTTGTATTGTACGTTCAAATGTAATACATCTAAATAGGGGGTGTTTTGACAGAAAAAAAGAAATCTTGTTCAACTCTTGTCAGTTTTGTCATTTCCTGCATTTATAAAACTTGAAAAATGTTTAGTGCAATGATGACAAATGGTCTTCAGAGCATATCTAATTAGAGCTTTCTAAAAAATTCCTGAAGTACGTAGAGAAGGGAAGGTAATTATAGACCCAAAGTTTAGTCCCCCACATGAAGCCCAGCATAACTGTAGTTTAAAGCCTTTTTCTCTTTCAAGCTCACCTCTCTTACTGCCTTTTGATTTTGTGGTGGTTCATCCATATTAATATCCATAATGACAGACACCCTGAACAGTGAGAATGACTGCTTTCCTGCGACATGTCCACAGAGATGGTGGTAGAATGCGTGTCCCTCAATGTGTATCTGCATGGGCTCTGAGTCTGCGAGAATGATATATACTCTACTTTATACCTGCAAGATTCAAAAGGCCTTTTCAAATATTCATGTCATCCCTTCCCCCTTTTTATTCTCTACCGGTACATGTTATGTGATGAGAAGAATGTCAGAGTCTCTGGAGTTTTATTTTTAAGTTTCGCCTTGCCTGAGGGGGAAAATATATTGAAAATGTCCTGGTGAAGCTGCGCATACCTTCCCATAACATGTCTAATAATTGCAAAGCGGTGTGTTGAAGTAATTTAGGCGTCTTGCATTGTTTTCATGATAGGCTCTGAGGCGAGTTATTGGGCAGTGCCTGGCATTCGATTGGTGACCCTTGGGGATAATGTTCCCTTTGTGTTGCCTATCACAACCAAAGAGAAATCAAAGGAGGGCTTTTTTTAAAATTAAAAAAAAAAAAAGCTGAATTCTGATCATTCCTCCCTAATCTTGTTCCAACCTGGGTTCTGACTTCCTCGTGTATGATGCATCAGGCTAACAAGCTCTGGATTGCCCTGGGCACTATTGCCATCTCCTGTGCTCCAGCAGGCGCGGGGAGATGCTGACTGGAAACACGGCCATGCAACCCCCACCTACTAAATCTAACCTTGGGGTGAAAGGGCGGTGCATTTGTGGTTTGATTATTGCAACCATGGTCGTTGCTATTACTTCTTTTCTCCATGGGTTTGAAACTTAAAAATATACATTCACATTTTAGTATGTCATTTAGTTCTTTTCTTCCATCAGATTTTTGGACCCACCTATGATTTAAGATTTAAAAAAAATGTATCTTTATTGTTGAAAGTATTACAGATATCACCCTTTCCCCCCCTATTGACCCCTCTCCACTCTGCACCTGCCTCCCTCCCTCCCTCCCCCCCCCGGCCTTCCCCCCCAGCTTTTGGTTTCTGAGCCTCGCCTTTCTGCATTGCCAGCCAGGAGAAGAAAAAAATAGAATAAAGTTACCAGCTGGTGGGAAAGTCGTTTGGAGGATGTTAGCCAGATTAACCTTTACATAATAATTATGAATTAATAACTTTCCCCCTTTGCAACAAAATCCACGTATTTAGTTACTAGCTTCAGGGAAAATAGAAGAGGAAAAAGAAAGAAGATCACAGTGAAATGATTTGTCATGTTATAATAAAACAGATCTTTGGTGTCAAGGACTCCTAGTCTTTAGAAACTCCCCAACACAAAAGGGAAGAGGGAATTAAAGCTATAATTTCCCATGTATTAAAAATATAAGCTATACGCAGAATGAAGTAAATAACTTGTCAACTCCCTCTTTATTATGGGAACAACCACACTGGGATATAACATGCGCTGGAAAAAGTGATTAAAAAGGATCCAAACCAGTGCGCTAAAATTTCAAACAAGATTTGACTATTGACACAGAAAGAGCATTCATTGGGAATAGCAATAACATCCACTTATGCAAAAATATCTTTTGACATGCAGTGAAAACACAACCTCTGGATACACATTCTCTCTTTTAGGTTTTCAGTGGGAATTGTGCCTAAGTGATTAGGGCAGGATATGGTCCAATAAATAAACTGAAAATTTTGTAACAAGTGGTGGAGTAATACATATTAATTCTGAACAGATTGACACTGTAATTTGGGATAAAAACCATAATGATTACAGAACGCAGTCAGTGTAAGTCAAGTCTGATGGACTGGAACAGATGTGTCCACCTGTTTAGAGCCCCGCTCTGCATCACTTGGGATGCATAATGTGACTGAGGTGTGTAATGTTAGCTATTTGGAAAGATGTGCAGGTTAGGAACAAGGAGAAATGTCAAATTCTGGATCACTCCTTTGTTCTCCTCGGTAACGGTCGAGGTCAAGAAGACAGGACAGCACATTCGGGTCTAAAATAAAAGGGAAAGTCCAGATGAGTTGTAAACATTGTTGTATGAATTTCAGTGGAAGAATTTGGAGTTTCATTTGGGCACTCCAAGGACAGGGGGATGGAATAGATTCAAAGAGTTTTTGTTTTCCTAAAATCGATAAATGGTGTGTAAATTAATTCAGTCTGAGGTGCTGTGTGTGTGTGTGTGTGTGTGTGTGTGTGTGTTTGTGTGTGTGTGATGCTAAACCCAATGAAGAAAGATGGAAAAAGACTCTACATTACAATGTTTGTGCCCAGGGCATTTTATATATTTAATATGAAATGAGATTAGGCTTTTGTGTATATTTATCATTTGAAATCATAGGAAAAATATTATTCTTGACAGAATATGCTAGATCTAAAGATTGTACTGCATGTCATGAGGGGGTAATTTTATTTTTCTTAAGGTAAAAGGAAATATCTCTGCTATGATAATAAATATGTCTTTTTATTTATATGAAAGTTTTAATGTGTATTCATAAATATTGTTCACATTGTTCCTTTTAAAAACTAAATGTTACAGATATTTCTATTAAAAATTCTTCCTGTCTGTGATATTTAATCTTTCTCATTTAAGTTTATTGACAAAATTGAGTGCATGTGTATTATTCTCCCTTTCTCTCTTTCTTTGTTACCCTCTAGGTATTTTACCAATCCTAAACCTATGGAGTCCTTATCATTATAAAGATGAAATACCACTTTGCTGTATTTCAATATATAGAAACTGATCTTCTAGCTCATTCATAAGCTTCAACTGTGTTTGTTAAAGATGTTTTGTATTAAGACATTTATTTTACTTTCAGTATCACAATTTTTCTTGGAATGAGGTATTCAAATTTCATAACATGTAAGATATGTCAGTTTAGAAAACTGAAGATATATTCTTGGCAAAACGCTATCAACTGGGTAAAACATATCAGAAACACCCAAGAATCTTTTAAATTTTACCTTCCCTGCTTGCCCCCTCCCGCACACGAAGAACCGAGAAAGATCTTTTCAGTGTAGTCTGCATGCATTGCCATACTCAACAGAAACTAACAATCCAAAAATCCCACTGGCTGAATGGCATTATGGGATTAAATAAAGTTTGACTTATCCCTTGCACTCGGGTACATAAAATGTAGAAGATACACTAATATGAATAGATGAGGCATATGCAAATGTCCCATTTCAAGAATGGTTGGTTTGGGGATAATTATTTGCTGGAGATTCCTGCTTTAAGGTTAAAAATGAAAAGCGTTCAGAAGTTTGATGTGTTTTGTGCAATTTTACACATAGTATGTTTTATTATTTTATAAAAATGTTCCTGTCTGATTTTATAATATTTAAGGAATAAGTATATAGAAATAAATACTATAAGTTATGCCCTAGTGATTACAGTACTATTAAGTTATACATACAACATATTATGGTGGAAGATGACTAAGGCCTTTTGTATGTAAATCAGTAGTTTTCAATTCTGGCTGTGCATCAACTGGGAAATTTTAAAACAATACTGATGTCTTAGGTCAGCCTCCTTTCTGAGACTGTGATTTTATTGACCTTAGATGGAGCTCAGATATTGAATTATTAAGATCTCTAAGGGTCATTTTATTGTACACTCAGTGTTGAGAAAACACTAATCTTGATTTATCTGTTTTTAAGTCAATGAGTTCTTTTGAGCAAAAAAGTAAGTAAAATAGTATCTTCACATAGAGTTGTATAACATTTTATAGCTGTCAGAAAGGGCTTTAAAATCTAGCGGTGGCATACTGACTAATTAAAGATTAAAATAGAGCTAAATAAAATTTAGGGGGAATTAATTTACCTTTTATTTATCATTAGCAATCAATAATATTTTAGAGGGATTATTTAAGGATCATTTAAAATTTGGGGGGATCATTTTGGGGTGTCAAAGAATGCTTCTTGGGAAAAGAGACTTCAAATCTTTGGAAGGAAATACAAGTAGACTTTTAAGCTTCATACATGTTGTAGCATGTATTAATCCTTTATTCTTTTTTATGGACAAAGAATATTTCATGGTCTGGATATGCACAGAAGTCCATAACCAAAGACCACATATGACATGATTCTACTTGGATGAAATATCTAGACTTGGCAAATCTATAGAGATAGAAAGTATATTAATGTTTGCCTGGGACTGGGTTAGGGGAATATGAAGAGATTGGGGAGTGATATGAAAGGGCCTAGGGTTTCACTTCATGGAGATGAAAATGTTCTAGAATGGACTGTGGTAATGGTTGCAGATATCTGCAAATATACTAAAACCCATTGAATTACACAGTTTAAGTGGATGGATTGAATGGCATGTGAAATATATCTCAATGCAGTTGCTTTAAGTAAATAAATAGGCTTGCCAGGTCAAATGGGTGAGAGCACTGTCTCCAGGGAGATATGGCAGAGGGCATGGAGAGTCTGCTCTATGGCAAGTAGCTAATCATGGTGGGGAGGGGGTTCTGGGAAGGCCCCAGAGGGAGTTAGAACCGAAGCTGGAGAGAGAAGCTGGGTAACATCGTACAGGGTGTCGTAAGCCTTTAACATTTTTTCTTTTTAATTATGGTAAAATTCCACACAATGTAAATTTATCATCTTAACTATTTTTAATTGTACAGTTCAGCAGTGTTAAGTATATTCACATTGTTGTGCAACCAACTTCCAGCACTTTCTTATCTTGCAAAACTGAAAACTGTACTTAGTAAACAATTCCCCATTTCCCACTCATCCGTAGCCCCTGACAACCATCATTCTATTTTCTGTTCCCGTGAGTTTGACTACTCTAGATATCTCATATGAGTTGAATCATGCAGTATTTGTCTTTTTGTGTCTGACTTATTTACCTTAGCAAAATGAGTTCATGGTTCATCAGAATTTTCTCCCACTTTAAGGCTGAATAATATTCCAGTATTTACAGTTCACATTTTGTGTATGAAATGATCATGGACATTTGGATTGTTTCTACCTTTTGGCTCATGTGAAAAAAGCTGCTGTGAATGTGGGTGTGAAGGTACCTTCTTGAGACCCTGCCTTCCATTCCTTTGGATGGATAACCAGGACTGGAGTTAGTAAGCCCATCTCAATGAGTTTAAAATGTATCCGGAGAGCAATGAACAGAAACAGATTTTTAAAAGCAGGGACGTCACACAATTGGAGAACACTAGAGAAAGAACAATTATGGGGATGTTTTAATATTATAGGCACACAAGTTAAGGTTAAAGAAACCTATATTCCCATCTCCAGGTATTGTGTGTGATAATAGAACCAGGAACAGAGACAGACAAGAGTCCTCCTGGGATCCTAATCAACTCGGGGGTTAGAAAAGTTGTATGCATGTGCTAGACTGTGCCCACTCAGGAGAAACCAGAGGTAGATTCGAGGGCAGACTTGAAAGCACTCTCCAAGCTGCAAAATGATCCATTAACAGAGAGTGAAAGCCTCACTGGCCCAACAAGCTTAAGCACAACCTCTGACCACTCACTCACTGCACAGTAAGCTACTCTTACCCAAAGGAAGTTCACCGTAAGCCAGGCTTAAAAGAATATCAGAGTCAGCCCTGTCAATCAGTGAGATTCTGTGTATGCCCAAGGCTATGCCCTCTCAGGAACGACCAGAGAGGGAAACTCATAGGTCCTCATTCCTATTTGAACTTGAGGCAAAAAAGTAAACTACCTGTACTCTAATATCAGTCTCCAAGCCACACAGATTTCCAAAGGTAAAGGGTAAAAATATAACTGGCTACGATGGCTTAAGCACCAACAATGGTCAGTAAGTGGCTTATGCAGACACACGGGTGTCCATTAGGTAGCTGGCGGGAGGGTGGAGGGGGAGTGAGGGGGGATCTGAGTAGACACAGCTGAAGTGCACTCTGTTGGGGAAATATTGAAGAATTAGTTCAGACAAGTAACAAGTAAACAAATCACCAAGCAAAGGAAAACAACCTCCACCTCCCAGGGGAAGAAAATCAGTATCTATAGTTGCTACAGTGTGTTATCTAAAATATCCAGTTATCAACAAAAGATTATGAGACATGGAAAGAAACATAAAAGGTGTCACCAATCCATAGGGAACATAGTAGGCAATAGAAACTGCTTTTGAAGTGATCAGGATGAAGGACTTATCAGATGAAGACTTCAAAGCAGCTAATATAAACATGGTCAAAGAACTAAAGGAAACCTGGCTCAAATCAGTAAAAGGAAGCATGATGACCATATATCATAAAATAAAGAATATTAATAAAGAAATATAGATTATTTAAATAAACCGTATGGAAGTTTTGTAGTTGACATGCACAATAACAGTGATGAAAACAATCACTAGATAAGCACAAGAAAGAATCAGTGAATTTAAAGATACATCATTAGAAATTATGCAATGTGAAAAACAGAAAAAAGGAAGAATGAAAATTAATAACAGATACAGAGAAGTCTGGGGCACCATTAAGTGCATCAACACTTAATGTGGAATGTCAAAAGAGAAGGGCAGAAAAAATATTCAAAGAAGTAATGGCTGAAAAAAAGTCTCAAATGTAAAAAAAACACCCCTATAATCTTTACATCCAAGAAGCTAAAAGACTGAAAGAATGACAACTGCAAAGAAAGCCACATCCAAATATATCATAGTCAAAATGTTGAAAGCCAAAGATAAAGAGAATATCTTGGAAGCTATAAGAAAACCACTTACCATTTACAAAAACATACAAAAACAAAACAAAAAAACAACAACCAAAAGCCAATTTCTCATCAAAGCAATGAGGCCAGAAAGCAGTGAGAGGACCAAAAGTGCTTCAGGCAAAATACTCTCAGCCAGGAATATCTTTCAAAACCTAAGATGAAATGAAGAGATCCCAAGATACACAAATAATCCAACAAAAATAAACAGCAAAGACAATTTGTTGCTAGAAGATATGCTTCCTACAAATACAACAGTATGCTTATGGGTTTGATAGTAAGAGATACGAGGTAGCCATTTGAATCCATATGCATCAACTTAGTTATCTATTTATGCAACAACATAGGTATCTGTTTAAGTAATTTTAAAAGGCAGTGTAATTGCTATTTCTTTCCCATTCTTCCAGGATTGGAAATATGAAGAGACCTAAAAGAAGTAAAGAGATCAAAATTGTCATTAAACAACTTTCCACAAAGAAAAGCTAAAGCCCAGATGGCTTCACTGGTGAATTCTATCAAACATTCAAAGAAGATTTAGTGCCAATAATTCACAGATCTTTCCAAATTATAAAAAAAGAAGGCATATTCCCTAATTTATCACGTTGTGCCATTTTTACCAATAAACCAAAACAGAAGACATCACGAAAAAGGAAACTACAGGCAAACATCTCTTATGAATACTGAGATATGCTCAAAATCCCTCAACAGAAATACTACCAATTCAGCATCATATCAAAATAGTTTTATACCAGAGCCAAGTACAATTTCTATTAGGAATGCAAGGTTTGTAAAATATCTGGCAATCAATCAGTGTTATATACCATGTTAATCAGTAAAGGGTAAAAATCGATATTATCATATAAATATACTGGATGGGCAAAGTAGGTTTGCAGTTGTTCACATAGAAAAATATATAATACAATAATAAATTATAATATAAGAATAATGTGTTTTGTGTACTCACAATTTATTTTTGCCCACCCCTGTGCACAGAAAATATTTGAAAAAAATTCAACACATTTTATGATAAAATTGCTCAACAAACTAGGAATAAAAGACACCTTTCTCAACCATCTACAAAAATAGGCAATGTACAAAATGTCCACAGATAACATTAAACTTAATGGTGGAAGGCTGAATGGTTTATTTGTAAGGTCAGGAACAAGACAGGACATCTGCTCCTGCCACTTCTACTTAACATTGTACAAAACATCCTGGCTAGGGTAATTAGGCAAGATAGATAAAGAAATAAAAAGCATCTGGAGTGTAAAAAAGTAAAACTACCTTTGTTCCAGATGATATGGTCTTATATACAAAAAATTCTAAGGAACACACATACACACACACACACACACACACACACACACAGTTGGAAAGTATAAACATGTTTAGCAAGGCTGTAGTACATGGATATGCACACAAAAGTCAATTGTATTTCTATAAAAAATAAATGTTCTAAAGATAAAATTAGAAAATTCCATTAACAATAACATTAACAATAACACGAAAAAGAATAAAATATTTAAGTATAAATTTAACAGAAGAGGTGTAAAGCTTCTACACTCAATATTACAAAACATAATAACCAGAAATTAAAGCTCTAAATAAGTCACAAGGCATTGCACTTTTATGGAGGGAACGCAATACTGTTGAGGTGGCAATACTCAACCAAACTGAACTACCAATTCAATGCAATCCCAATAAAAACCTCTGATGGCTTTTAAAGATGTGTTTACAAAAATTGATTTTCAAATTGGATAATCCAGAATACATTAAGAACTCCTATCACTCAACAATAAAAAGACAAATAATCCAATTTAAAAATGAGCAAAGAAGGTGTCACCAAAGAAGATATATTAATGTCCAGTAAGCATATAAGAAGATGCTGAGAATCATTAGGCATTCGAGAAATAAAAATAGAAAAAAAACATAAAGAGATCTCACTTTACATCCAATAGGATCAAAACAATCAAAGACATATACTAAATGCTGGTGATGGTATGAAGAAATTGGGAACTTTATATATTGTTGGTGGGAATTAAAATGGTGCAGCCACTTTGGAAAACAGTTTGGCAAACACTCAAAAAATTAATGGAGTTACCTTATTACCCAGCAATTTCATTTCTACCCAAGAGAAATGAAAAACATCCACATGAAAGCTTATACACAGATGTTCCTTGAAGCATTATTCATAATAGTTGAAAGATGGAAATAGCCAAATGTTCAATAATAACATGTAGCATATTCATACAATTAAATACTACTTGGCAACAAAACAAAATGAAGCACCGATGAATGCTAGAACATGAATAAACTTTGAAAACATGATATTAAATGAAAGAAGCCAGTCACAAAACACCAGTTAGTATGATTCCACTTTAATGAAATATCCAGAATAGGTGAATCTATACAGACAGAAAATGACTTCCTTAGGGCTGAGATGAATGGAAAGTGACAGCTAATAGTATGGGTTTTCTTTTAGGAGGAACTAAAGTGTTCTAAAATTGGATTGCGGCCATGGGGACACACCCCTGTGAGCAAATTGGAGACTTTAAAGGGGTTAATGGCATGTATGTGAATTAGGTCTCAACAAAGCTATTAAATAAAGTAATATGATAGTATAAAATGTGTGTAAGTATAATGTGTGAAAACAATAGCAAAAAAGACTAGGAAGAAATATTATTTGAAAGGTTTTTATAGTATCAGCCAACATCCTATAAAATGCTCAGATCATCCAAAAGTTGTAAGATAAACAAATAGAAACAAAGAACAGATAGTACAAACCAATAACAAATAGCAGGATGTACTTCTTGATTTCCAGACTTCCTATAAAGCTCAGTAATCAAGACAGTAAGGGATTGGCATTAAAATAGAGAAATGCATCAATGGAACAGAATGGAGAGTTCAGAAATAGACCTACACAAACAGGTACAACTGATTTTTGACAAAGGTGAAAAGCAGTTCTGTGGGGAGATGACAGTTTAAAACAAAAAGTGGTAAATGGGAAAATTTGATAGAAATATGCAAAAAGGAACCTAAAATTGAGTAATACCTTGCATCATATGTAAAAAGTAGCTCAAAAAGGACCGTAGGCATACATGTAAAACCGAGTGTTATAAAACCTCTGGAAGACATAATAGGAGAAAATCTTTGTGGCCTGTATAAGGTATAGATTGAGACATCACAATAAAAAAATCACAGTCAAAACCTCATTACAATTTAAAGACACTTCTATTTAAAAGGGACAATGAGGACTGAAAAGACAAGTTATAGACTACAGAGAAATATTTGCAAAGTATATATCTGATGTAAAAAGCTTTTATCCAGAATACCTAAAGATCTCGCAAAAACCAACAATAATGAAACAACTGGATAACAAGCAGGCAAGTTATTTGAACACACACATTGGTGAAAATATTATTGCCACAAAGATATACAGGTAGCGATAAACAAAAATGATGCCCAATATCATTAGTAATTGGGACAATGCAAAATAAAATTGTAATGGGATACTTCTACATACCTATTAGAAATGCTAAAATTACTGATATAAAGACTAAATGTTGTCAAGAATGTGGAAAAACTGGACATTTTCTACACTGCTTGGATGGAATTAAAAAAAATGGTACAACCATTCTGGAAAAGTTTGGCAATGTCTTAAAAAGTTAAACATAGACCTATATGATCTGGGCATTTCATTCCCAGTCATTTATCCCACAGGAACAAAAACCTATGTTCATGAAAAACTCACATGTTAATGTTTACTGGTATAATGTTGTTATTGTAGGTATCTTATATAATAAAGGGCTAATATGCAAATTGTCTCCTTTGGAGTTCAACCAGTGGGCGGCGTGGAATGAAGGAAGGCCCCAGCCAGCAGCCTGAAGGAAGGCTGATGGGCCCTGATCACTGGTCAGGCCTAGGAACCCTACCCATGCACGAATTTAGTGCACTGGGCCTCTAGTATCTAAATAACTAACAATGGGAAAAAATGCAAAAGTCTTTTAACAGATGAACTAATAAAAAATTTTGATTTATCTATACAATGCTACTCAGTATTAAAGAATAATGAACAATTATATGAAACTCAAATGATTTTGCTAAGTAATAAAACCAGTAAAAGCAATAATTAGAATATGGTTATCTAATGAAAAGAAGTTAAACTCAGTACTTTATGAATGTATAAAAAGTATTAATTGAGAATGACTAAACCTATACTATAATATAAAAGTTTTGCTATTTTTTACTTAAACTTTATTAACTTAATATTGAAAGTTCATTTATCTTTTTTTCTCGTATACAAAAAATGTTAAAGATAACAACTGCAAATATTGGATATTTTCTTTTTCAGTAGATATGTAATGAATATTAGTTAGAAACCTGTGTTCAGAATAAAAAATAAAGTTGAGCTAAATGAACTTAAGCAAAAACAACAATTTTCCAGAAGTTATAGGGCCAAAATTAAGAAGAAGAAATAAATATGGAAAGAACAAAATATACCAGCAGATTCTCATGAATAATTGAGAGTAAAAGAATTACCACAGTTCCTGCAGACTGTGCACTTGGGACACTTATGGCCCGTGTTTTTGGCAATGTTCAAGAACAGCGCTGTAGCGGGAGCAGCGTCCCACTAGCTCCTTCTGGCTTGGGAGGCAGGATGGTATGATGTGGAGAGGAAGAAATTCTTTCAGCATAGTTTCACGATTAAAAAATTGAAGCAACTATGGTAGGAAACAGAAAGCAAAGGAGAAGATGGCATGATTTTAAAGTATTGTTGTAGTCTCCATTTCCTTTTGCAAAGCATATGAGAACTTGGGATAGAGAATTGAGTTATTTGAATTTGCTCTTTGACATGAAAATTGTGTTTCTTTAGGGTAATGCAGTCTCAATGGTATTCTTCCCCTTTGACTCACAAACACAGAATGATCTGTATAAGAATTTTCTTAGTCCTCCCAAGAATAATGCATATAAAACGCCATTCTAGATGCATAAGGGAAAGAAGTTATTTCATACATAAAAAATGGAGGACTTAGTGCATTGATGGGGCTTAATTCTTTCATGAAATCCCAGTTGAGAGTATACTGGAGTGAATCATAAGCCCTATACAGGGTGGTTTCACAGAAACCAAGGGCAAAATATAGCCAGGCTTTTGAAATATGACATTTCCTGACAAAACAATTAAATTGATCAAGTTTAAATCAGAATTGGTGCCATGTAGCAAAAACTGGCTACTGGGGCTCACTCTGTGAGAGGAACAGTTGGTATGATCATTGAGTAGCCCATATCCCAGAAGGTCACATGAAAGAATAGTGTGTTTGTGTGTGTGTGTGTGTGTGTGTGTGTGTGTGTGTGCGTGTGTGTGTCCATTTGAGGGTGCTAGAAGGCTAGTCCTATTTCTTCCTCTTTTTAATTTACACATTTGCTCCTTATCCTCTTTACTTAGGATATGTTCATCTTTGTCTCATGTGGCTCTGGACTTATGTGACACTTTGTTTTTAAGGTCCCCGTTTTCAAACTGCTCATGCACCCTTAGAAAATTTGCTTTTTTCCCCATTATACTCTGCAAAATAAGCAGTACCAACTTTCCTTATACTCTGAAGAATGATTTTCTTCTATTTTATAGTCCTACATTCTTCTAATTTGAGACTTTGATCACAGTACTGTAGTCCTCCCAAAGAGAAGGTCATACTTGTTTCCTATTTTAAAATTATTTTTGAGTAGATAATTCATGGACACAGGAAAAAACTTTTAAAGTTGCAAACATTTCATGGAAGTTAAGTCTCTCCCTCATTTCTATTTCCCAGCTACTCAGCAATCTTTCCTAGTGGTAATCTGCATCACTAATTTCTTCCAGATATTTTATTTATGTGAAGGTACATTTTATGTGCAATCTTCTTTAGACCTGTTTTCTTTAAAAAATGTCAGCTACTATAAATAGTACTTTGTACACTGCTTTTCTCCCCATAGCACAGAGCACTTTAATCTTACTTTCTGAACTAAAATCACCTTCCTGTGTGGAATATATAGGGGAAAATGAGAAGAAAACATGATTTCTTTGTCACTAAATATCTCCCCTGGTTGCCACATGTTTTGGCTTAACCACCAAAAAATATGTATATACTAGTATGTAGGTCATCTGACAACCTGTGCTATTAATTAAATGCACTGTCTAGAGAGGATAATTCATCATAAAATTTGAAATAAAGTCTTGAAAACATGTTTAAATTCATATCTTTTGGTTTTAAATTTTGTCATGTCGACAAGACCTTAGAACAGTGTTAAACTTTATTAAGGCATCAGATATATTTAGTAAGATATTAGTTCAGGTACACTTTATTTACACAGAGTTTGTATGAGTAAAAACTAAAGTTGTTTGCCAGCTAAGAGTTTCAGCAGTTTTTAGCATAATAGTGATTTGTAAGCTTTCTTGGTTTCAGTTGGTGATTTTGGTTTCTACGACTTCCTCATTTATGCCGCAACAATGTGAGGACATAAAACAGCTCTTTTGCTAATTTGAACGTAGTTCAGAATTGAAGACTATTGTATCTTGCAACATTAACTCTTACAGTTCATAAAAGAATGCTTTTATATTATTTTGGGAAAAAAGTAGTAAGATGTAAAAACTATAGTTATTCTTATCTTGGCCTCTTGGAATCTGACACATTCATTTGTTTGTAAGGAATAACCTGGGAAAGATGGCTTTGTAGTACTGGCACTTGCGAAATAGGATATCTAATTAGCTTGAGATGTAGTAAACGACTTTGTTTTTTCCATAAAGCCAACATTATACCAAATAACAATTACTCTCAGGAACATTTCTAACTCATTCTATTTTATTTTTAGTTTTATAATATTTACTTGTAAATTAAATTTTACTTCTTAAGTGAAATAGTTTTCTAAATGAGAAGAAAACACCTCCTGTGGTTGCTTCTAATTTCATTTTCTGCTAACATAGCTGTTGGCACTAGAAATGCAGAGCAATTTTCAGAGAGTACTGTCAACCTTGTAATTTCTTGGCAAATATATGACAATTGCTTTCCATGTAATTATAGTGTCATTTCAATTGAGATGCTATAGCTTAGTCAAGAAGAGACTGACCAGGTCATCTTGTTCATCACTCCACTTGTGGTTGTTTCTTGTGTCAGTGTCCTGGTCACACCATAAATTGTGACTCCACTTAATACTGCAGTTAGGTCAAAGCCTTAGAACTCAGTACAGCAACTGATTATTTATTTGGGTTTCCTTTTATTACTCATTAATTTCTTCAACGGCACGTACTAATGAGTGTTCAGGAGTGTCTTCAAAGAAGCAAATAGAAATTTGAAACAAAAAAATTAACATAAACAGAAAATACTCAAAGACCAAGGCATTAAAAAAGGGATAACAGTTTTAACTTTAGAAAAGTTATGTTTGACACTGAAAACTTTTCCAAATTTAAAGTGCTTTTTTTCAAACACTTCCCATTGAAAATATGCCTGAAAACTCATCACCCAATTTTTCAAAAGAAACTATAAAAGGAAATACATTGTTTTTCACACAAGCTACAATGAGCTTTATTTATCTTTTGTGCAAAATTGTTTTATATTATTTTTATCAAAATGATAATGACAATAACTGCTCAACTATATATCTTGTAACTGGTTAAAATTTTAATGAGACCATGAAGAAATTTATGTAGAGCACTATGAAATATTTTCATTTAAGAAAGTTTAACATCGTATATATGTTTTTGTTTATAGCTTACCCAGTCCAGACACCCGAGACTATGCCTCCAACTGCGACTACAGAAGTTTATGTGAAAGCTTTGGCTGCTTGCCATGGGCCTCGGGACCATTATGACTTTCTGATCAAAGCTCATGAATTAAAGGACAATGAACATCAAAAAGAGTCATGCAGTGTTTGCAGAAAGTACCCGAGGACCTTGCAGGATACAGTATAGAGGCAGAAGGCCTTTTTCAAAGGTGAGGTTTGTGTGATACTAAAGATTAAACAGTTTAAAGTGTAAGCATTTTATTTTTTTTTAAATTAATCAAATGTATTGGGGTGACATTGGTTAATGAAATTATACAGGCTTCAGGCACACAATTCTACAATACATTGTCTGTATATTGTATTGCATTTACCACCTCAAGTCGAGTCCTTCCATCACCATTCATCCCCTCTTTCCCTTCTTCTACCTCCCCCACCCCCTTCCCTCTGGCAATCACCATACTGTTGTCTGTGTCCCGAGTCTTTCTTCTTCTTTTTTTTCTTTGTTTAATCCCTTCACCCTTCTCACCCGTCCTTCTTTTTTTCTTTGTTTAATCCCTTCACCCTTCTCACCCAGCTCCCAACCCTCTCCCCTCTGACAGCTGTCCGTTTGTTCTTGTATCCATGTGTCTGTCTCTACTTTGTTAATTTTATTCATTATGTTACAGAATTTACCAGGTGACTGAAAAATACACAAGAGTACCTGGACATACAGGAAAAAACATTTATTTCCAGATGTACTAGTATCGTGACTTAGGAGAGCCTATTTCCAAATCCTGAGTAAGCCAATATAGAGGAAGCTTTCTCTTTATACCCTTTGGTTTCTTTGTCCCCCAAATATGGATCAGACTTCTGGAACTTTCACGGGCTTTGCAAAAAGCCCCGTGTGTTGGAATGGGGGCCGTGAGACCACACCTAAA
>NW_005369894.1:1759734-1767030 GCF_000412655.1 Myotis brandtii
AGTATTTAGGTAACAGGTCTTGCAAGACCAGATAATTAAGGAAGGGGCAGTGACTAGACTATAGCCTAACAGGAATGTGCATTAGGGATACAGAGTCAGGCTGCTATTCCCCCCTTCCTCCCCAATGTCTTATTTTCCTCATCAATTACACCCCAAATATAAGTGTAGTCATATGCTACTTGTCTTTCTCAGCCTGGCTTATTTCACTTAGCATCATACCTTCCATGTTTATCCATTCTGTCATAAAAAGGAAATATTTCCTTCCTTCCTTTTATTTTATTTTATTTTTTTTTTACAATGGAGTAGTATTCCATTGTGAAAATGTATCACACCTCCCCCGCCCCCCCCACTCATATACTGATGGGCACTTGGGCTGCTTCTAAATCTTGGCCATTGTAAGTAATGCTGCAATGAACATAGGGCTGAATTTTGAATAAGTATTTTGGATTCCTTAGGATATATTCCCAGATGTGAAATCTCTGGGTCATGGGCAATTCCATTTTTTATTTTTTTGAGGCAACTCCATATTGCTTTCCACAGTGGCTGTAACAATCTGTATTCCCACCAACAGTGCACAAGGATTCCCTTTTCTCTACATCCTCACCAGCATTTGCTGTTTGTTGATTTATTAATAATTGCCATTCTGCCAGATATGAGGTGGTATCTCATTGTGGTTTTAATTTGCATTTCTCTGATGATTAGTGACCTTGAACATCCTTTCATGTCTATTGACCAACTGTATGTCCTCTTTGGAGAAATGTCTATTTGGGTTCATTGCTCATTTCTTAATTGGATTGTTTGTTTTTTGGGTGTTAAGTTGTAGACTTTTTAATAAATTTTTTATATTAAGCCCTTATTAGATATATCAGCGAATATGTTCTCCCATTTAGTGGTTTGTATTTTCTTTTTTAAAAAAAATATTTTTATTGATTTCAGAGAGGAAGGGAGAGAGAGAGAGATAGAAACATCAATGATGAGAGAGAATCATTGATCGGCTGCCTCCTGCACGCCCCCTATTGGGGACCGAGCCCGCAATCCAGGAATATGCCCTTGACAGGAATCGAACCTGCGATCCTTCAGTCCGCAGGCCGGAGCTCTATCCACTGAGCCACGCCGGCTAGCACTAGTGGGTTGTATTTTCATTTTGTTGATGGTTTCCTTTGCTGTGCAAAAACTTTTTAGTTTGATGTAGTCCCATTGTTTATTTTTTTGTTTTGTTTCCCTTGCCCAAGGAGATATAGCAGAAAAAATATCGCTACAAAAAAAGTCTGAGATTTTACTGCCTATATTTTCTTCTAGAATTTTTATGATTTTGAGTCTAACATTTAAGTCTTTAATCCATTTTGAGTTTATTCTGTGTATGGTATAAGGTGTTCTAGTTTCATTTTTTTTTTGCAATTATATGTTCAATTTTCCCATCACCATTTATTGAAGAGATTATCTTTACCCCATTGTATATTTTTGCCTCCTTTGTCTAATATTAATTGATTGTAACGGCATGGGTTTATTTCTGAGCTTTCTATCCTATTTTTATTGATCTATATGTCTGTTTTTATGCAAGTACCATGCTGTTTTGATTTACTAAGGCCTTGAAGCTACAATGGATTTTATTTAGAAGTGTAGAGGCACAAAAAATATGTTGACATTTTTAGTTTAATGAAAAACCAATTTTTGCTTTAGTGTAGATTGATTAATGTTGAAATTTTTGAATGAAAAAATAACACAAGTTACTAAATAGAATTTTACATAATTTTCAGATGCTTTTTCTTATAATTATAGAAATTACATTGATGTTAATAATTTCTTAGTTCCTAAGAGTGGGGGTTTAGCTGTATGAGCCACTCACACTTTATAGACATTTAAATTTACTTAAATGATTTAGGTATTATGGAAAGTATTTTAATTATGATGATGAAAGTAGTATAGAGATTTGATGGATTTACTGTATTTGAATATAGGCAAAATTTCCATAATATGAAGAAAAATAAGGGAGACCAGGGAAGTTTAAACTAATATATGAATATTTTTAGTCAGCATTTATTGAACAATCTGATTAATTATCAAAGTCTTCACTTAATTTTTCCAGAATGCAGAACCTAAAGGAAAAAAGTCTTCAATTTTTAAAACTAATCACTGCATAGAATACATTTGCTATATTTTATTTTAAAATACTGTTAGTTCTTACTACTAAATGAATAATTATCAAAAACTACTTTTCAGATATTAAAAATTAGGCAATTATTTTACCAAGATGTGTGTATATTAAACATATTGGAGTTATTTATGAGCATAAATGGATTTATTCATTTTTTTCACCTGAATTTTTGAGCACCTATTTGATACCAGGCATAGCACAAGTGTTGAGGAGGAGGCTGAGTATAGGTATGAGTAGAAAGCAAAGAACACAGCGGTGAAGGTGGTAACTGTGGCCCACTGTGAGCGTCTCCTCCGAAGGCACATGCAATGACATCCTGTTGTTTGATTAAAATTGCTGGTAGTGGAAGTATAAGCAGGGTGAAAATGAGCAAATGTTACAGAAGATAATTTATGTTCTCTCTCTTTTTTCCTTCTTCTCAGAGGAGGCAGGGGCCAGTTTTAAAGTTTCCTAGGACACCACTGGGGAAAGGGTCCAGACTCTGACATCAGATGTATCTGATCAGCCCTGTTTCATTCTGTGTAAACTTAGACACTTCACTTCCCCTCACTCAGTCTAGGACACCACTGGGTCCAGACTTTGACCTTAGATGTATCTGATCAGCCCTGTTTAATCTGTGTAAACTTAGACACTTCACTTCCCCTCACTCAGACTATTTCCTCATCGGTAAAGCGTAATTCCTATCATCACTAACATCATGTGATTTTCTTGTGAGGATTAACTGTATGAACTATAAAGTGCTTAGTGTGATTTGGTTCATAAAAAAACAATTTTTTATTTTTTAGTCACACACCTTGCCCCCACAGCATCCAAATTCATGCTATAATACAACAGAGTGATAGAATAGATAAGTGTTATTGAAATACCTTACCGTAATGATGTAGAAAGCATTACGTTAATGTAAGAAGGCATAGCTTAAATCTACCAAGAAAGATGAGAAGTATAAGCAGTAAAGTATAGATGGGATTGTGGTAGACACATCAGAGTTTACAAAGCAAAAAAAGTGAACAGTGTGAGGAGAATCCTAGACAACGGGAAAAATGGATGAACGCACCAATGTAATACAGATGTATGTTTTCTAAAATGGATAATGCTGTTAGAGGTACATACATGTGGCTTGATTCTATGTAAACTCTGGGCAACATGAGTATCTTTTGAGGAAGGTTGCTGACAGTAAATATTATCTCCCACATAATTTTGCATGAAACATACTATTTATTTTCTTACTGCTCCACAATTCCCATAATTATGATGGTGAAAGATTTCCCATTGAACACTGACCACCAGGCTCATATGTACAATTATATATTAAAGCACTAAATAAATTAGGTATTTAAATTGATTTATAAATATTAACTAATCCACTAATTTACATGTCAAACTAAGTTATTAGCACTTATATTAACTTTTATAGTTGAGAGCTTTGCAAAAAAGAGTAATATGTAGTAATTTAAATTAAAAAGCCAATGCATTTCAAACTTGTGTTTAGCAAACACAACCTATTCCTAAATTGAGTATTTTATTAAGGGATAATATTGTTTAAATATTATATTTATTGCATTTTTATCTACAATTATTGCTTGTTTTGAATATTTACAAAGTTTGAAGTTGCAATGTTATTGTATGCTCGTAATAAAAAATCATAACACATAATACCAATATTAGGCATCATTTAGAAGACCCTGGTATATTCTACTGGGTTGTTCCAACCTCTCCTTCCATCTTATTAATTAAAAAATAATAATAAACAAAGGCTATTTTTATGCTCTTAAATAAAAGAAAGTTGAAAATAGATACGCACTAGCAAACATCCAGCCACATGTTTTTAATGCTTGAAGTCTTGCTAAGGTATCCTTGGGACAATTTTCCTTTGGACTATTCTCTCCCAAGAAAATAGTACTCAGTTATAAAAAAAAAAAATTGGTGTTAAGTACTAAAATATTTGAAATACTTAAAATACTAGAGTAGCACTTATAGTACCATAAGGCATTTAAAGACTAGTGGGCATAGATATAAAGCAATTTCATTTAATATAGATTTTTGCATTTATACTGGTGCAGTGGATTAAAATGTATGTGGGTGATGGGTTTCAAGCTACACATTAGGAAAGGTTTGGTGGTTTATTTTTACTGTGGAGCTCCAGTCCCTGAATATCTGGTCATGGAGGCTGTGCTAAATCCTTGCTTACTCTGAACATGATTAGGCTCCACTGTCCCTTCTCCCTTGGCTCCTCTCAATAAAAATAAGGTCTTTACCCAACTGGTCCATTGAGAAGGATGCTGCAGTTATCCTTCCAGGATAACTAGACCAACAGGACATGTCCCAAACCCATGGCATGCATACTGTGATGCACAGTAAAAAGTGCTACCTCTTTTCTGGTTGGCTTCCACCTCTTCATCCCCCTTCGATGCTGCAGCAAGCTGTCTTTGGAGGGGTGAGGAATTGAAACCCTCAACTCCTCTCTCCACTTTGGGAAGCCTTTAAAATATTTTTTCCCCTGCAGGGTGTTTCTTATAGACTTATATTTCTCAATGAAGCAAAACTTATCTAAGGGAAAGTAATGTGACCAAGCTCAAGTTCAGACTTAGTCTTTCATCAAATCAAGAGATCTGGTTAATATATGAGCTGTAACATTCAAAGGTGTCCAGTGCCTGGAATCAGCAGAGGTTTGAAGTAAAGTCAAGGGTATTTCAAAACTGAGCTAAGACAATAGAAGTAAATTATCAAAATCAAACACGTTGAGAAAGTTATAAAGAAAGTACTCCTAGTTCTGACCCTTAGGTCCTGTCATTACTGTGAAAGGCTGTAAAAGGGTTTGGGAGAAAAGTATTGAAGGACTAGAGGTTGATGAGGTAGAAGTCTCCTCAGCTCTTATAAAAGTAAATCTTCCTAAACCAGAGCTGACTGTGAAAGGAAAGATTTACTGCAGGCTGTCTCTGTCTCTGCTGCTGTAATGGGCACCAGCAGCTATATATTGTGAAGGCAGCCACTGGGGAAGATGGCAGACATTACTTTTTAGATTGATTCTGGAATTCTCAGGGCTGTTGTTCTACCTTCTTGAGAAAATTTCATTGAAAGAGCAAGACAGCTTTAGACTTAGCTCTTGTGACTTCATCATTCAGGCCATAAAATGTGGTGGTCTTTGGTTTCAGATGCATGTAGGTTTGAATGCCAGTTCTAATTACATGAATTGTGTGTTCTTGGAGAGGCTGCATTACATTAAAAAATTTCATCTCCATAGCTGAGAAAATGATACTGATGATGATGATAACAATAATAGCAAATACTCATCATAAGGATTAGCATATTAGCATATAACTTCCTAAAGCTCATAGTGAAGTGCATGGCATATACTTTATAATAAACCTCTGCTTAAAATACAAGGAGTCAGACTTTGGACTCTCATTCCTGGCTATCCTAGTTGGCTGTTCTACTGTCATATTGTAAAGAAATTGACTTCATCTTATGTACATATGAAAAACTATTAGTCTGTAAGATAACAAAAGGACAATAACAAAAAGCTTCTTTAGCAATTCGTGGCATTTATACATCACTAGAGGCCCGGTGCACAAAATTCATGCAAGGGGAGGGTCCCTAGGCCTGGCCGGTGATCAGGGCCAATCAGGTTCCCTGCCTCCCCGCCTCCTCCTTCCCTCCCTTCCTCAGCGCCCCACCACTGCTGCTGATCACCCACCATGTTCCGTGCCGCCCCCTGGTGGTCAGCACACATCATAGCGAGCGGTCTCCTGGTTGAACTCCCAAGGGGACAATTTACATATTAGCCTTTTATTATATAGGATTCCAAAGCACTCAATACAGTGAGCCTTTGACAGATCTTATTCACTGACTATGCACAAAGAAACAAACTCAGATAGAAACAGAAACTTATTTTTGATCAAGGGAAGAGAGATTCGAGGAGGAAGATGAGAGCAAGTTGGAAACAAACAACAGAAAGGAAAAAAAAGTTTATTCATACGATTAAACTAAGGATTGCAGCAGTATGAGCCAGTCTCTGAATAAAAAAACAAAAACAAAAACACGTCAGGAATTAAAGTACCAGATTCTGGGCTGTGAGGGAAAGATTGGTTTTTAATTTTACTAACAAAAAACAAGACCACGGATGTTCATGCACTAAAGTCCTACTGAAGCAGAGATGAGATGCATATGACTAGTTTTCTGACATCCTTCTTTGGATTTTATGGTAATAATTTAGGTCAAGGCCAGGTGGTTCCTAGCCTTGGTTGAATTTGCAATAATGGAGGAAAACTGTATAGAAATGATCACTTTCTCTTTCTGGAAGAGCCCAAGGGATTCTGGTGAAGCCTTTCTCTTTAAGACTCAATTGTGACTTCAAGGATCTGTCCATCCAAATAGAATGCAAGAAGATACAATATCATCTCCCAAACTCTTTCAGACCCTTAAAGTGTCAAGCAGTGTGTGAGTGTGTATGTGTGTGTGTGTGTGTGTGTGTGTGTGTGTGTGTGTGTGTGTGTGTGAGAGAGAGAGAGAGAGAGGACAAGGGGCACAATCACTTTTTTTATGTCACTTTTGTTCTCACTATCCATATACTCTATAGAGTAATACGCACAATATGTTCTTCATCTTGATTTTCTTATTTTGATGCTTTTATTCTAGTTATGTTCTCTGATAGGGCTCCATAAACAGATTTGCACTGTGCGGGGTTGTTAGGCTACGGTGGTACTAGGTGTCTATGGTAGGGATCACTGTCCTAAGGGACATCTTCCAATGAGAGGTCTAAACACTTGTAGTGTTTTTAATGCAAAAATATGATTATCAATCTATCATGTTATAATGATTCATTTCATGACAATTTGTATTACAGAGGAAACAAAATAATATGGCTGCCTCTTTGGCAGAGGATGATGTGCTTTTTATTACTGTACTAGAGGCCTGGTGCATGAAATTTGTGCATGGGGGGCCCCTCAGCCCGGCCTGCACCCTCTCCAATCCAGGACCACTCGGGTGATGTTAGACTGCCGGTTTAGGCCCGATCCCACAGGAATCCCTGTAAGATCGGGCCTAAACCGGTAGTCGGACATCCCTCTCCCAATCTGGGACCACTGGCTCCTAACCGGTCACTTGCCTGCCTGCCTGATCACCCCTAACCACTCTGCCTGCCC
>NW_005369894.1:1767371-1769327 GCF_000412655.1 Myotis brandtii
GCCTGATCCCCCTAACTGCTCTCCCCTGCTAGCCTAATGCCCCTAACTGCTCTCCCCTGCTGGCCTGATGCCCCTAACTGCTCTCCACTGCTGGCCTGATCCCCCTAAATGCCCTCACCTGCTGGCTTGATCCCCCTAACTGCCCTCCCCTGCCAGCCTGATCACCCCTAACCTCCTCTGCCTCGGCCCCACCACCGTGGCTTTGTCCAGAAGGACGTTTGGAAGGTTGCCTGGAAGATGTCTGATCTAATTAGCATATTACCCTTTTATTAGTATAGATAGGCTAGAAAAATATCTTGAATGACCAGTTCTGAGCTTTACAAAATTAATATAAAATGTATTTTAAATAGTCAACTCAAGACATCTGGTGGTTATTATTTTTGATCAATGGGAATTTCTCCTTATAGTGAACATTGTAGTGGATACTTTTTGTAGCTTTCCTTCATTTCTAAATATTCTTCCTATACTTATACATCTCCCATTATTAGAGTCCCTGCTTCTCTCTTAAAGGCCAGAAAAACTTTCCCCTATACCTTGACATAGTCATATGACCTTGTTTCCACCAAGTGGAGCCCCTTGATTTAGAAGTAACCAAAAGAGGCAGATTCTACATCAAGTCCATTATGGTAAGACTGGTAGATCTGATAGATGATCTATGCAGTTTCCAGGGTCAACAGTGGTGAACATTCAAAGGTGTCCAGTGCCTGGAATCAGCAGAGGTTGGAAGTAACAGAGACTATACCTAGTGGTGGCAACTGTGTTAGCTCTTCTTGATATTTTAAAATTCATTAAATTTTCATTAAACTTAGAGACTTTAATAAAAGTAAAAATGAATACTTCATATACAAGCCGTATAATACAATGAATATGTGACTGTGTAGAAATCCCCATTTTCTGACTATGCCAAATAACAGTTCTTAGAGCCCAAGAGCCCTCAGTCTTCCATAGAATTCTACAGTGAGTAGGTCATTTTCCCCATTTTATTATTTTGAGATTTTTCCTTTAGTTTTATTAATAGGCTTATCACACCACATCAAGAATATATACTATGAACATGATTTCTGACTATTGATATTGACCTCGATCACTTGGCTGAATCTGTTGTTAGGTTTCTGTACTGTGAAGTTACTCCTATACTGTACTCACTGTAATTTACTTTGGAAGAAAGTCACCATGCACAGTTTGCTTTTAAGGAGTGGGAGCTCACGTTTTCCCTCCAGGGGGGTAGAGTTTCTACACAATTTATTTGGTGTTCTCTGCATGGGAGATTTGTCTTTACTCCCCCCTTTATTAATTTACTCAATCATTTATTTGTATCAATATAGGCTTATGGCTATTTATTTTATATTTTAATCCAGTACTACTTTATTTTATTGTTCAAATTGTTCCAGTTTAGGCCATCAGGAGTTCTTCCAGTTGGTTCTTGTGTCCCTTTGACATACTTCCAATCAGTGTGTGTGTGTGTGTGTGTGTGTGTGTGTGTGTGTCTGTGTGTGTGTTAAAGCACTTTCTTAACTTTTGTCGCTGCAAGATGCTCCAGGCTCATCTTATGCATTCCCTGCAAAGCCTTAGAATAAGCCATTTATCCCAAGACCCTGAATGCCTTCGTATATGTAGTGGGTATATATAAATATACATAGTGTGTATATACACTGAGTGGCCAGATCATTATGACCACCTGACGTTTGTAGGCAAATTAGCCATACACTGCTTAGTATGGGATATGGAAGCCGAAGGCCTATTCGAACACCTTTGCTGTCTGCAGTTACCAAGATAAAACATCTCCAATTCACACAGGAACACAAGGATTGGACAGTTGAGCATTGGATAAAAGTCATGTGGTCTGATGAATCACGTTTCCAGTTGCATCATGCAGATGGCAGAGTGAGAATTTGGCAGAAACAGCATGAAAGCATGCACCCCACATGCATGAGTACAACCCTTCAAGCTGGTGGG
>NW_005369894.1:1769923-1771795 GCF_000412655.1 Myotis brandtii
TGGACAGTGCTATTCATCAGGCATGGTGTCAGATTCCTCGCATCACCTTTCAACATCTCGTGGAGTCAATGCCATGAAGAGTTGCCGCAGTATTGAAGGCAAAAGGTGGCCCAATGAAGTACTGATGGGGTGGTCATAATAATCTGGCTGCTCAGTGTATAAAGTGTACATATAGTGTATATAGTGTGTAAATATAAATATATAAATATAAATAGTATATGTGTATATTTATATATAGTGTGTATATATATATACACTGTGTGTTAGAAACCCAGGTCTGGATGCTGGGTGTGCTTTTTGCTAATTTTCGTTTCTTTCAGGAAACAGAGCAAAAATATGTGTGTGTTTATTAACCCATGCTTATACACAAATCTATAAGTAATTCTATATATAACCGTCTGTATCTATATTGTTAAACAAGAGTTCTTAATTCTAATCCATTACCACATGGATCTTTCGAATTCCCTCTCCTTGCTCATCTGTAAATTTCCACTCCAAACAGTGAGAAATACGGCTCCTACTATTTGCTATACATTAGCTTAATTGCTCAATTTTAGAATATGTGTACATCAGTATCAGAATTGTTAACTATGTCCATGTGGGGGAGAATTTTTACTTACTAAAGTATAGGACTTATGTGCAGGTCCTTTTGCCTTTAGCTTTTTAAAAAAATATAGGTGTTTTTTTTTTTAATTTCAGAGAGGAATAGAGAGGGAGAGAGAAATAGAAACATCAATAGAAACATCAATGAGAGAGAATTATAACTGTGACCTCCTCGTTCATAGGTTGACATTCAACCACTGAGGCACACCAGCCAGGCTGCCTTTAGTTTTATAGACTCCATTCACATGCCAAGTTAATTAAGTTAGCACCTTTCCCCTCCTCCTCCTCCTGCCCACACCCCTCTGTAAGGTTGTTTTATACATTTGTAATAGTTAGAGTCTCTTATCACAGTCTGCATTCTTTCTTGGGTGCCTGGCCATGTAAATTATTTATTTTAAATTTGTATACATCAAAGTTCACTCTTTGTGTTGTAAAATTTTACATTTTTTAAAAATTTAAATTGTTTATTGTTTAAAGTCTTATGTAAGTCTCCTTTTCCCTCCTTGACCTCTCCCTACCCACTTCCACCCCTCAGCACATGCCCTCACACAGACCCTTTCTGTGTCCACTGGTTGTGCTCATATACATGCATACAAGTCCTTTGGTTGATCTCTTACCTCCTCACTCCCCACACTCCCCCATAGGTTGGACAGTTTGTTTGATGCTTCTATGATTCTGGTTCTATTTTTGTTCATCAGTTTATGTTGTTCATTATATTCCACAAATGAGTGAGATCATGTGATATTTATCTTTCTCCAACTGTTTATTTCGCTTAGCATAATGCTCTCCAGTTCTATCCATGCTGTTGCAAATGGTAAGAATTCCTTCTTTTTTACAGCAGCATAGTATTCCACTTTGTAGATGTACCACAGCTTTTTTAATTCACTCATCTGTTGATGGGCATTTAGGCTATTTCCAAATCTTAGCTATTGTAAATTGTGCTGCTATGAACATAGGGGTGCATATATCCTTTCTGAGTGGTGTTTCTGGTTTCTTGGGACATATTCCTAGAAGTGGGATCACTGGATCTAATGGAAATTCCATTTTTAATTTTTTTGAGGAAACACCATCCTGTTCTCTACAGTGGCTGCACCAGTCTGCATTCCCACCAGCAGTAAAGAGGGTTCCTTTCTCTCCATGTCCTCTCCAACACTTGTCGTTTGTTGATTTGTTGATGGTAGTCATTCTGACAGGTGTGAGATGGTACCTCAATATTGTTTTAATTTGCATCTCTCAGATGATTAGTGACTTTGAGCATGTTTTCATATG
>NW_005369894.1:1771994-1773248 GCF_000412655.1 Myotis brandtii
TTTGGAGATTAAACCCTTATCGGAGATAACATTGACAAATATGTTCTCCTATGCAGTGGGCTTTCTTGTTGTTTTGTTGATTTTTTTTTCTGTGAAGAAGCTTTTTATTGTAATGTAGTTCCATTTGTTTATTTTCTCCTTAGTTTCCATTGCCCTAGGAGTTGTGTCGGTAAAGATATCGCACTGACAAATGTCTGCTATTGTGCTGCCTATGGCTTCTTCTATGATTTCTATGGTTTCCCATCTTCATTTTGGGTTTATTTTTGTGTATGGTGTATGTTGGTGGCCTAGTTTCTTTCTTTCTTTCTTTCTTTTTTTTTTTTTTGCATGTATCTGACCAATTTTCCCAGCACCATTTATTGAAGAGACTCTCCTGACTCTATTGTATGCTGTTGCCTCTTTTGTCAAATATTAACTGAGCATAATGGCTTGGGTCGATTTCTGGGTTCTCTGTTCTGTTCCATTGGTCTATATGTCTGTTCTTGTTCCAGTCCCAGGCAGTTTTGAGGACAGTGGCTTTGTACTATAGCTTGATATCTGGCATTGTGATCCTTCCAACTTTGTTCTTCTTTCTCAAGATTGCTGCAACTATTCGTTTTATTTTGTTTTTGTTTTTTGTTGTTGTTCCAGATGAATTTTTGTAGAGTTTGTTCTAGGTCTTTGAAGTATGCCATGGTATTTTAATAGGGATCGCATTGAATCTATAGATTGCCGTGGGTAGTATGGACATTTTAATGATGTTAATTCTACCAAGCCATGATCACGGTATATTCTTCCATTTGTTTGTTTCTTTCTCTATCTCTTTTTTCATTGTCCTGTAATTTTCTGAGCACAGGTCCTTTACCTCCTTGGTTAAATTTATTCCTAGATATCTTAATTTTTTTGTTGCAATGGTAAATGGGATCATAGTTTTTGTTTCTCTTTCTGTGAGTTCATTGTTGGTGTATAAAAAAGCCATAGATTTCTGGGTGTTAATTTTGTATCCTGCTACATTGCCGAATTTACTTATTAAGTCTAGTAGTTTTTGTGATGGAGTCTGTGGGGTTTTCTATGTACAATATCATGTCATCTGTGAATAATGACAATTTTACTTTCTCTTTTCCAATTTGGATGCCTTTCATTTCTTCTTCTTGTCTGATCACTATGGCTAGCACTTCCAGTACTAAAGCTGCTATAAACATTCTAGTGCAAGGGGTTTTTTTTTGTTTTGTTTTGTTGTGTGTGTGTGTGTGTGTGTGTGTGTGTGTGTGTGTG
>NW_005369894.1:1774471-1791341 GCF_000412655.1 Myotis brandtii
GGGTCTGTATCTGGGCTCTTTATTCCATTGTACTCATCTATGTCTATTATATGTCTATTCTTTCAACAATATCATGCTGTCCTGTTTACTGTAGCTTTTTGCTGTCTTTATTTTTAGCTTAGAATTATTTAAAAAATATTTATTGTTGAAAGTACTATGCATGTCGAATCCTCCCCCCATTGATCTCTTCTAGCCTTCCCCATGCCCCCCACCCGAGGCCTTCACCATGCTATTGTCTCTGTCCATGATTTATACATATATGCATACAAGTTCTTTGGTTGATCTCTTCCCACCTACCCAACCTCCCCTGCCTTTCTTGAGATTCGACAGTCTGTTCCATGCTTCTGTGTCTCTGGATCTATTTTGTTCATCATTTTATTTTGTTCATTAGATTCCACATATGAGTGAGATGATGTGATACTTGTCTTTCTCTGTCTGGCTTATTTCAATTAGCATATTATTCTCCACATCCATCCATACTGTTGAAAATAGTAAGAGTTCTTTTTTTATTATGTAGTATTCCATTGTATAAATGTACCACAGCTTTTTATCCACTCATTTGCTTCTATGTATTTTTTAAAAATATGTTTTTATTGATTTCAAAGAAAGGGAATGAGAGAAACATCAATGATGAGACAGAATCATTGATGAGCTGCTTCATGCACATCCCCTACTGGATATTGAGCCTACAACCTGGGCATGTGCCCTGACTGGGAATGGAACCATAACCTCCTGGTTCATAGATCACTCAACCACTGAGCCATATCGGCTGGGCTGCCTTTTACTAAGTCTTGAAGTCAGGCAATGCCAGTCTTCAAACTTTGTTCTTTAGTATCATGTGGTCTATTCCAGCAGTTTTTCATTTCAATATAAATTTTATTTTTAAATTTTATTTATTTAAGAGTCCACTTTGGGTAGAAAAATATGAGGAATATGTGCTATTTTCATGCCATTGTTTCTCAGTGGGCATGCCATATTTACATTTATTGCTGTTGGTGCCATCCTCCAAATCACCCTCTTCCCAATCACCTCTTTCTTCCCAGACTGCCCCAGGCATCTTGGTCTAGAACCTGCCTCCTGCCCTCCAGGCTTTTGAGACAGTCAGTCATTTTGTTCTCTTAGGTATCTGTTTTGTTTTATATCTTATTTTTGGATGTTTCTCCAGAATCCTTATGAATGGAGGAGGATGATAGAAGACCATGTTAGTCTTAGGATCAAATATCCCCCCAAAAGATGAGATTTTCATACTGCCTCGTGTCACTGGTTAGCATGATTGTGCTCTTATGCTAACAAAATATCACTTCATTCTCCCTACTTTTAGTTTTTAAACTTATTTAAATTAAAATAACAAAAACAGTTTGTCCATATCTTTCATTACCCCACCATCCACCTCTGATAACCATCAATGTATTATTTGTATTATGAACTTGGATAAGCACTGAGTGGCTAGATTATTATGACCACCTGACGTTTGTAGGCAAATTAGCTATAATTTCACACACACACACACTCCACATATAAGAGAGATCATATGGTATTTGTATTTTTTGTATGATTTATTTCACTTAGCATAAGTGATTTATTTCACTTAGCATCCATGTTGTTGCAAATGGCAAGATTTCATTCTTTTTTTTATGCCTGAATTATAGTCCATTATATACATTCTATAATTTTTTTAATCCATTAATCTATCGATGGACACTGAGGTTGTTTTCATATCTTGGCTATTGTAAATAATGCAATGAACATGGGAGTGCATATATTTTTTAAAATTAGTGTTTTTACTTTATTTGGATAAATAACCAGAAGTGGAATTACTGAATCAGACCTACATCATTATCTACTTCCTTTCCTTCTACATCAATTTATGTCAGATACTAAATTTAATATTCCTGTTTCACACCTTTCTTCCTCAGTAGATTGGTCCAAGGAACAGTGGAATACAAATAATTTTTGCATCTTATGGTTCTAACTTCTAATATATAAGTGTACAATGAATTTAATCATGGAATCCAAAGAAAATTGGATAAATCAAGGCTGAGTTCTTTAAAGGGAGATGGAACCTAATAGTTATCTAAAATTAAATTTGGATAAACTATAGCCATTTGGTAGGTTGATGATTTAGGAATATTTATAGCTCTTTACTTTTCTCACTTCATTCCTTACATCAAGCATGTAAAATTCGCAGCCTGCGGGCCACATGCAGCCTACAATGAATATTTTTTTGGCCCACCCAATATAACGGTATGTAAGAAATGTTTTAATAATAATTTCATAACTTAATTTTGATAATATCCTATTATACATAATTATTAATAATGAACTATAACGTTTGTAATGACTGATTACTATAATCGTGTTGCATTCATTTCCCTTATGTGCCTTACGCACAGGCGCACCATTTCTCTACACTAATACTAGCAGCGAATATTTTAGCAGCAGATAGCCACATCATTAGTCTTGTACTGACTTGTTTGGTGTGCACAACAGGAAATATTTCGCTTTCGGAGAACAAGAAAAATAGGTTTATTTGTGTTATGCTTATTAATTTGTGCAGTTATTCAGTGTCTGGTAAGTTAATGTTCAAGAAAAAATATTATTTTTATTAAAATGTTCTATTATTTTTATGTTAAAAATTACTCATTTACTTCAGCCCTTGTATTCAGCATGTCTCTATCAAAATAAACCTACCATTTCTATGAAAATTGAAGCTTTTGTTTTTTGCGGCCCACATAAACTTAAACCTTGTTTATTTGGCCCATGTCAGCCTTTGAGTTTGACATGCTTGCCTTACATCCATTATTGCAGAGACATCTTGAGATGAAATAACCACTTTTCAAGGGAAACTACATTGAGAGAAGAGATTTGTACTAAAACTATCTCTGAGGAGTCGTATAGCAGGCTCTTTCTTTTAGACTATTGTTTTAAAGATGACTTTCACGAGGGGATGCGCTTAAATCAATACAACAGGTGTACATTAAGAGATGCTTTTATATGAAGAAGCAAACCTTCTTCTGGGTATCTACCTGAAAAATTGGAAAACAATTATTTTCAAAGATATATGCACCATTATGCTCATTGTAGCTCTATTCCTGGTGGCCAAGACATGGAAACAACTGAAGTGTCCTTCGCTAGCTGACTGAATAAAGATGTGGTACATATATACAATAGAATACTACCCAGTCATAAGAAAAGATGAAATCCTGCCATTTGCAACAGCATGGATGGACCTTGAGAATATCATGCTAAGTGAAGTCAGTCAGTCAGAAAAAGGAAAGAACCAAGTGATTTCACTCATACATGGGATATAAAATTAAATTCATACACAAAGACAATAGTTTGGTGATTACCAGAGGGAAGGGCGGGCAGGGAGCTAGTAAAAGATTGAGGGGACAAATATATGGAGACAGAAGATGATTTGTCTTTGGGTGGTGGGCACACAGTGCAATATACAGATATGTGTCATAGAAATGTGCACTTGACACCTAGATGATCTTATTAAGCAAGTCACCCCAATGCATTTAATAAAAAAGAGAGAAAAATAAAAAAAATATGGTTTTGGTGTTATCATAAGAAATTATTCTAATTATAAAAACAATAGTTTAAAAAACATTGTTTAAAATAATATTCCCATTCATGCTGTGGCATTACCAATACCTATAGTCAAAACAATTAGTCCAATGCTCTTTTTTGAAGAATAAATAGAGATAAATTTGTCTTGTATGGTAAAAAAATCTGTTATTAATTTGACCCTTGGCTATAAACACCCTAGATCACACTTAATTCCTTAAAATCTGTTAATAATTTGACCCTCCTTGGCTATAAACACCCTAGATCACACTTAATTCCTTTAGGAAGTATGTATGATGATGTGACCAGTTTACTAAGACATAGTAAAACCTTTCCCCTAAGCCCTGAAGTAAGAAAGAGACTAATTGTTAATAACACAATTTTGTTTCAGTTAATAACAGAGAAATCTTCACAACACCCAGAAACGGGAGAGGCAAAGGTTGTGAGAGCTTTTTTACATGAAAGAGTTTAGGATTAGTATTTATTAAATGCATTATGTCAGAAAAAATTCTGGAAATGCAAGACCATTATAGCTATATTAGTGTGAAAGAACACTGCATGAAGAAATGGACATATACAGGCTGTATGACCAGAGGGTAATAGGATTTCTAAATCCCCTTTATATGTACCTCACCTCATTCCCTTCCTCAAGCTTGCTCATTAATCAGGCCGAGGAGGTGGAAACTGCAGTGTTAAAAGCTTGCTCATGCTTATAAAAATTAACAACCCTCTTTCAGGTTCAGAAGTTTCTAAAAACACATTTAATGTGTATGAACAGAGTTGTTATTACTTTCATTTGGTAACTTGGAACTTTAATCAGTGTTGGATATCAAGATTTATTTTACACAACCAGATTCTCATGCAGGGAAGATTAGAGAAATATCTGCTAATTCATTAGGAAATCCTGTTTTACTCCTTTGTTTAATTGTCTCCTAATGTTTTGGCCTCATCCACAAAGTTCTGCAAACTTTAGTTTTGTGAATGTTAGCTGCTGCAGAATCATCAATAAAACAAGTGCACCATTTCAATATTTCACTCCCAAAACGTCAATATTTCCTCTCAAGGAAAAAAAAAGTGCACATTGATGACAATGATTAGGAAGACAGAGTAGAAAATGGGTGGCTTAGAAAAAAACTGTTATTAGGCCCCAAGTCTGATTTAAGTGCTGTGGGTAGCATTTTACTCTCAGCTCATTTCAAGATCCTGCAGGAGAATAGAATAAGAGGTTGTTAAAAGAAAGTAGTTAAAAGTATCAGGTCATTAGGATTTACGTCCGCACTGTTCTGAGAGGAAGGCATTTTTCCCCCAAGTCTGAAGTGTTGTTTTGGACCATTGTCAGCTGGGAAACAGATGTCTTGTAGATGAGATGCTTGTTGCACTATATCACCTTGTGGAGGATGGTGCTTCATCCGACCTAGGGAAATAGAGAATTGGATGTCTCGTATTTAACCATCTATGGTTGACATTTTTTTTTGTAAATAATTTATTGTACACCAGGCTGCTTCTTCAAGATATAGGGTACACGGAGTGCAATGTCAAGGAACTTAAGTTCATATGATTGGGTGTCTTTAATGGTACAAAATCCTAAAAAGTAACAATAAGCTATTTATTCATTGAGGCAATTAATACCTGATGCTCAACAATTACTGTTTGTTATGAGTGCCAACTAACAATTCATTCATTTTGAAAATTCTTTATTTTCATAATCTTTGTATTGTAGGCAGTTTCTTTCATGTGTTTTGCCCTGACATTGTTAAGAGTCAGAGGTCACTTTTTACAAACATGTTTTTATTGATTTCAGAGAGGAAGGGAGAGGTAGAGAGAGATAGAAACATGATGAGAAAGAATCATTGATTGGATGCCTCCTGCACATCCCCTACTGGGGATCTAGCCCACAACCTCAGCATGTGCCCTCAACCAGAATTGAACTCGGGACCCTTCAGTCTGAAGGCCAATGCTCTATCCACTGAGCCAAACCAGCTAGGGCTCAGGGGGTCACTTTTTATTACAGTTCTTAAGTCTTTTAGAAGCTACTTTAGATTTTTAGATCATGAAAAACATGTAACCCAGTGCAAGGTTCTAACAGATGGCCACAAAACCACTGTTTGAAAATATAACCGTGTGCTCATTATATTACCATGAATTTTAGCTTAAAAATTCATACCATTTTTTTTAACTCAAGAAAAATTTAGGACTTCTCAATCTGCAATCTATTTTGCAGCCTAAGAAAACTGATGATCAGGAATTTCTAGTAACAACCATTGTACTTAAGATAAAGTAAAACAAATATCAATTCACTTTATTTCTAATCATTATCTGGAATCTTTCTGCAGATTTTAATTGGGTGGTGAAGACACCAGATGGAATCTGGTAGCCATACTTGGCAAAGAAATTATGAACTGACAGAACAAACACAAATGTTTAATGTCATAATAAAATCTTCAATTTACTATTTTCTGTGATGCCTGAATGCTAGGGCTAATGGCAGTGAAGATAAATATGAGAAAAATGAGCAAAATGGTAAATATCTTTATTAACACAAACAATCCATTTCATATTTTTCTTTAATTTTGTGATAGTTACATTATTTCAAATACTTTGAACTAAAAGACAGTTTTAATTTTTTTAGCATCATCCACATTTATGAATTTTAAAAGGCCTTATTTCCATTAAAACAAAACGTCATTTTTATAATTTGAAAACTTATTATTATATTTCAGTTTCTCAATGAACTGAAACTCATAATGCTTTGCCAGAATCTTGAATACTCCAATAGCTTTCTCAGGAAACAGCCTTATTCTTTAACCATTGATAAATAAAACAGTGTCACCTGAAAATGGGACTTAAAAAAATACAGCAGCATGATTCTTTTCTGAATCTATGGATTACCTGAGAAATTATTATGTTTGATATTTTCCACCATAGTTATATATTAACTTAGGAGAATTAATTTTATCTAATTCTTATATAGGAGAACTGCAATCTAAGAATAGTTGCTTTTTGTAAATACATATAGATATCTACAAATACCCCAGTTTTGTGTAATTTATATATATATCTATTTTATTACTGGTGAGTGAATATAGCAACAAAAGCTTACCTAAAATCCTGCTTCTAAATCGAAAAATAAAATCAACATGCTGGAACAAAGTCTTAATGATTTCACAGTTTTAGACAGAAGAAGATTAAGAATATTTTTATAATATTGACTTATTGACAAGTTGAAAGCTTAGGAACAACTGCAATAAAAATAGTCATTCCATATAGAAAGTAGATTGCTAGCTTGAAAAACAATGGGGATTTAATGGTGAATTGCATTTACATTTCTCAATTGCTTTTCACTCCAGTTTCCACTTTTAAAAAATTAATTATCAAGGAAAAACCTTTGCTCTGAAATCAGTCAGTATGATGGTTTCTTTGACTATACATGATTTGTCATCTAGTTATTTAAAGATAGGAAATAATCTTAGGAATTTCTAGAATATATTGCTATAAACTTAAGTATTACTACTGAAGGTTTCCTATCTAAGAGTAAGATAATAATTTTTAAAGATGCTAAATAGATGATACCTTACAGAAATTTTGATTTGTTCTGTTAAATTATAAAATGAAAAACATTCTGATTATAGGATTAAGTCAGAAAATGAAATTCATCCTTCCTTATGTAGGATTTAAAGACCTTATGAAAGACATGTATTTATGCACTTGTATTTATGATTAATCCTGATAGAAGAAATAATTGTTCTGCTTGTTAAGTTTCCACACTTTAAATTTTTTTGAAAGGCAGTTATTGATGATTCACGCAATATTTCTACTGGTCCAAAAAAGTCACTGATGAACAAATATCTATTGCTTATTTGACAATGTATTAAAAAAACAACAGGCAAGCCACTGTACACCATCAGGAAAATTGATTATCTTTCCATGGCTTTGCACCTCAGTTGTCTTTTGTAATGTATGTCACCTTGGCTGATAGCACACCAGCTTGAGTACTCCCTTTCCAGAGCTATATTCATTTTATCATTTGCTTCCAAGGAACCTGCTTGATATAAAGATTTCTGCTGTAAAAATCAATCTTATAATACATGTTTGCCATACGTAAGTTTCCAACTGCTTTGAAGCTATCGATCGACAGTCCTTAAGAACTTACTACTTACTTCAGCAACAACATCACAGGTTGGCTAAAAATCCCACACAGCCTTTCATATCCTGTGCTAGGAAAGACTCTGTGATATTTTCATTTTCATTATTAAATAGGGGTTAGTGTTAATTCAGAACATACTCAAGCCTGTTTATGTTTCCTCTGCTACAAACCATGCATTCAATCTATGGTGCTGTTTCTTTTCCCCGGTGTGCTCACTTCTTTTCAATACTACATCAACCTATAATGTACAGCAAATTCAATCATCCTGAGCACATGGAGTCTGATTAGGTAGTTGTCATACCTACATACAGTTTGATTTCCACACAGGATTTTACATTTGCAGATATGTCTCTTAAAATGGAAAGATTAAGACAAATTGCCTAGAGCATAACTGGACTATAATTATATTTTCAAAGAAGGTCCAGGTATGGCTTTGCAAGATAAAATATATTCAACCTAGGGAAAATCTTATTTTATATTTTCACTGAAAAGAAACAAAGCTGTTGCCATAAAATTGCTTTGCAAATAGGATTCTAAGAAAAGACTCAATAGTTGCAATTTAAACCATAGTATCAGAGTGTCCAGTGATCATGTGGCAAAACCTGAGGAGAGAGAGCTCTATTTTCACAATTTAATTTGCAAACTTTGGAACAATAACAATTTCTTTATATAAGTCAAAACACTTGGATGTTATTTTTGAGTTTTAATGGCCATAGAGAGTTTATTTAGTGTCATATTAATTATTGCCCATTTTTAACTTAGTTTTGGATTCTTTACCTTTATATATGTTTGGGACTTCCTGGAATTTATAATATGGTGAATGTTTTGGGGTTTATTTTGGCCATTAAAATATCCAAGTGATCTCCATTTATAAAATATCTTTTTTTTAAAATAGTAACTCACTTTTATTACTGATTTAGGCAATATTTAAGCATTACTCAAACAAGAGGGCAGAGAGTTCTCAAGGGCTAGTGTAGGCAAACAACAAACCCCACACCCCCAAATAAAAGGGCAGCTACTGCAAAAACCATGGCCCCAGGGAAGGATGTACTTCCTAGGACGGGACACTCCTGGGGCCTCAATTCCCCTTTTGGGACTGACACTTAGGACGAAACTGGGGCACAAAATGCTGCATGGTCTGCACCACGATGGAAAGGCGGTGGAGCAAGGAAGCAGTAGAAATTTGCAGGAGGTCAGCGTCTTCAGCAGTTAAGCGGATGAACAGGTCACTGTCAGCCACTCTGAGGTCCCAGTGAACCCTCCCGTGGTAGGTTTCGGCCCCTGCCATCAGGTATCTGCGGGCCACTTCCGCATCCACGTAGGTCAGGAAAGGCACCGTGAGGGCGCTGGTGGAGTTAAGGTAAAGGCTCCATCCACACGGACTTTGTGGGTCAGGCGCCCTGGCCCACCAGAGGCCGGTCCTGCCCCAGGCCCCCCTAGGCCCCCCAAGCGAGGTCCCCTCGACCTGCGAGGCCCCTTCGACCTGGGGGGCTCCCTGGGCGGCAGGGCTTTCCTCTTGGTGCTGTCCTGGTCTCCAGGGCCCACGGCGCTCCCTGGGACATTGGGTGACCCAGCACCACCGTCCACGCTGCCTCTGCGGTCGTCCTCCTCCTCCTTGGGAGCCTGCATGGCTGCGCTGCCCGCCACACACCGGAAGTCCCCTCTCACTCACACTGAGACAATGGCTTCCCAAGAAGCCCTATATAAAATATCTTTTGTTTTTCCTATTAGGATATATATTTCCTCTTAAATACATTTACTTTCTTGTCTCCCCCTCCCCCCCTTCCCTTTTAATCTTCACCTGAGGATATGATTCTAGAGAGAGAGGCAAGGAGAGGGAGAGGAAGAGAAACATCCATAGAACTGCATCTGCAACCTGAGTATGTGCCCTGTCTGTAATGCACAGGACAACACTCTCACCACTGAATAAACACTGGCTAGGGCTTGCTTTCCCTTTTGAAAAAAGATTTGTGACTATGTCCTCTCTTTCTATAAGCCCCCAATACATAGATTTTATTCATATCCCTGAAAAACAGGTTTTCTAATGTTGCCTTCGGTAAAATTAGGAGGTATTCAGACATCGTGGCTTCTTTAGTTGTTAATATATTTTATAAAATACTAGAGGCCTGTTGCATGAAAAGATTCGTAGGCTTTCCCTTGCCCTGGCTGCTGGCACCAGTTTTCCTCTGGCACCTGGGACCCAGACCTTCACTCTGACCACCACCTTCCATCTTCGCTCTGGACACAGTCTTCGCTGTGGCTGGAGGCTTCAGTCTTTGCTTCTTGCTCCGGCCGGAGTCTTCAGTCTCAGGCCAGAGCTGCTCCTGTAGCTCCTTCCGCCCCCCATCCTCCCCCTCATAGCTTGATCGCTGCTTCGCCTCCAGACCTGGCCTAAGGGCTCCTGGGTTCCAGGGGGCCGCCTTGCCTCCGGCCCGGCTTTCCGATCGCCATCACGGGCTGGGGGGCAGGCAAAGGCAGCCAGTTCTCCGATCCAGGGCCAGGGGGCAGGGCAAAGGCGGCCCTGGGGGCCGATTTTGCCCTGCCTCTTGGCTCTTGCCTGCCGCCTGGGTTTCCAATCACCGTCCTTCCCCTTTATCCCATCATTGCACCTATGTATGCAAATTAACCACCATCTTTGTTGGTGGTTAACCGCCATCTTTCTTGGCAGTTAATTTGCATATCGCCCTGATTAGCCAATGGGAAGCATAGCTAAGGTACAGTCAATTACCCTGTTTGTCTTTTATTAGCTAGGATTGCCTTAATATTCACATGAAAGGAACAGATGGTTTGCAATGTGAAAAAGAGTCTATTTTAGTTTTTTTTTCTTAGCAAATGAACTTGGATTTATATATAATATTTTGTGTATTCCTAGACATAAATCTTATATATAACTTATTTCAAAATTAACAAATAGCATTTTTTTTAAATATAGAAGAATGAGCAGAATCTGTGTAGAAAAAGAGGGCTATCTCCCTACCTTCCATGCTTGTTAGTCTTCTTCCACACAACACTCATTCATGTCTGAAGTACAGGAGGAGCCTTACAAGAGAGACAGGCAACTTAGTTCTTAAAATTTCTTTCTTTCCCAGGTTGCCAATGAAATCACCGAAGGACAATATGGGGGGAAATAATGTACTTACCCTCAAGTCTAGGGGAGGTAAAATGATAAAATGAAGACTCTTCCAACACCTCCAGAATACTTTCTCAGGATTAAGAGCATTTTTTATCTGTTGGATACACATTGGACAATGAAAATGCTAATTTTATAATTTACCAAACATTTGTTCTTTATCTAAAAAGTTCATATTACTTTTTTGTTGCACAGGCTGCTTCAATAGCTCTTGAGCATTAAGTATTGAAACAAGAATAATAAGAAAGTGACAGGTAATGGGTGGGTTGTTTCACTTCCATTATATTTTCAATCCAGTGCCCTGATCTTCAATTTATTTTTAATTTATTTTGAGTTCAGTTTAATGACAGGTCAGTTTTAAGCATATTCCACAATGCATATATATTTTTCTCCTTTGTGTTAAGATTTACTCTCTTAACTTTCCTCTATATCATATAACAGTGTTAACTAGTAATCATGTGTGCATTATATCTCCAGTACTTATAAAATATTAAATTGACTTGGACAAGGATGTCACTTATGTAGCTTTGCAAATTAATTCACATTTCTGAATTTATTTCATTCAACTCTGATAGGTGGCACATTGCTTAGTATATATAGCACCCAGAATATAGCAGGCACTTAAATACCAGTTATTATAGTTTCTTGGTGTGTTTTTTTTAGTTATCCCTTTGTTGCTTGTGCCACCTTACCTATGACATTCCTCCATTGGTCAAACTAGTAATCAAGGTTTTAAAAATTGTTAAGTTGAGCTCTGTACATCCACTGTAGCAAGCTAGAGGATCAATGGGAGGAAGAAAGCCCTTTCTCCTTCCTTAATTAACATGCCAGGTTGCTAGTAAAAATAAGTTAGTGTTTATTGCTTAGGGATTCAGCTTTCCCTCCTCTAAGATTAATGAAACTTGCATATGTTAAGGGTCATTGTATGCCAGTTTTGCTCTTTTCAATTCTTTCTTTCTTTTTAAAAATTTTCTTTATTTTCAAATTTCTCCCGTATCTTTATTTCTTTCCTTGCACAGTAGCACTAAACCCAGGTCTCCATATTTCTTCCTTTCTTCGGACTATTTTAGTCACTATAGCTTTTGGTAAGAGCTGACATTCAAGGAGAGCAACTTCCAATAGGTCCTTAAAACACTGAGCTCTGTCTGGTAGTGAGTCGTAGTAAGTTATTATTAATTTAATGAATACATTCATTAATGATATTTATTCATTCTCCTATAAATATTCATTTTGCCCTTTCAATAGCAAATATATCCTGAGGGCCCTTCACTTCATACATCATGTTCTGGGTCATGCAGCTGGGGATCTGGATCATGGGAGGGTCTTGTGGGCATGCTTCCAGCCTGAGCATCTTTGCGCAGAGGAGCTGAAGTGGGTAAACATCCCACTACCAACCTTTTCAGCTGAAGTGGGTGGGGCAGCAGGACTTCTGTTTTCACTCACTTCAGGGCCTGGGGAGCTGCGCAATGTGGAGATTAAATGGGATCTTTCTTAAGCATGTAGGTCTACTGTCACAATTTATTTCTGTCTCGCCATAGTTACTAATGGCCCTTTTAAATATCAAGATCAGATCAGTTTGGATGAAATATTATATGATCAATGTATAAATGGTTCAGTCATTATATTTGGGTTCTTTCTGCTCACCTGTATCTGCAGTCCTGCTTTTATCCTCTTGGAGTTTTATGATCCAATTCACTTGATTTCTTTTTTAAATCTTACTGTTATTCTCTCAGCCGTTTTCCTTGTTCTCACTGTTCAATGTGCACCCAACAGACAGAAAGTTCTCTTGGAGGATTTCAAAATAGTGGCACAGTAAATGGAAGCTACACTGACACCCTCCCAGGACCAAACTGGAGACACAACTAAAATACAGAAGATCCACCCTGAAAAATCAACTGAAGGCAAGCTGGAGAGAACCCTTGTAACCAAAGATGGAAAGTGGAGACCACACAGAGACTGGTAGGAAGTACGGAGGCATGAAAGGGCTGGTTAGGCTACCACAGATAGCAGCTGAAGTTACAGAGGTATCTCAGCTGTAGGGGGTTCCCACTGAGAACTCTGGGGTCTTAGATCCTAAGCTGAGCTCCCTGGCTCAGAGCACCAGAACTGAGAAAGATGCCCATAGAACGTCTGGCTATGAAAAGCAACAGGGTTGCTGTCTGCTAGAGAGAGACTGCTGGAAATTCAGGCACCCTCTTAAAGGGCCAACACACAAAATTTCATGTGCAGCCACTCACTTTGGGCTCTGGTAGAGGGAGGGCAGAGTGACCTGGAGCTGTGTAAGCAGAAGTCAGGATGGGAGCCTCTGGAGTTGGAGCTCGGTGGGCAGCCACCCTGGTTTCCTGTGCTGAGTCATTCCGTGAGGCTGTGGAGGAAATCTTTCCTTCTTGGTGGAGGACCTTTGCTATGCAGGATGTTTTTGCCTGGGTGTAAGGCAGTTGCCTGATGGAGGACCTCTCATCCTACTCTGTGGTCAATAGCCAGAGGCTAATCAAGTCTGAGTCTCAATGGGACTACAGGCAGAGACCAGCCTGTGGAGCCTTTGAGTCTTTGCCTGAACCAACCCTAGGTGGGGGCTAGGAAAAGCAGACCCTGGTGCATTTCTTGTTCCTTTCGAAAGGCACCCAGCTGCAGCTGAGGGAGCCACAAACTGAGGATTGCTAAAAGCTTCAAACAGGGTACTCAGGGCCAGTCACAAACAACATCTGACATTGTTCTGCACTAAAGATTAGGAGTCATAAAAGATTTATCGTATATATAGACACAAACCCAAAGGGGCAGCCAAAATGGGGAGATAAAAAATAGGCCCCAAGTGAAAGAACAAAAGAATTCTCCAGAAAAAGAGCTAAGTGAAATGGAGATAAGAATTTTATCAAACATAGAGTGCACAATAATGATGTCAAAGATGCTCAACAGCACGGTAAAAGACATAGTGACTATGAAGAATGGCATAGCACTAATAAAGAACACAGTGGAAAACACAGTAGATTAGGAGAATCTGAAGATTGGAACAGTGAATTAGAAGACAGGGTAGAAAAAACAATCACACAATCAGAAAACCAAAAAGAAAAAAAACAATTAATAAATAGGAGGATAGTTTAAGGCAGTGCTTCTCAACCTTCTGGCCCTTTAAATACAGTTTTTCATGTTGTGGTGACCCCCAACCATAAAATTATTTTCATTGCTACTTCATAACTATAATGTTGCTACTGTTATGAATCATAATGTAAATATCTGATATGCAAGATGGTCTTAGGCGACCCTTGTGAAAGGGTCCTTCGACTGCCAAAGGGGTCGTGGCCCACAGGTTGAGAACCACTGGTTTAAGGGAACTGTGGGACAACATGAAATGTAACAGTATCTGCATCATAGGTGTATGAAAAGGGGAAGAAACTGAGCAAATGTTTGAAGAAATAATGGCAGAAAAGTTTCCTAACCTGGTGATGGAAAAAGTCACACAAGTTTAGGAGCCACAGAGAGTCCCAAGCAAGAAGAACCTAAACAGGCCCATGACCAGACACATCATAATTAAAATGCCAAAAATTAAAGACAAACAGAGAATCTTAAAGGCAACAAGAGAAAAACAATTTGTTACCTACAAAGGAGCTCCCATAGGCTGTCAGCTGATTTTTCATCCTAAACTCTACAGGCCAGAAGGGAATGGCATGAAGTATTTACAGTAATGAAAAGCAAGGATCTGAAACCAAGATTACTATATCCAGCAAGGTTATTCAAAATAGATGATGAAATAAAGAGCTTCCCAGACCAAAAAAAAACAAGGAGTTTATCACCATCAAATCAGCAACGCAAGACATGCTAAAGGGAATGCTGTAATGAGAAGAAATAGAGAGAGAAACATAGGCATACATAATTAAAATGGCAATATCTATCCTGTATAATAAAGAGCTAATATGCTGATTAGATTGGACGGCTGAATGACCTTCCAAAACCACCTTCCTGACGACCTTCTGGAATGACCAGTGGGCGGGGCCATGAGGCAGCTGGGACTGTGAAGGGCCAAGGCAACCAGGGCTGTGAGGGCCGAGCCCCTTGCACGAATTTCATGCATCGGGCCTCTAGTCAATAATAACCTTAAATGTAAATGGACTAAGTGCTCCAATTAAAAGACATAGGGTACATGAATGGATATGAAAACATGACCCAAATATATGCTATCTCCAAGAGACCCACCTCAGAACAAACAAACAAAAAAAATCACATAAAATGAGAGTGAAGGGATGGAAAAACTTTTTCTATGAAAATGAAAACCAATAAAAAGCTGAGGTGACAATAATCATATCTGACATAATAAACTTCAAAATGAGGTTTATAACAAGAGACAATAATGGTCATTACATAATACTAAAGGGATCAATTCAACAAGAGACTGTAATCCTGCTAAACATATATGCACCCAATATTGGAGCACATAAATATAAAAAACAAAAAACTTCTAGAGGACTTTAAGGGAGAGATCAACAGCAATACAGTCATAGTAGGAAGCTTTAACACCCTGCTGACTTCATTGGCTAAATCTTCAAGACAAAAAATTAATAAGGAAACAGAGACTATAAATGACACTGTATTAGATGGATTTAATTGACATTTATAGAACATTTCACTCCAAAGCTACAGAATATACATTCTTCTCAAGAGCATATGGGTTATTCTCAAAGATAGACCACATGTTAGGACACAAGTCTCTACAAGTTCATGAAGATTGAAATTATATCTAGCATATTTTCATATCACAATGGAAATATTCAACCACATGGAGGCTAAATAGCATGTTATTAAACAATGAATGGGTTACTAATGAACTCAAGAAAGAAAAAAAAAATTCCTGTAAAGAAATGAAAATGAACACACAACAACCCCAAATCTCTGGGACACAGCAAAAGCAGTCCTGCAAGGAAAGTTCATAGCACTACAGGCCTGCCCCCAAAACCAAGAAAAATTAATAATAAACTATTTAACCCTACAACTTGAAGAATTCTAAAGAGAACAACAAGAAAATCCCAGAGTAAATGGAAGGAAGGAAATAATAAAGACTAGAGCAGACATAAATGACATATAAACTAAAAATACAATACAATAGATAAATGAAACCAAGAGTTGGTTCTTTGAAAAGGTAAACAAGATTGATGAACCCTTAGCCAGAGTCATCAAGAAGCAAAGAGAGAGGAACCAAATAAATAAAATTGGAAATGAAAGTGGTGAAGTAACAACAGACACCACAGAAATACAAAGATTGTAAGAAAATACTATGAACAACTATGAATAAACTGGACAATGTGGATGAAATGGACAAATTCCTAAAAAATACAATCTTCCAAAATTGAGTCAGGAAGAATCAGAAAACCTGAATAGGCCAATAATAATGGAGGAAATACACGCAGTAATAAAAAAACCTCCCAGCAAACAAAAGCCATGGTCCAGATGGCTTCACAGGGGAGCTTTACCGAACCTTCAAAGAACTAACACCTATGCTCCTCAGAATATTCCAAAAAATCCAAGAGGAAGGAACACTTGAAGCTCTTTTTATGAGGTCCATATTATCCCAATTCCAAAATTAGACAAAGACACTACAAAGTAAGAGAACTACAGGCCAATATCCCTGATGAACATAGATGCTAAAATTCTCAACAAAATATTAGAAAATTGCATCCAGTGATATATTAAAAAGATCATGCACCTGACCAAGTGCAATTTATGCCAGGGATGCAAGGCTGGTACAATATTCACAAATCAATAAACATGATACACCAGATAAACAAATTGAAAGACAAAAATCACACGATCATATAAATAGACACAGAAAGATCATTTAACAAAAGCCAACACCTTTTTTTTTGATAAAAACTCTTAGTAAAGTGGGAATAGAGTGATAATACCTCAACATAATTAAGGCCATATGTGACAATCCTACAGGGAACATTATACTCAATGGGTAAAACTTCAATCATTTTCCCTAAGAACAGGAACAAGACAGTGATGTATGCTTTCATAAATCTTTAAAAAAAAAA
>NW_005369894.1:1791405-1794438 GCF_000412655.1 Myotis brandtii
TATATATATATTATTGAGTTTTTACAGAGAGGAAGGGAGAAGGATAGAGAGTTAGAAACATTGATGAGAGAGAAACATCGATCAGCTGCCTCCTGCATACTTCCTACTGGGGATGTGCCTGCAACCAAGGTACATGCCCTTGACCAGAATCAAACTTGGGACCTTTCAGTCCACAGGCTGATGCTCTATCCACTGAGCCAAACCGGTTAGGGCTGCTTTCATAACTCTTATTCAGCATAGTATTGGAAGTCCTAGCCATAGTGATCATGCAAGAAGAAGAAATAAAAGGCATCCAATTTGGAAAGGAGAAAATAAACCTGCCATTATTCACAGCAGACATGATATTGTACATAGAAAACCCTAAAGACTCCGAAAACCTACTAGATTTAATAAGTAAATTTAGCAATGTAACAGATTGCAAAATTAACACACAGAAAATGGTGACATTTTTATACACCAATAATGAATTGTCAGAAGGAGAAACTATACCTCAATCCCATTTACCATTGTAACAAAAAATTAAGATACTTAGGAATAAAGTTAACTAATAATACTTGGAAAACTACAGGACATTGTAAAAAGAGATAGAGGAAGATATAACAAAGTGGAAGAATATACCATGTTCATGAAATGGTAGAATTAACATCATTGAGATGTCCGTATCACCCAAAGCAATCTACAGATTCAATGCAATCCCTATTAAAATACCAACAGCACATTTCACAGATCTACAACAAATACTCCAAAAATTTATATGGAACAAAAAAAAGGACACAGAATAGCTGCAGCAATCTTGAGAAAGAAGAACAAAGTTGGAAGGATCACAATACCTGTACTAAATTATACTACAAAGCCACTGTAATCAAAACAGCCTGGTACCAGCACAAGAACAGGCATATAGATCAATGGAACAGAACAGAGACCTCAGAAATCAACCTAAGCCATTATGCTCATTTAATATTTGACAAAGAATGCAAAAACATACAATGAAGTCAAGATAGTCTCTTTAATAAATGGTGTTAGAAAAATTGGACATATACATGCAACAAAATGAAACTAGACCACCAACCCACACCACACACAAGAATAAACTCAAAATGGATAAAAGACTTAAATGTAAGTTGTGAAACCATAAAAATCATGGAAGAAACCATAGGCAGCAAAATCTCAGGCATCTCTCCTAGCAATATGTGTGTGGATACATTTCCTAAGGAGAAAATAAACAAATGGGACTACATCAAAATAAAAAGTTTCTACATAGCAAAAGAAACCATTAACAACGTAAAAAGGGAGCACGCTGTATGGGAGAAAATATTTGGCAATGTTACATCTGACAAAGTTTACTCTTCAAAATATATAAGAAACTCATACAACTTAACAAAAGCAAGACAATCAATCCAATTAAAAAGTCAGCAAAGAACCTAAATAGATACTTCTCCAAAGCAGACATACATATGGCCAAGGGACATATGAAAAATTTTCAAAGTCACTGGTCATTAGAGAGATGCAAATTAAGATGACAATGAGGTATCACTTCACACCTGTCAGAATGGCTATCATCAACAAATCAACAATTGCCATAACCGGTTTGGCTCATTGGATAGAGCATCAGCCTGTGGACTGAAAGGTCCCAGGTTCGATTCCGGTCAAGGGCATGTACCTTGGTTGTGGGCACATCCCTAGTAGGGGGTGTGCAGGAGGCAGCTGATCGATGTTTCTCTCTCATCGATGTTTCTAACTCTCTATCCCTCTCCCTTCCTCTCTGTAAAAAATCAATAAAATATATATTTAAAAAAACAACAAATCAACAATTGACAAGTAGTGGTGAAGATGCGGAGAAAAGGGAACCCTAGTACATTCCTAGTGGGAATGCAGACTGGTGCGGCCATTATGGAAAACAGCATGGAGTTTCTTCTAAAAATTAAATATGGAACTGCCATTTGACCCAGTGATCCCACTTCTAGGAATATATCCTAAGAGACCAGAAACACCAATCAGAAAGAATGTATGCACCTCTATGTTCACAGCAGCATAATTTTTAATAACTAAGATTTGTAAACAGCCCAAGTGCCCATCAGTAGATGAGTGGATAAAAATGCTGTGGTACATTTCCACAATAGAATATTATGCAGCAGTAAAAGAGAAGAATCTCTTACTCTTTGAGACAGCATGGAGGGACCAGGAGAGTATTATGCTAAGCAAAATAAGCCAGTCAGAGAAAGACAAGTATCACATGATCTCACTCATTTGTGGAATCTAATGAGCAAAATAAACTGATGAACAAAATAGATCCAGAGACATAGAAACATGGAACAGACTGTTGAATCTCAGAGAGAAGGCGGAGGTGGATGGGAAGAGATCAACCTAAGAACTTGAATGCATATATGCATAATCCATGGACACAGGAGGCCAGGGGCAGGAGGGTGGGGTGGGCTAGAAGAGGTCAATGGGTGAAAAAAAGGAGAAATATATAATACTTTCAACAATAAAGATTTAATTTAAAAAAAGAAAGTTATCTTAATTCTGAGAAATTGTTTTGGAGGCACTGTCAGAGTCTTCATTTCATCATGCAGAAATGTTCTACATGTTGTGAGGAAAAAATTTCCTTTAAAAAGTAATTTTCTTACATCCTTAATAATAGCTTAATTCATAACTCATTTGATAATGACCACTTGAAATTCTTGCAGCCTTGAGTATTTCTTTTTTTTTAAATTTTAATTTTAATTAAATCTTTATTGTTCAGATTATTACATTTGTTCCTCTTTTTTCCCCACCATAACTCCCCTCCACCCAGTTCCCACCCCACCCTCCGCCCTCACTCCCCACCCACTGTCCTCATCCATAGGTGCACGATTTTTGTCCAGTCTCTTCCCACATCTCCCACACCCCTTCCCCCCCCAAGAATAGTCAGTTCATTCCCTTTCTATGTCCCTGATTCTATTATAATCAACAGTTCATTCTGTTCCTCAGATTATTTATTCACTTGATTCTTAGATTCATTTGTTGATAGATGCATATTTGTTGTTCATAATT
>NW_005369894.1:1795937-1799285 GCF_000412655.1 Myotis brandtii
GTCTTGCCCTCAGAGGCTCTGCTTCTCAGTGTCCCAGTAATCGCAGCAAGCCCCTAGTAGAGAAAGCTGCCCTAGGGTTCTGAGCGATGCCAGGCAGTCCCGCTTCTCCCGTATGAGTCTGGGTCCTTAGAGACTCGCCCGGAACTGGAGCTCAGAGCCTGAGACTCCCTCCCGATTGAAAAAGACAACCGCGCCCTCAGCCGCCAGCCCGCTCTGCATGCACTCCGCACCTCAGTATTTCACTTCAGCACTGCGCCTCCTCTGAGTCACGGTATGCTTTTCTCTTTCCTCCTAGTTGTAGAACTTCCACTCAGCCAGCCTTCCTGTGGTTCTGGATCATGTCCGTTCCGTCTTTTAGTTGTATTTTTGAAGTGGTTGTTTGAGGCAGCAAACTCCGGTGTTTACCTATGCCGCCATCTTGGTTTCTCAGCCTTGAGTATTTCGAGTGAAGCTTCATTTTTTGTCAAACCTCAAACCTAATTTTATAGGTTGTTATTGATCATTTGTGAGCTCTGACATTTACATAGCATAAGACTATGTCCTAGTGTGTTTTTCCAAGTTGTATATTATTTCCATTGATGAATATAACTATTTTACTCCTTATGTTTGTTCTACTTACATCATAGATACCACTACAATTGTTTCACACAGTGTTGAGAACACATTTATGATAAATGGCAAATTTCATTGTTTCTACTACTAAGTAAAATGAATAAATAAAATGACTGATCATGTTCCATCACCATGTGTATGAGGTGTAATATAATTAAGGTAGCACTATGTGATTTTCTATAGTATCATAAATCATGTAATATATGGCAGATTTCAGATTATTAGATTTGTTTCAAAGATTCTAGATGATTTCTTGTGAACTAGATGAGATACATGACTTTAAGTATGCATTGCATATGTAGGTAAAGTTTTTAAGGATGTACTGATGCAATATTTATGATAAATTCTTAGCTTTTATATTCTGCTTTTTCTTTCTTTACTGATATTAAGAAGCAAGCACTGGGCTCCATTTCAAACTACAGAGGAAATTCACCTGTACTATCTTTCTTTTTCAAGAAAATTAACCGAGTGCCAATGGAGCCCTTTATCTATTGAGCACAGACTTCGTTAATTAATCCTTTTTATCTGCGACAGTTAAAGGTAAATCTAGAATATACAGTCTCCTTGAAATGATTTTTAGTTTTACTCTTACTCACTAAAATACAGTCTTTCAAACATATGTTATCTTTTGTCAGCGATGTATAAATTAAATCAAATTGCCCAGGGCTATTTCTTGCCTTGCATGAACTGGAAAAAAAAGAGATGACCATTTAGATAAATACTTTTTCATACTATTAACTTAATATTTTTGAGAGTGACAGAAATAAAATGGAGTATCTTTCTGTTACTCCTCATTTTCATAATAGTAGAAGGTGGAATTCATATGGCATTGTAAGTAGAAATTCTCTGCATCACTAAGAACGTGGCTTAAAGTATAATGCCTCCTGGACAAGAAACAATTCTAGTCATATATTATGCACTGTCTGCACAATTTCTCACTTTTCAGTAAACATGCTTTCCACAAAAAGGGATACCATTATTTAGTTAATATATATAGAATATATATATCACTTGCTTTTAGAAATAATAATTATTTAACCTTTCATATAAGACACATGGAAGAGCAAGACAGAATCCTGAGAACATAGGAGCAGTTTTTAACTTGAATTTAATGTCCAACTCTTTTTATAGGAACCAGCTGCTTTTTAATATGGTACTTTTTTGTGTTTTTTTTTTCCCCCCAAGTTGGGTTTTGCCGTTAGACCATTACCTGCCAGGAACCAGTAATGGGAAAACATTCTAGTTATATGGATATTTTCCCATTTATACTCAATTTTAACCAAAAGTGACAAGCGTGTCACATTTCATCAGGTTACATCAGGATGTGTCTCAAAAAAACAAAATATCAAAAAAAAAAACCTAACAGAGAATATAATTCTGTTCAAAATAACATGCTTTATTCAGAAGCACAGAAGAAAGTAAACATCAACTGTTTAGGATCAGAGAAAGAAACTATAACCTATTGGTAGATCAAATACACGTCCTTCGTTAATAATCACTAAGAATGGTCATATGATATATTTAATTAGCTCTATTAAAACATATTAATTATAATGGTGGTCCCTTGCTTTGAGGAAACATGCCAACTGATGGATTATCTTGAACTGTGGTGTCCAATATAGTAGTCACTGTCACATGTCGTTATTAAATGAAAGTTAAATTACCTTCAGTTTCTCAGTCTGATAGGTCACATTTCAAGTGCTCAATAGTCACATGTAGTTATTTATTTTATTTTCATCATCACAAAGTCCTACTGGACTGTGCCAATCTAAATATACTGGTAAAATATAGTTGCATCATGCCTCTAATCTCCCCAACCTATTAGATAATGTTTCATTGAGTTGTACACCTGAAACCTCGATGGGTTTTGCAAACCAATGTCACCCCAACAAATTCAGTTAAAAAAGAAGCTATATATAAAGTACTCCAAAACATGGTTTCAGGTTAAAACTACTTTTTAGTCCAACATTTGTGACTTAAATACATATATAAAATTTTATTTTGGAAAGATTTTAGATTCAGTTTCTCCTAATGTTATCACCTTACTTTACTATGGTATATTTTTTGAAATTCATTAATAAACACTGCTATGTTGCTATTAAAACTCTTCACTTAATTCAGATTTCACCAGTTTTCCAATTGACCCAATTTTTCCGTTTCAGGGTACAGCCTAGGTACCACATTGCATTTAGGTGTCGTTTTTCCTAGTCTCCTCTGGTCTGTGAAGGTTTTTCAGTTTTCCTGTGTTTTTGTTTGTCTGTTTGTTTTCTCCCAATTTTGACAGTTTTAGGAGTACTGGTAAAGCATTTTGTAGAATGTTGCTCAGTTTGTGGTTTGGGCTTGTCTGGTATCTTTCTTACCTTTAGACTGGGGTTATGAATTATTAGAAATAATAGCACAGAGTGAGGTGACTTTCATATCACAATCCGGGGCACATGACAGCCACATGAGATTATTTTATCTAGATCACTTGGGTAAGATAGTGTCTCTCTCAGGTTCCTCCAATAGTATAAAGTTATTAACTTCCTCTTTCCATATTTTGAAAACAAGTCATGAAGTATAGCTCACACTCAGAGAGGAGGAAACTAAGCTTCAACCTCTACAGAGGGAATATCTGCATATTTTTAAAAAAAATTTTCCATAAGGAAGATTTCTTTCTTTCTTTCTTTCTTTCTTTCTTTCTTTCTTTCTTTCTTTCTTTCTTTCTTTCTTTCTTTCTTTCTTTCTTTCTTTCTC
>NW_005369894.1:1799951-1826355 GCF_000412655.1 Myotis brandtii
CCCCCAACTGCCCTCCCCTGCTGGCCCAATCGCCCCCCAACTGCCCTTCCCTGCTGGCTCAATCACCCCCCAACTGCCCTCCCCTGCTGGCCCAATCGCCCCCCAACTGCCCTTCCCTGCTGGCTCAATCACCCCCCAACTGCCCTCCCCTGCTGGCCCAATCGCCCCCCAACTGCCCTTCCCTGCTGGCTCAATCACCCCCCAACTGCCCTCCCCTGCTGGCCCAATCGCTCCCACAACTGCCCTCCCCTGCTGGCCATCTTGTGACCACATGGGGGTGGCCATCTTGTGGGGTGTGATGGTCAATATGCATATTATATAGGATGGTTGACATATATTTATTTTATACCATGAGTTATATTCAGTAATACCATTATTTATTTTATTACTCAAATTATAACAGATTTGGTCTTGGGAACTCTCAAAGCAACTCCTGTGTTTCTTTCACATGCCCCTATCCTTTTTTTTTTTAAAGCTTTTATTTACTTTCTGGTACTCCAGTATGTTTCAGGCTTATCTTTTTCCCCCACCCTTGCCCTAAAACAACCATGTTTCCAAGAAACTGATTATTTTGGGCACACTGTTTATGCTCATGGTTACTAGGTATCATTACTTCTAGGCTCTCTCAGAGGACGTAGATAGGTAACATATGTATGTCAACCAACCTGTGTATACAGACATATCTCTGCCTGTTTTTGTGTCTATCCATTTGCATATATATTAAGCTAAACTTAAGTTCATAGTAATGTCTGAAAATTTAATCCAGTACCAAAGAGTTTGGGCTCTTCTATAACTTTCTATCAGTGAGAACTTGCACCCCACCATGTAGTATCCACTTATTTAATTTTTTAATACTTTGTATATATGTTAAACAGCTTCAGAATTGTTAACCCATACCCTGCACTTTTGGCTTTTTTATTTATTTCCTCATTTGGCATTAGTCAATATAATATATAAAGCAGTTTCAAGTAGATTGACTATTTTCCCTCATTGATTCTTTTGTTTATTGAAATATATTTGACATATAACATTATATAAGTTTAAGATATACATCTGTGGGAACCACACCAGAGAAGCCTAGTAGTCAAGCCCAGTCAAAGCACAGAGACCTTATTGTCAATATACCAGAATGGCCAAGGCAGCTCTGAGCATGAGCCTAATCAGGGTGTCCAAGGCCAAGATATCATCAGTGGGTGCAAGGACACCGGGTACACTGTGCACTTCTGTAGCCAAAATGTGATTGATGTAACTATTGGCATGAAGCCTTCTTTGTCTAAGGAGTGATATACAGGTTAATGACCAATTAGTCTGTGAGAGAGAAGCTGGGCAGAGCAGAGGCAAGAGAGCTCAGGGAAGCAGAGATGGTAGGCACAGAGAATGTAGCTCCTATGTGTGTGGAAAAGGCAAGAGAGCTCAAATGGAGCTGAGAGCTAGTACTGCCATGATGTAAGGCCAGCGGTTCTCAACCTGTGGGTCGTGACCCCTTTGGGGGTCGAACAAGCCTTTCACAGGGGTCGCCTAAATACATCCTGCATATCAGATATTTACATTATGATTCATAACAGTAGCGAAATTACAGTTAAGAAGTAGCAACGAAAATAATTTTATGGTTGGGGGTCACCACAACATGAGGAACTATATTAAAGGGTCTCGGCATTAGGAAGGTTGAGAACTACTGTGTAAGGCTAAGAGCTCATAGAGAGCTCAGATATAGATACCATGTTAACCAGCCAGTGTGCTGGGCAGGGAAGGCAGGAGAAGCTGCTGAGGCAGAGAGCTTACGTACTGCTACGATGTGAGGTGGTGAGTCTAGGGGACAGTGTGGGGGCTGCTCAGATAACAGATAATAGCTGTGAATACAAAGACTAATACTACTTTGTAGAAAAGATACATATTTACCAGCTGGTGTCCAGCTGCCTGCCTGTGAAGGACTGTCTTGTCTGGTAACTCTGTGGCCACTGGCTTTTGCAATAAAGACTCATTCTTACACACCCACAACTTTTCATGGCTTCTCTGTCTAAGACCCAGGCAGGGGGGCTTGGACCCGACACCTGTAACTAGTGAGCAGAGGATAAAGGAGGAACTTGGACTAAGTTCCCAGCAGTTAGTACAGTGGGCAGGGTTCCAGAAGGAACCAGCCCTGGAGTAGTCAAGAAGAATGGACTCAGAGCAACTCAGAGCAGCAGTGTTGAGCAGTGCTCCTGCTGTCTCTGACAACATCATATCAATTTGATACATTTATATAATGTAATATTATTGTCATTGTACCAATAATTTACACCTCTATCATGTTATATAACTATCTTTTCTTTTTAGTTTGAATAAAGTTCTAGTCTCAGTAAGTTTGACGATTACAATGCAACTAGGGGCCCAGTGCACAAATTTGTGCACCTTGAAAGGAACTGTGGGCCAGGAAGTTGCTGTGGGCACAGGGGTGGGTCTTGGCCCACCCTCTGTTCCCCCACCTGGCCCCTCCCACTGCAGACCCCTGTCTGTTGGCAGCCCCGCTCCCGCTGCCACCTCTCCCATGCACTGATGGTGCCAACCCCGCTCGCACCCGCTAACAGGGGGAGAAGCCCTCAGGGGCGATCTGGGCTGGCAGCTACAGCTTGCACCCACTGACTGTGCACAGTGATCGGGGCCAGTGTCAGGTGCTGGCAGCGGGTGTGAGCAGTGACTCTGGCACCGGGAGCGGGTGCGAGTGGGGATGGCCCCAGCAGCAGGTGCTAGCGCTGAGTGGGACCGTGGTGTGTGGGAGCAAAGAATTTTCAGTAACCACCAGAGGCTCGCCCCAATGACAGAAACTGGCACCCTGCCTTGGTCTGGTGTCCCCACTCACCTGCTCCACCATCTGCTCACCATGTTCCGCATGCACCCCCTGGTGGTCAATGCACTTCGTAGCGACTGGTTGTTCTGCCGTTTGGTCTATTTGCATATTAATGGTGGTCAAATAGCGACTGGTTGTTCTGCTGTTTGGTCTATTTGCATATTAGCCTTTTATTATATACTAGAGGCCCGGCGGCCCGGCATTGTGCACGTGTATGGTCCCTGGGCCTGGCCTGAGATCAGGGCCATCTTCCTCGGCTGCCTGCAGCCAGCCCCACCCCCTGCCGCCACCCACCCCTGGCTCCCCATTCGCCATCGAGCAATCGGAGCCTGATGGCTGGGAAGAAGGGACTGAGAGGTGATCAGTGCACCTCATAGTGACTGGTCGAGTGGTCATTCTGGTTGTTCTGCCATCAGGGTCAATTTGCATATTACCCTTTTATTATATAGGATAGAGGCCAGGTGCATGGGTGGGGGCTAGCCGGCCTGCCCTGATGGGGTCCCCAGTTTGGGCTGGGGGTCCCAGCTGGGGGGCAGGAACCAGCTGGGGCAAGGGGCCACGGGCAGTTTGCAGGCCAGCCATGCCCCCAATGGGGTGGGGGTCCCTGCTGGGGGGTGGGGCCGACTGGGAGAGAGGCCGCAGTCATTCTGGTCTCCGTTCTGGTCATTCCACTGTTTCAGTCGCTGGTCTTTTATTATATAGGACTAGAGGCCCGATGCATGAAATTCATGCAAGAGTAGGCCTTCATTTTTCAGGCTGCCGGCACCGGCTTCCCTTTGGCACCTGGGACCTGGGCTTCCCTCTGGCCGCCGGCAGGCACCAGGGACCTGGACTTCCCTTGCAGCCCCAGTTTTGTCCAGAAGGTCATCCGGAAGGACGTCCAGAAGGACATCTGGTCTAATTAGCATATTTTGCTTTTATTAAAGAGGATATTGTCTATTTTCACTATGCTGTACATTGGAGCTCTAGGGCTTATTGTAAGTTTGTACCCTTAAGCAACATTTTCCTATCCTCATCCTCTGGTAACCATTTTACTCACTGTTTTTATGAATTTGCTTTTTTAAATTCCAATATAAGTGAGGTATTACAGTACTTGGTTTTCTATGCCTGACCTATCTCACCTAGTATAATATGCTCATGGTCCATCCATGTTGTCACAAATAACAACCAGAGGCTCGCCCCAATGACAGAAACTGGCACCCTGCCTTGGTCTGGTGTCCCCACTCACCTGCTCCACCATCCTGCTGCGGCTGATGCTCGCCATGTTCCTCATGCGCCCCCTGGTGGTCAATGCACTTCATAGCGACTGGTTGTTCTGCTGTTTGGTCTATTTGCATATTAGCCTTTTATTATATACTAGAGGCCCGGCACATGAAATTTGTGCACGTGTATGGTCCCTGGGCCTGGCCTGAGATCAGGGCCATCTTCCTTGGCTGCCTGCAGCCAGCCCCACCCCCTGCCGCCACCCACTCCTGGCTCCCCATTCGCCATCGAGCGATCGGAGCCTGATGGCTGGGAAGAAGGGACCGAGAGGTGATCAGTGCACCTCATAGTGACTGGTCAAGTGGTCATTCTGGTTGTTCTGCCATCAGGGTCAATTTGCATATTACCCTTTTATTATATAGGATAGAGGCCAGGTGCATGGGTGGGGGCCAGCCAGCCTGCCCTGATGGGGGCCCCAGTTTGGGCTGGGGGTCCCAGCTGGGGGGCAGGAACCAGCTGGGGCAAGGGGCCACGGGCAGTTTGCAGGCCAGCCATGCCCCCAATGGGGTGGGGGTCCCTGCTGGGGGGTGGGGCCGACTGGGAGAGAGGCCGCAGTCATTCTGGTCTCTGTTCTGGTCATTCCACTGTTTCAGTCGCTGGTCTTTTATTATATAGGACTAGAGGCCCGATGCATGAAATTCATGCAAGAGTAGGCCTTCATTTTTCAGGCTGCCGGCACCGGCTTCCCTTTGGCACCTGGGACCTGGGCTTCCCTCTGGCCGCCGGCAGGCACCAGGGACCTGGACTTCCCTTGCAGCCCCAGTTTTGTCCAGAAGGTCATCCGGAAGGACGTCCAGAAGGACATCTGGTCTAATTAGCATATTTTGCTTTTATTAAAGAGGATATTGTCTATTTTCACTATGCTGTACATTGGAGCTCTAGGGCTTATTGTAAGTTTGTACCCTTAAGCAACATTTTCCTATCCTCATCCTCTGGTAACCATTTTACTCACTGTTTTTATGAATTTGCTTTTTTAAATTCCAATATAAGTGAGGTATTACAGTACTTGGTTTTCTATGCCTGACCTATCTCACCTAGTATAATATGCTCATGGTCCATCCATGTTGTCACAAATAACAGGGTGGGGCCGACTGGGAGAGAGGCCGCAGTCATTCTGGTCTCTGTTCTGGTCATTCCACTGTTTCAGTCGCTGGTCTTTTATTATATAGGACTAGAGGCCCGATGCATGAAATTCATGCAAGAGTAGGCCTTCGTTTTTCAGACTGCCGGCACCGGCTTCCCTCTGGCACCTGGGACCTGGGCTTCCCTCTGGCTGCCGGCAGGCATCAGGGACCTGGGCTTCCCTTGCAGCCCCAGTTTTGTCCAGAAGGTCGTCCTGAAGGACGTCCAGAAGGACATCTGGTCTAATTAGCATATTTTGCTTTTATTAAAGAGGATATTGTCTATTTTCACTATGCTGTACATTGGAGCTCTAGGTCTTATTGTAAGTTTATGCCCTTAAGCAACATCTTCCTATCCTCATCCTCTGGTAACCATTTTACTCACTGTTTTTATGAATTTGCTTTTTTAAATTCCAATATAAGTGAGGTATTACAGTACTTGGTTTTCTATGCCTGACCTATCTCACCTAGTATAATATGCTCATGGTCCATCCATGTTGTCACAAATAATAAAATTTCCTTCTTTCTCATGGCTGAATAATATTCCAGTGTGCGTGTGTGTGTATAACCTTTCTTTGTCCATTCACCCATGATGGACACTTAGCTTGTTTATATTTCTTGGCTATTGTAAAATAATGCTGCAGGAAACTTGGGAGTGTTTTCATTTCCTTTGGGGATATGCCCAAAAGTAGAATTTCTGGATCATTTGGTAGCTTTATTTTCAATATTTTTAGGAATCTTCATATTGTTTCCATAGTTATTGAACCAATTTACATTCCCTCCAATAGTGCCCCTTTCTCTACAGCCTTGCCAAAAGTTATCTGTTGTCTTCTTGATAATAGTTATTTTACGGGTAAGGAAATATCTCATTTGTGGTTTTGATTTTCATTTTCCTAATGATTAGTGATGTTGAACACCTTTTCATGAACTGTTCATCATTTGGATGCTTTTTTGGAAATGTGGATTTAGTTCCTCTGCCCATTTAAAATCAAATTATTCATTTTTTGTTATTGAGTTAATAGAATTATTTTTAATGAGTTGTATGATTTCTTTATATATTTTGAAAAATAACTCCTTATCTGAGATATAGATTCTTTCTTTCTTTCTTTCTTTCTTTCTTTCTTTCTTTCTTTCTTTCTTTCTTTCTGATGTGCAGAAGCTTTTAAGTTTGATGTAGTTTCATTTGTAGATTTTTGCTATTGTTGTTTATGCTTTTGATATCATATAAAAAATTTCATTGCCAAGACCAATGTTGAGGGATTTATTTCCTACATTTCCTTCTATGAGTTTTAAGATATCAGGTCTGATGCTTAACTCTTTTAACCATTTTGAGTTAGTTTTTGTAGTATAGGGGTCAAATTTCATTGTTCTGCATGTGTTTATCAAGTTTACCCAGTACCATTTATTGAAGATAGCATCCTTTCCTCATTGGGTGCTCTTGGTTCCCTTGTTGATTATTCATTGTCTGTATATGTAGGATTAATTCTGCAGTTTCTGTTCTGTTCCATTCTTTTATGTGGCTATATTTATGCCAGTACCTTACTGTTTTAATTACTATAGTTTTGAGGTATAGTTTAAAACAAGAAGTGTTATACCACCAGCTTTGTTTTTCTTTTTTTATAATTGCTTTGGCTATTTGGAATCTTCTGTGATTCCATACATATTTTTGGATTACTTTGTCTATTTCTGTGAAAATACATTAGTATTTTGATGAGGATTTCATTGAATTAATATATCATTTGGGTATTATGGATATTTTAATAATATTAATTCTTCTGATCCATGAACATGGAATTTAGTTCTATTTGTTTACATATTCTTCTTTAAAATTTAAATTATTTTTAAAATACATTTTTATTTATTTCAGAGAGAAAGGGAGAGGGAAAGAGACAGAAATATCAATGATGAGAGAGAATCATTGATCAGTTGCCTCCTGCACATCCCACACTGTGAATTGATCCTGCAACCCGGGCATGTGCCCTGACGGGGAATTGAACTGTGACCTCCAGTTTTATAGGCTGATGTTCAACCACAGCCACGCCGGCCAGGCTGTTTTTGTATTCTTTAATTTTTTTCAACAAAGTTTTTTAGGTAGCACAGAGAGTCCCCGTATACTTCACACTTAGTTTCCCCTACTATTAGCTTATTACTGGATACATTATTATTAACTACAGTCAATACTTCATTCCAATTTTTAAAGTTTTTACCTAATGTCTTTTTTTTTGGTTGCAGGATCCCACCTTGGATAATGCATTACATTTAGTTGTCATGTCTCCTTAGGCTTCTCTTGGCTGTGACAGTTTCTCAGACTTTCCTTGCTTTTGATGACCTTGAAAGTACTGAGGTGTACTAGTCATGTGTTTTGTAGAATGTCCCTCATTTGGGATTTGTCTGATGGGCTTCTATGATTAGGCTCAGGTTAGGTGTTTTGGGAGGAAGATCACAAACATAAAGTGCCATTTTTCTCACACCCTAGCAAGGATACATCCTATCAGTATGATTTGTGACTATTGATGTTGACCTTACTCACCTGGCTGAAGTAGAGTTTGTCAGGCTTCTCCACTGTGAAGTAATTTTTCTCTCTCTCTACTGTGCTCTTCGGAAGGACATCATCATGTGCCGCTCTCACTTAAGGAGTGGAAAGTTATGCCTCACCTTCTTAGGGGTGGAATAGCTACACAATTTAATTGTAATTTTTCTGCATGGGAGATTTGTCTCTTTCCCCATATTTTTAAATTCCCTCTGTCATTTATTTTTTATCAGTATGAACTCTACATTTATTTTATACTTTGGATAATAATCCAATACTACTTTGTTTTGTTGCTCAAATTATTCCAGTTTTGGTCATTAGGAGCATTTCTCTTTGGTGTACCACCAACATTGTGCATTTTGTTATTATTATTTTGGAGCACTTTCTTACTTTCTGCCACTACAACATACTCCAGGGAAATTTTGTATGTTTCCTGCCCAAGTCCTAAATCAGAGTTTTCTCCAAGGGCCATTATTCCTTTTGTTGGAGAATGATATGAGAAACCAAGCTCTGTGATTCCCCCAGTGATGGGTCTGGAAGTCAGGGCGGAAGAAGATGAATTATTGTACAATTTCAAAGCAAATCAAGAAGGAAAAGAATATTCTCAGACTAAGAGGGCATTAAAGTTCTTATTTTTAGGCAAAGTAGAAATGGTGATGCTCTGGGATTTTAGATATTGGATATTGAGGAATTTTGGGTGTTTTGGGTATTGGGCCTTAAAACACTTAAAAAACATTCCAATAATTTTTGGCATCTCTGAAAAATTGTCAAAAAGTAAACCTATTCACAATCCATAGTATCATTTCTTAAAATGCGTTCTCTTAGCCCAATGCTCAGTATCTCTCTTATCTTGCAAATTCTCTGGTCTCTCTTTCTAAGCTTTACTCCCAAATTAATAAATAATGACATATAAATAAAACAAAACAAAACAAAAACACTACCCCCAAAAAAAATCTCTCTTAAAAACTTAGATTTAATGCTCCTTTTCCCCACTTTCTTTCCACTTCTGTTCTGTTTATAGTTTTTAAATTTTTCTTTAGTATTTGGATGTATTTCTACTTATATTTATGAAAAATCCTACATCCCAGCTTAGAAGGTTGTGTACTTCTATCCATTCTATTTATTAAAAAAAACACACACACACAAGCCCCTTAACTATGCTGGCTGACCAATACTGTCCTTGAATGATGGAGGAATGCAGTAGGATCAAGAGACAAAAATTTATTTTTAGGAGATGGCAGTGGAGAGTAGGATAAATAGATCATGGACATGCAATTTAATAAATTTTATTTTGCCCCATGATAACCTAAAGTTTGAGGATTGCTGTTTCTTAGGTTATATCGGTGACACAATTTCTTAGTTCAAAAGTGGCATCAAGTAAACTGTTAACTGGAAATTAATGATGCAAATGGATACTTAGTGCCCACAGCGCCTGGGGAGTGCAGTATCTAAAACCGCTCATGATTAGTGGAGATGTAATAAACACTCAGTTTCCATTTCCACTGATGTGATCTGCAGCACTTGGTTTAGATATCAATAATGACATAATTAAATCACAAGCTGGCCCAGTTGAGTTACACTATGAAAATAGCACCCCTTGCCCTGGCCAGTTTGGCTCCATGGATAGAGCATCGGTCTGCGGACCAAAGGGTCCCAGGGTTCGATTCTGTTCAAGGCACATGCCTGGGTTGCCGGTTCGGTCCAATGTGCAGGAGGCAGTTGATCAATGATTCCCTCTCATCGTTGATGTTTCTATATCTCTCTTCCTTTCTGAAATCAATAAAAAATATATTATAAAAAATAGCACCCCTTCTTTTTATAGCTGTGGCTAACAGTATGTTCACTAAAGGTAGAATATTGCTTATAAATATAATTAAAATGTATTTGTTCTTGAATTTCTGCTACAAGTTTCCAGATTAAGCAAATTTAAGGTGCTGATACTTGAGCATTATTTTTGAAGAGAAAGGTTGAGGGATGAAAAGAAAAATTTAAGTGACTATAATATTTTGAAAAAAATAATTTGAATAATACTACTAGTTCTATAGGCTTTTCTTTTAACTCCCTTCATTATCCTCTTGACTATTCATATCTTGATGTGCCTGTGTCTGCTGCAATGTTTCCTGTGGGGCATCTGTGTCTTAATATTTTAACAACAGCACAGCCATCTAATTATCTGTAAATAATTTAGCATGTATTTTATTCATGTGGAAATGATCCAATTAGCCAAAGTGAGGAAAAACAAAATCTCCCAAAGAAATGTTCAGCCACTCACAGTATGGCTTTATTTATTATTATTATTTTAGCTCTTCAGTGTTAGCTAATTAAAAATATTTTGTTTCAAATTATCTGCTAAGTTTTAAGCTGTTAATACTCATTTTCTCTTTCTTGAAGGGTTTGGCTCATCAAATCTTTGCCTGTGGTTATTTTGGATTCGTAGGAACGTTAGCTAAGGTTGCTTTAACTCTGTCTAAGACCTCCCTTTCAGTAAGTTAATTGTCTCCCTGCCTCCCCAGACATAAAGACTAGATCATTCAACATGAATATAGATTTTCCCACTTGTTTGCTTATCACTAGGGAAATGGTAGGAGTTCAGCAGTGGCACAGATAATTAAAAGCTGTAGATTACCCAGTACCCTCTTCCACTAATAGTAGTTGTGAAGGTCTTAGAATTTACAAAAGGAGAAAAAAAGGAGATGATTTTGGAGACGTAGTCTCACTAACAGCTGCGCAGCCTCTGGTGTAGATGCTCTGCCTGTACAGAACTCAACATTAACTGAAGGTAAATGAGCAGAGTCCTCACTTTTCTTTCTTTCTGTGAGTTATAAGCATGAGGTCAATAGATTAAATGAATTAAATTCAGTTCTGAAAACTATCTTATCAATAAGATATGTGATTGTTTAAAGAAAAATGAGAGTGCCTCCTTCAGAGTTTTATTTATCCTAACGGATTCAGTTGAGTACCAAATGCACAAACACAACCATCATCGAGATAACCCATTCATTTTAAAGTGAGATTGATTGCACAGCCTTCAACAAGAGCTCTGGCTCATTTATATACTTCCTACAATGCTCAGCATTTTCACTTGTCATTGACGTGGTGCTTGATGTACCGGCTAACAGTCTGTCTTCACTACATGCTCTTTCAGGTAAGATTAGGTCCAGGTGAAATGTTTGTAAATGCCTGTAAAGTAGTAAATAAGTTAAGGCCTAATAAATGAAAATGTAGAGGTTACGTGAGAGCTGATTGGAATTAGGGATATTATAACTGGCTGTCAATGTTTCAGGTCTTTACCTAACACAGTGAATGCATATATACGTATGTATAAATGATTGTCTCCAAATTAAAATTACTCAATCTAAATTATTTTGCAAATTGAGACATACAAATAAAATGTTTTATGAAAAAAAATTGGGGAAAAAGTGACAATATCATTGAAAATATATCAAATTAAAATTACTCAATCTAAATTAAGACATACAAATAAAATGTTTTATGAACAAAATTGGGGAAAAAGTGACAATATCATTGAAAATATATTTAGCTTTTGTCTCTCAAATGTAAATTTTCTTTTCTCTAATAGTTCTTTCTAATTGAGAGTTTTATTGAACATTTATAGATTGAAGTGATTTGTAAGAAATAACATAGAGATATCCCATTATACTCTTCACTCAGTGTCCCACAGTGACATACATTTGCAAAATTGTAGTACAATCTCACTCCAGCATACTAACATTGATGAAATCTACGGATCTCATCCGGGCTGCCCAGTTTTACATGTTATCATTTCTAAATGTATGTGTACATTTAGTTCTACACAATTTTGTCACATGTGTAGTTTTGGCCTAGCCAAATTACTGAATAGTTTTTATAACTACAGGGATCCCTCATGTAGCTTTTACTCTTTTATAATCACCACCCCCCTCCTTTCCCTGTAGTCAACTGATGACTAAATTCCTGGTAACCACTACTTTGTTCTCCGTTTCGGAATTTTTGTCATTTCCAAATGTTTTATAAATGGAAACATACAGCATGTAACCTTTTAGGAGCAGCTCTTTTCACTCAACATAATTCCCTGGCGATTCTTCAAAGTTGTTTATGCATCAATAATTAATTTCTTTTTATTGCTGAGTATTATTCCAGGACATGTATGTAACACGGTTCGTGTAACCATTCACACGTTATTTTCAAATTCCCACGTGGAAGGGTGTCTGCTATTTCTAGCTTTTGGCTATTTCCAGTATTTAGTTATCAAGGCTTTAACTTTATAAATGCAGGCATATCTCGGAGATATTGCAGGTTTGGTTCCAGACCATCATAATAAAGTGAAAACCACAATAAAGCAAATCATACAAATTTTTTGTTTCCCAGGGCGTATAAAATGTTTACACCATGCTGAAGTCTATTGAGTATGCGATAACATTCTGTATAAAAAACAATGTACACGCCTTCATTCAAAACTACGTTATTGCTAAATATGGTAACCATTGTATGAGCCATCAGTGAGTCCTAACCTTTTTGCTGGTAGAGGGCCTTGCCTTAATTCTGGTGGCTGCTGACTGATCACAGATCACTATAGTAAATATAACAACAAGAAAGTTTGAAATATTGTGGGAATTACTGAAATGTGGTATAGAGACATGAAATAAGCAAATGCTGTTGGAAAAGTGGTGCTGATAGACTTGCTTGCCACAAACCTTCAATTTGTAAAAAAATAAAAAAATGCAATACCTGCAAAGCACAAAGTGAAGTACAAGAAAACAAGATATACCTATTATATAAATAAAATTGCTATTATGAATTAAAATGCTATATTAATTGACAGTTTTATTTCTCAGGGATAAGTGCCTAAGAATACAATTGCTGAATTGTATGGTGATTGTGTTATTTTTTATAAGAAACCATATAATTTTTCTGGCATAGTTGTACCATTTTGTATTTCCACCATCGATATGAGAATGGTCAATTTCTCTGACTCCTTGGTATTTTCATTACGTTTTTAAAATTATATTTTAGATACCTATCCTTTATTGGATATGTGGTCTGCACATTTTTTCTCCCATTCTGTAGCTTTTCATTATTTTCATGAGAGATTTTATGAGCAAAAGTTTTAAATTTTGGTGAGATCTAATTTATTAATTTTTTCTTTAATGGCCAAACTACTTGGGTCAAGCCTAAAAATTCCATCATCAGACCTAGATCACCCACATTTTCTCCTATTTTTTTTCTAAAAGTTTTATAGCTTTACATTTAGGTCTAAGATCATTTTGAATTATTATTTTTTGTATAAAGTATGAAGTTTAGATCAAAGTTCCCATTTTTGCTTATGAATTTCTAATTTTTTCCATCCCAATTTGTTGAAAAGGCTATCTTTCCTCCATCAAATTGCTTTTATATCTTTGTCAGAAATCAGTTGGGCACATCTATGTGGGCCTATATGTGTTCTTTATTTTGTCCTGTGGATTTATGTGTCTAGCCTTTCACCTATAGCTCATTATTTTTATTACTTTAGCTGTATAGTTAGCCTTAATATCAAGTAGAATGACCCCCCCTTCTTCTTTGTAAAGACTATTTTAGCTAGTATAGGGCCTGTACCATCCCATATACATTTTAGAATAAATTTATCTATGCCTACAAATTAGCTGGAATTTTGATGGAAATTTCACTAGATCTATAGAACAATTTGGGGTGAAATTACACTTTCACTCTTGATTCTTCTAATCCATGCACATAAAATATTTATTTAGGTTTTTTAAACTTTCTATCTGTATTTTATGAATTTCAAATAAAAAAATTATACGTATTTTAAAATATATACCCCAGTATTTAATTTTCTTTGGAGTTACTGTAAATAGTATTGTGTTTTTAATTTCAGCTTCTCTATATGCATTGTTAGTATACAGAAATGCAATTGATTTTTGTGTATTGATCCAGTGGCATTGCTGAACTCACTTATTTGATTTCAGAGTTTCTTTTTCTTTTTTGGTAAATTCCTTGGGATTTTCTATATAGAAAATGGTGTCATCTTCAACTAGAACAGTTATATTTCTTCTTTTCCAATCTGTATCACTTTTGTTTCTCTTATTGTCTTAATAAACTCTCTAAACTTGTATTGTTCAGAAGAGTGAAAACAGATATTCTTGCCTTGTTCCCTATATTAGGAAAAATGTATTCAGTCTTTCATTATCAATATGATGTTAGGTGTAGGTTTATGTAGATATTCTATCAAAATGAGGTAATTCATTTCCATTCCTAATTTGCTGAAAATGGGTGTTGACTTTTGTCAAATGCCTTCCTTGAGTCAATTGAAAAAACATGATTTTTTCTTTGTTAGCTTGTTTATATGGAGGATTTATCTGATTGCATTTCCAGTGTTGAACCAGCCTTGCATATCTGGGATAAATTCCATGTGGTCATGATGAAATGTGAAAACTTTAATAAGAACATTTCAAAAGACTCATAGGTGGCTCTAAAGTAATTTCAAATGGCCATTGGATCTATGATTTCACAACAGTTTCTTAGAAAGGGTAATCAAATTGTTAGTACATTTATTTTCATTTATTCCATAAAACAAATCATCTGCCTTTGCAACATTTGCCCACATGCACCATTTACTTGAGAAGCAATATATGACCATTGATTGTGCTCATTTTTATTTATCTATAAATGATCTAGGAAATTCTGACTTTTTATAGCAGCATAGTCCTTTGTGAGGTTTCCTAATTTTAGGATGATAATTTTATTTTCATATATATAAAGTTTTTTTAAGTTGTACATAACACTTAACAAATTGATTCTGTTGATAAAGAAATCAAAGGCTTGTGTTCCAGCTCTATACCTGTTGAGGCTCACTTGATTTTAAGCTAAGTTTTTAATACAAAGTTTAAATATGTTTAACTTATCATAAGGAGAGACAGTAATGAGAAAATATTTAATATAAATAAATCCAAATCCATTGGAAAATAAATGCTCTATAAATATATCAGGAGGCTACTTTAAAATTTAATAGAATTTTCATCATATTTCCTTACAGTTTTAGAAGTATCTTGAATTGTAACTAATATGCTGAGATTATTTTCAAAATACTAAGTAATCAGAGATATTTAATATAGGTTTAACCATAAGAAATTGCTACTTTGTAGGCCAAAATATGGTCAAGGAATGGCAATTTCATATGGTTCAACCATAATGTTTTTTTCCAATGTGGGTGGCATGACAAATTTCTACATTAATTTGTAAGAAATGAGTAAATCTAGCACATATATGTATATACTTCCTGATTTTTCTTATATTTCTGTGAAGTAATTCTATCATTGTATCATGGTTTTTGTTTCATTTTTTTAAATATACTTTTTATTGATTTTTTACAGAGAGGAAGGGAGAGGGATAGAGAGTTAGAAACATCGATGAGAAAAGCATCGATCAGCTGCCTCCTGCACACTCCCTACTGGGGATGTGCCTGCAACCAAGGTACATGCCCTTGACCGGAATCGAACCTGGGACCCTTGAGTCCGCAGGCTGACGCTCTATCCACTGAGCCAAACCGGTTAGTTGTTTCATTTTTAATATAAACTGGGAGACAGGGTCATGTTTTAGTGGGAATATTTACAGCAGAATTCTAGAATGTAGGATATTTTACTTATGTTTTAAAATCTACTAACATGGTGCTTTTGGTGTATAGCCTCTCTTTTTTGTTCTTCTTGTTGAAAGAGAAATACAAATATTCAACAAATAAGCATGTTAAGAAAGAGTACATGGAAAATTAGTTTTCTTTTAATCAAAAACAAGTTAAGCTGAAAAATTGATTGATAGCATTCTTGGTAGCATTGCAAATGAGCTGACAGAATGTACATACTTAGATGAAATATATTTAGAATTTAATAGAGCCTTCACTACAAGATAACAACATCTTAGCCATAGAATGAATTCGAATTGCTTAGTTATAAACAAGGAAGGGTATGAGGACTGAAAACCAGCCCTGGAATCACAAGGTAAAGATAATAACACCTTCCATGCAGAGCACTTAACTTCATCAAAAACACTTTTACTTGCATTATCTCCCTTGATTCTGAACAATATATTTTTAAAAATAAAAATGCCATTTTTATGTCACTCATTTACAATTTTTTAAACCTGACACTGTACAAGCAAAACAAATTTACCTATCCATTCAGTTATATTGCAGTAGTTCCTAAAAACAATAGACTTAATTTCATCCATTGCTTATTTCTCCTCCAGTTCTTCCTTTAATTATGTAGACAGTTTCCCCAGCCTTTCTTATATTTAACCGATTTTATATGCTCCTGTTTTGGTTTGTAATCTACAGAATTTTTGTGCATGTATGTGTGGGTTATGTAGTCTTTTTAAAACATTTCTTTATTTCTATTGCTCTAATTTTTACTTCCTTTTTCTTTTAAATAAATGATGAGAATTTATAGTTCTCTGCTTTTCTTCTCCTTCATTAATTTTCCTAGGTGTTTCTTCATTCCTCTTAAATAAAGCCATTCGGTATAGGCATGCCATGTAACTATACTTTCTGAAACAAGTCCACACTCTAACCTGGGTTATTTTCAGACCATTTTCCATTGCGCTCGTCTCTGAATACCAATATTATTATCTGTGGAAGCTCTGTCTTCCCTTCCTCTGAGTCTTCTCCTCTGACACTGCTCTTAACTAGATTTTCCTCAGTTGCAGCTGAAAGTCCAGATTTTCCATCGTCAGCTTTACTTCTGGGTCTCTGAGGTTGGCTTGACTCTACGTGTCCCCTGTTGGTGTCTTCTTTCTCTTGGACAACTGGTGTGAATGTGTTCTGGCTCATCCTGCCCCTGAAGACAAAATGGCATTGCAATGTCAGTTTTCTGAACACTTTCTACTAGTAACCACACACAACATTCTGTGAATTTCTTAAATCACATTTTGGGCAAGTTTTTAGCTACTGCTTATATCACTTAAAGCTCTTTTCTACCTCTAAATTAAATCATTTGGCAGGTACTTTGCCCTATTGTCTTATTTCCTCTCTCTCTCTCTCTCTCTCTCTCTCTCATCTGAAATCCAAACAAATCTGACTATTTTCTTAAGGCTATTCCTATTTCACATATCTTTTATTTTACTTTTTGTTGAATTTATTGGGGTTACACCGTTTAACAATATTATGTGGGTTTCAGGTTCATACTTCTACAACCTGTCATCTGTATACTGTATTGTGTGTTCACCACCCCAAGTCAAGTCTTCCATCATCATTTATCTCCCCTATATCCTACTCCACCTCCCTCTACAACCCTCCTCCATCCCACCCTGCCTGACTGTGTTCCCTGCTTTTGCTGCTTGTTTCAGATTTTATTCATGAAACATCTTAGCTTAGTGGACTTCTAAAATATTTGGAGCAGCTCTAGTTTTGTGGTTGTTGTTCTACTTGATACACTTTCAAACGTAAATCCAAAGACTCTGATAATGTGGAACTGTTAGCAAAATTCCTTGCTTCTGGGAATTTGATTAGGTTAAATATATCCTTGAGTTAATGTAATAGGTTCCCACAACATACTGTGATTGTATGATCCTCATCAAACTTTTTTCATGCCCACACGATTATTTTCCTCTTTAAAAAGGCTTAATTTATATTTTTCTGAACTCCCATTTTTTTCCCTCTGCTGAGTTCAGTGGTGGTTACCTAATAACCCAGTACAAGGAATGATAGTCCCTATCTTATCTGACCTCTGGGTCCTCTTGGCTGCTCTTTGAAACAATCGCCGCTCTTTCATTTCTGTACTCCTCACTGCTCTGATCATTATTTCCTGTTCTCTTTTGTTAGATTACTTTTTCCAATGGGTCCCTCAAATGTTATCTATTATGATTTACTTGTTCTCTTTCTTCTCATTGTATAATCCATGGACTACTTTGCCCCAAAGGTTTTCACTGTCACCTATAGACTGACACAAGATCTTAATCTCAACCTGCTCTGGATCCAGCCATGAGATTCTCTCCTGTGTGTGTGTATATACTTTTCAAGCTCTGAGTCTTCAACACATTTGAAACTTAACTCATATCTCTCTAATTATTTTCCTCCTCTTTGTACCTTATCTTGGTGAATGCCAATTTAGCCTCTATTTTTTTGTGCTTTCCCTTTAAATTGTATATCACAAATGATATTTACCAGTTTTTTTAATTCTGCAGTAAAAATATCTCTTTGAAGAGGTCAGCCAATGAACTTGTATGCATATATATGCATAACCTATGGACACAGACAATAGGGTGGTGAGGGCCTGGGGTGAGGGGGGAATGGGAGCTGGCTGGAAGAGGTTAATGGGGGGAAAAGGGGGCCCTATGTAATACTTTCAATAATAAAGGTTTTTTTAAAGTTTAAAAAAAAGAATGCAAAAGCAAAAAAATCAAATTTTTTTTCTCTTCAGCTTCATGCTTAATTACTTAAGACTTTTGTCAGCTCTCTCGTGGACTATTGAAATATTTTTTTCACTGATTTCCCTGATAGCTATTATACTCCCCTAATCTATTCTTCATTTCCCTCCCTATAGCTGTCCACTAGCTCCTCATTGCTAGTTTTGAGTTCCCTAGACACTTCTTATACAGACAATTGTAGCAAGATCTACTTAGACATGTGTTTGAAACCGATTGTATAGTCTTGCTATTGAAAATGGGCTCTAGTTCCAAAAGTATTGATGGGATACGGGAAACTACTAAAAACACAGAAGCTCATGCTTTGCTCCAGACTTCCTAAATCACAATCTTCATTTTAATAAGATCCCCAAATGATACACAGGCACATTAAGGATGGAGAAGCACCGGGTGGCAGTTCTGTTCCAAACTGTGTCAGCCTGGTGTATTGTGAACAATGGAGGTACCTGGGTATTCTTACCTATTCTGGAGAACCCAGGGAAAATGCAACTCATTTTGTCCCTATACTTCCTCTCCTTATCTCACTTGCAATGCAAATTCTTCCCATGGTGCCTGGAGATTGTTTTTCCCAAACAAACCTTTTGTCTGCAATAGATCCTTCTCTTTCTGTAAACTAGAAAAAAAATGCTTGCAGCTTTTAAATTATATTTGATTTTTAAATTTCCTAGGTTTCAAAAGGGCCTAGTTTGAGCCTGAGTATAAGCTCAAAATACAATGCATTTTACTAATATTTACTTCAGCTAATTACCATTATGTCTTATAATAATTTTCTTATAAGTGCCAATCTTGGGTCAAATTTGTTTTTAAATTTCTTAATATCACTTAGCTTGAAACTTTTGTTCATGTTTCACCATAATGGTCACTGAATTTGATTCTTTTGATGCAAAAGGTACTTAAGATTAAAAGGCCTGGCTGGAATGGCGCAGTGGTTGAATATAAACCTATGAACCAGGAGGTCATGATTTGATTCCTGGTCAGGATACATGCTGGGGTTGTAGGCTCTATCCCCAGTAGGGGGCACGCAGGAGGCAGGAGGCAGCCAATCAACGATTCTCTCTCATCATTGATGTTCCTCTCTCTCTCTCTCTCTCTCTCTCTCTCTCTCTCTCTCTCTCTTCCTTTCTCTCTGAATAAATAAAAAATAATTTTAAAAAAGATTCTATAAGAGGACTTTTGAGCTCGTGTATAATCTTTCAGATGATCAGTAAACACTAAAGCAGTGATTCTCAAAGTGTGGTTCCAGAACCTACAGCATCAGAATCACCTGTGCACCTATGAAAATGTAAATTATCTTACCCACCAAAATCATATGGATAGAAAACTTTTTTTGGTGGGAACTCGTGATCTGTGTTTTCTCAGTACTAGGTGATTCTGCCACATAGTGAAGTTTGGGCATCAATAGTTTGTCTAAAACAATTACTTTGGTTCCATTGCTCTTGTTAGTGATTGATTTAGATATGGCCATGATACTAGTATATGCAGTGCAAGTCAGTGAGGTGTGAGAGAAATATGCTAGGGGGGCCTCTGGGAAAGATATTCCTGCTCTTATAAAATAACAAACTAGAAAGAATAAACTCTAGTCTTGGCTGGCGATGGACACATTGAAAATGATTCCAGGTCTGTCTGTTTATCTATCTATCTGGCAACTATCAGGTAGAAGAGCACTTATTTTGGGGTTTGTTGAGCTGAAAAATCATAACTAGATAGGTTTTTGATGATGTCATTGAGCTAGTGAATAAACCAGCTCTGGAATACTACTTGCTCTGCATTTCTTGTTGTAGGTAATAATAAATATTCTTATTATATAAGCCAATTTAAGGTTGCTTTTCTGTTATCTACAGTTGAAAACAGCTAAATTTATAGAATATAAGTTTTTATAGCCAATAATAAAATAGTAGATGCTATTGTAGAATCACTGATGCATAAGAACATTTTTATGGAGCTTCATATCTACCCTGTCCACACAGATAATATTTGTAGTCAGCCAGTGCACAGCAGTCTGTGGGTTTTAATAAGATAAACACCCTGCAATTTAAACAGAATATCAGAAGCTAAAAATAAAAACACTTAACACAAAGTGAATGAGATGAGCTACCTACGAGAAGCTTCTGAATCATAAAAAGGCCATAAAGTAATTCATATTTGTGACTGGATTAGACTAGTTTTCCTTTTTTAAACTCTCGAGGGATTTAAAGTATGTCTTTGAAAAAAAAACACACACAACAATTCAAGTGTAATTAATAAAAATATAATCTATAATGAAAATATGTTCATTACATGTGAGTGTTTTAATGATAGGAGATTTTGTTAAGTAATAAGCAATATTGAGAATAGATGGTGAGACCTTTTCGCCACTTCACCAGGAGCTGTATTTGATCAACAGCGCCATTAAAAATCCTCCAGGTTTTATCACAGATGGGGTCAAGCAGCAGGCAAAGCTGTTACTCCCTTTTCTCTGACTTTCCATGTGCATCACCACTTCATCATTCTGTGTTTTATTTGTTTCAGATACCTTAATTTTGAGGTAATAGAGTGGTAGAAGACAAATGGATGCATTTTAATAACTATAAATATATGTCCTCTATTCTGAATTTTAAAAACAACAACAAACCATCGCATTCAGGGGTAGGGATCGATGTTTTGGTATTTTGGTTCACCGAATTCACTTACTTACATTCACATCACCTCATGGAGATCAAACTCAGCTTCTGTGATGCAAAACTGAGGACCCACTGTCCCTGTGGTGCCTAGACTGCCCTGGAATCCTTCAGGGAGCATTTCCCCCTTCTCCCTTGCTAATTCTCTTCACTGGCTGAGTATCATAACTACTCTGTAATTTTCTATCTAGTGGAGGTTCTGAATACTGTATAAGAGCAGTTTCATAGTGTTTAAAGACAGAAACAGGAAATAATTTTCTTTTGAATAGGGCATAAGACCTGTGCAACTACTTCTATGAATTCTTAGAATACTATTGATACTTTATACTTTCCTCCTTGCTACTTCAGATATCAAGGGATCAATGATATGAACAACATTTTTCATGTATTTAGTAGACACTGTTTCTGATTGGTCATAATAAAATCTGAAAAACAGTATGATGATAATCAGTATCATGCTTTTAAAATAACATGGATAGCAATATAGCTTATAAATAATCTAGCTCATTACCCCTCCCAAAAGTATTTATATGTGTGATGCTGCTGTGAATATGAGAAATATACTGCAAAGGTTGCTCTTCTGAAAACTAAAATTCCAGTAAATGCACATCAGAAGAGTCTCAGTGACACTGGATGCAAACTTACTTTCTCCTCACATCTTAAGCACGATTCCAAAATTGTATGTAAAATTTCAGCTGCCTTTTCGGTGCTTTCCTTGACCTCAAATAGGAAAATAGTCTATATTGTTTATTATAATTTTTTTGTAAGAAGGAAAAATATGTTTTCCATGTAGGGAGAATGACATTCATTATTCTTTCACTTACAAAATTAATTACAGTGCACTTTAAAAAAAAACCTTAAAATCTTAATGCCCATTATGACATTTTTTGATGAACTTTCATTATTTTGTGGGGAAGGAGAGATATTTTTCTTTTTACATTTTTTTTCTTGAAGTGATTTGATTAAGCAGGAGAAAAGAATGAGGGAGTTTTGACACCCCCATCTCCTATTCTATTAACCAAAACCACATAATCCTCTCCTTTGCTCAGTTTGATTTCCCTTTATTGAATTTTGCTTTCTGAGATGTTCGCATTTCCCTTATTAGATTAAATCAGATTGTTCTTACCCATCCAACATTACCCCTTTGGGAGAGCATCATTCTGTCTCCCAAGAGAAAAATGTAAAGAAAATCTACTTAGAGGAGATTACTCAGCTACTGTTATCTGTTTGCAATTTCCTTTGTACTTTACAGAATAAGTTTGACTCATTCCTTGATGGCGACTTTCCTCCCTTGTCCTGTGTCACAAGGATGAGGACAGGGCATCTGTAATAGATGACTCTGAATGTCACGTGCAGAACCTCAGGACTGATATGGCAGGTTACAGATGATGGGTCAGAGAAGCTCTGGTTATTGCTTGTGCTTACAGCTATTGCCTTTGGAAACCGCAAAACTGTCCCAGTGAACCGAGAATTATATAGGAAATTCTATTAGACCACTTAACTGACACCTCGGTGATGCTCTTTCAGTGATTATGATGGAACTGCTGCAGATATGTCACCACAAGAGTGTGAGAACAAAGCAACGTTTATCTGTACCGTTTTGCATTCTATTTCACTTCTGCATAAATCGAGAAAGCTTAAGGTACACAAACCCAGTGGAAATTAGATTTCTGTTCTTTACAAACTGCTGCTTTAGCCTCAACAGAGTTCCATGGAATTTCTTTTTTTTAGGCTTTCAAAATTGCTGAGAAGCAGTTTACTTTTTCATTATAATTCCAAAATTTTTTTAAATGTCTACTCTGGTTCAAAGTCTAATAAGTGCACGGAGAACCTAATGAATTGTGGATCTAAAGTGTGTGTGTGTGTGTGTGTGTGTGTGTGTGTGTGTGTGTGTGTATTTCCTAACCCAGCATCTTAAATTCTCTTGAGGTCACCCTGTCAGCATCAGTTCTGTGGCCTGGATTTAGTTGAATCAATCCTAATTGCAATTCTGTACAGGTCTGGTTCTCGGTGGAGACCGCAGATGAATGACAGTGCCGTGGCAGGAAAGATAAATATGCTGGCAAATAAGATCCCGGTTCTCCACAGAGGATGGAATAAATTACTTTACCAATAGAGTGGAGGTATTATGTTGGAGAGAGAAAGTGAAATCGAAGCCAGTTTAATACTAGGTTTGCTAAAGTTTAAACTAAAGCATTTTAAGCTTATGTAAAATACTGATGCTGAATCATTTCTATTTAGAGCACATTCCATTGCTGTCTATCGTAAAAAATAATGGCATTCCCTAATTTTGTTTATGCAGATGACAGCCTGGACAATTTTAATTCATGCGGCGTTCTCTGGTAGCTGAAGGCTGGTGGTACTGTGGTGTAGCATATTGATTAGTAATTTGATAAATAAACAAAATGGCACATTGAGCTTTAGGTGCTTCATGTAAAATGTATTTAAATGACCTTGACTAATTAGAGTGCATAGCTGCAAGGCAGTACTGTATGAACAAGAGCCATGTTGGTCTAGAGATTTATGGTAGCTTTATGACAGAGAATAGGAAGAGACCAGCACACAACACTAAGACTTCTTTCAAGGAAGTAGACTCATCAGGAGACAATTTTTTTTCCCCATTGTGAGAATGCTATAAAATTAATTCAGCAGTTTTACATCTAAAATGTAGTTCACAGATTTTCAACTGGATTTTAGATAATGATTAAATATGTATTTTTATTAGGATTAAAGGATTGGGCAAAAAAAATTAAAGCAATCTTATTTTATATTATGCTTAAAGATGAGTATCAATTTTTATATTAATCATTTACCTCTTTACATTTTATGGCTTCATGAAGTGGGAAGTTCCAAAATAATATATCCCTTTAGACTATATTTCCACAGTTTGCCATTACTGATTATGTTAGGTGTCCTATAATTATATCTTGAATTAAACTAATTAGGCTTTATGGGTAAATTTTAGGTTTTCACTGTAGTCTTATAGAGAAGCTGTTTGGTAAATAAAAGTGAAGTGCTCTAAGAATCTATAACTATAACTCAAAAACTTATTTAAAAAATTTTCCTGTTTCATTGGCTATACATTTCATGACAACACTGGATACTATGTTAAGTAGTGTAGCATACACCAGTGTCTCCATTTTTATCCCCTGCCATATACTCTAGGCATTTCTTTGAACTACATAGCTCTTATGAACATCAGTGCAAGCTTCTGGAAGCAAAGGAAGCAGGGGCTGAAGGTTGACAGTTTTGCATAAATACTCAAAATCTCTGAATCAAGTTCGAATCCAAATGAATTGTCCTTAGCAGTAGAGGTGCACCTCCAGTTTGTTGGGCTTCTCAGGATGCTTTTCAATTGCTCTGAAGGAGCTCAAGCACAACTGGTCAGCTGTCTTCCGTGTCAGTGCTCTATTCATGTATATTAGACATTTTGCAGCCACGCTTCAATTTGGGGTGAAATATGCAGACCGCAAAGAATAGGTGTGAATTAAATTCTTCAATAACTTAGCTAAAATTCAATATCTTTTCACTTCCAAATATTAAGTGCCAGTTAAATTTGACTATCTACTCACAGCATCTCTAAATGAATTTAGGTGATGTCAAATATTAGCCTCTCTGACTCTCCAAAATCACACTGCCCCTCATGTAGTTGCTTAACAACTTCAGAGAGCTGCCAGAGACTATTTCAATTTGATTTTCATTGTGAGTGGCATGACTTTGAAAAAATAGATTCCTAAAAAGATTTTTAAAAGCCTTAAGAAAAATTCTTCTATGAGACTAATATTTTTCTATTTTCAACCTATTAACTATAATAATTGCTGAATCTTTTAAAACTAGAGAAGACTTAAAATTGCAGTACAGTCTAAATATCTAATAATAAATTATAGATTTATGAACATTGATAGGAAAATATTGCTATTATTCTAAACTAGAGGCCCGGTGCACAAAAATTCATGCACTGGGGTTGTCCCTCAGCTGGGCCTGCCCCCTCTCACAGTCCTCCTCCATGGGGAGCGGGCCTAAGCCGCAGTCTGGCCTCCCTCTGCGGGGAGGCAACTGGGATGATCAGGGAAAGGTGCTGCCCCCATCACACTGCTGCTGCTGCCACTGCCGGCCGCAGCGGCTGCGAAGCTTGAGCCCTGGTCCTCGCAGCTGCCTGAGCCCACAGCAGCCTGAGCCCTGGGTCTCACAGCCACCAGGGCTCATGGCTGCCTGAGCCCTGGATCTTGCAGCTGCCTGAGTTCACAGCTGCCTGAGCCCAAGGCTTGCAGCTGCCTGAGCCTTGGGCCTCACAGATGCCTGAGCCCACTGCTTCCTGAACCCCAGGCCTTGCAGCTGCTGCGGCTTTGTCTGGATGGATATCCGGATGGACATCTGCCCTAATTAGCATATTACCCTTTTATTAGTATAGATACCTTACTTATATACAAAAATCTACCTGAAGTGTATCTATCAAAAAGATTACAACATGCCTGGCCAGTGTGGGCCAGTGGTTGACCATAAATCCATGATCCAGGAAATCACAGTTCAATTCCCTGTCAGGGCACATACCCCAGTTGCAGGCTCAATCCCCAGTAGGGGGCATGCAGGAGGCAGCCAATCGATGATTCTCACTCATCATTGATGTTTCTCTCCCTCTCTCTTCCCCTCTGACATCAATAAAAGCATATATTTTTAAAAAGATTACAACCTGTTTTATTATAATACTACCTTTATTGCAGTGGTCTGGAACCATTACATATATACATAATGGCATTTCAGTCAAAAACTGACCACATATACAATGGTGGTCTCATAAGATTATAATGGAGCTGAACTATTTTTATTGCTTAGTGACATCATATTCAGAATAATACATAGTGAACTGCATTACTCACAAGTTTGTGGGTTCGTGGTGATGCCTGTGTAAACAAACCGATAATGCTGCCAGTGGTATAAAAGTATAGCACATACAATTCACAGCACATAATACTTGATAATGATAATAAATAACAATGTTACTTGTCTATATATTTACTATACTATACTTATTATATTTATTTTAGCGTGTACTATTTACACTTGTGAAAAAGAAATTTTGCCATAAAACAATATGTATGTTATGTAGGCAGTAGCTTCATACATCTTGTTTACTGAGTCTCTTGATTGTATCACTTTCTCTTGTTCCTGATTTAACTCATGTTGTTTTGTACAGTAACCTGTTGTACAAGCTTGTAGCCCAGGAGCAATGGCTATACTACATAACCTAGGTGTGTAATAGGCTAGACAAGTGGTTCTCAACCTTCCTAATGCCGTGACCCTTTAATACGGTTCCTCATGTTGTGGTGACCCCCAACCATAAAATTATTTTCATTGCTACTTCATAACTGTAATTTTGCTACTGTAAACAATATGTAATTATATATATGTTTTCTGATGGTCTTAGGCGACCCTGTGAAAGGGTCGTTCGACCCCTGAAGGGGTCGCGACCCACAGGTTGAGAACCACTGGGCTAGACCATCAATTTTGTGTAAGTGCACTCTATGATTTTTGACAAAAACAAAATCACCTAATGATTCATTTCTAGAAAGTATCCCTGTCATTAAGTGGGGCATGATAT
>NW_005369894.1:1826412-1839647 GCF_000412655.1 Myotis brandtii
CAATTTAAAATATACAGACACTGTAGGTAATAATATTTATTTGGGACTAATCATTATCCAGGTATTCTACATGTTTGTAACTTTAACATATAGAATTAGACAAATAATTACTCGTTAAAAGCAATATTTTAAAGATTAAAAGTAATACCATGACAAATTCAGATAACCATTGATATAGAAGTGAAAGTAGAAAACTTTGAGAAATGTAATGAATGGTTGAAAACAAGAAGTCATGTGAAGAAGAAATTAGATTGAGTTGTCTATGAAGGTAATTTAGTATCTACCTTAAACATAAGCATATCAGGATGATGTCCACTTTCAGTCCATCTATGAAAACTACTCAACTAGAGGCTGTTAATCTAGTTTAAGTCTCTCCTGCCTCAATTTAAGCAGAAAAACCTTTGCAGAATTGATGGTTAAACAAAATCACCTTTTCAGGTATTCTAGTTATGTCATTGTATGCAATATTGGGCAACCTGTGAAGATTCAATAAATCAGTCTTTAATAGACGGTGGTTGACGAGATGTATCAGCATGGAGTGGGGTGCTTGGGCTAAAGGCAGATTCCTGCCTTCCTCCAGGCTTCTGAGTCAGGATCTCGGAATGAAGAGCCCCAGAACCTCTGTTTTAAAGGGGCACCTTGAATGAGTCTGATTTACTCTACAATTTGAGATCTGCACAATAAATACTTATTATCTGGGATAGTTCCCTTTAGAAGATAATGTAAAGAATAGATAATCTCTATTGATTCTTTTCAGTACCTGCATTTTTGAGAGATCAAGACACAGTATTACTGAAAACCATAAAACTGAAGACCATAAAGCAACATTTTTTTCCAAAGCAGTTGAAGAAGGTAAGCTGCTATAAAATTATGGGATTTGCTTCATTGAAAAATACATATTTTAATTCCTGCTGACAGTCAGAAGTCCATAAAAGTCCACTTCCTTTTATTTTGAGAAAAATAATAATAGTTCATATCAAATTTTGTACACCAATTTACTTCTCCCTTTACAAGCTGCTATCATAAAGAAGTGGACTTTTAAAGGAGATGTGCTGAATATAAATGTCTTAATTTAAAAAAATTAAAACACCACTTTCCCATGTTGAAATTAACAAAAACATCCATTCACAACACACATCTTGTTTATGCTTTCTTATAAAGAACACGAATTTGGTGGAAGTTACACTTTAAGCAGAAATGAGAAACAAGAATTTAAAAATGGCTAATCCATGCCAAATTTGCTCCTTTGTTTGCTGGTAGATATTTAGGACCACATAAAAAGGAACAGAGAGAGATGAGTCAGATTACTTTTAGAAATGTTGTCTTTGTTCCCTGATCCTTTCTCTGTCTTCTCCTATTAGGATCTTACTTATTTGTGTAGTTTCCATCGTCACCTCTATGCAGATAACTCTCCAATCTACATCTCCAATCTCATTCTCTCCTGAGCGGAGGTACCATACCCCCAAAGAATACAAAGCATTTCCACTGCTTATTATTGTTACTTCAATTCAATATGTCTGAAACAAGACTCATGACCTTCTCTCCCAAACTGACACCCATTCTTGACTTGCCTATTTCTTTCACTGATAGCACTATTCTTCAAAGCGTACAGCCTCTAAATCTTGGACCAAGCTCTGTTTTTTCCTTCTGTCTGACCAAACCTCACCAATCCCCAATATAATCAATCACTACTTCCTGACGATTTTGCTTACTTCTTCTAGCATTTGTATTTACTCTCAATTCCTCCTTTCCTGGCTGTATTTTAGGTCTTAGTCATCTCTTACTTAGATTACTATTATACTTCCTGTATTAGAGTTTTCTTTCAGAAAATAAGGGATTGATCAGAATCTGGAAACAGGAGCATGAATATCTATTAAGAAGAAACATGTATGTGCTTACATACATATATCTACATATACTATATGTCTATTTTATATCTATGTATCTGCATGTGCACATGTGTGATTTATATGAGTCAGCCTTGCCTCCTCTCTTTCTTTCACTTCCCATATCAGTTTTGTTTGAGTTCCTATAGGCTCATAACTTATCCTTCAACATTTTGACTGTTGGCACCCATCTGTATTACCATCTCTCATTTCACCTGCAGTAATATTCTTCTTAATGGTTTTCCATGCTTTCATACTTGCAATTAGAATCACATTTCCATATAAGAAACATAATGATTATAGCCCATATCAAACTCCCATAGGCTTTTAAAATAAAATACACTTTTTGCCTTTATCTGCAATTTGCTACATGACTTCCTCTTTCCTATATCTTGCTTGACCTCATGTCTAGTCTCTCTTCCTTGATCATTTTTATAGCCATACTGGCTTTCTTTTTCTTTTTGCCTAAGTGAGCCATCAGATTCATTTTTATATCAGACCCTGAAAGGCCCCCTGCAAAGATGTTTCTGCCATTTGACTACTTGTTATTCAGTTCTTGCCTCAAATGAGGCTTCTTCAAGACATTTTTAATGACTGTCTTTTCTAAAATAGTCAATCCTGCCCCTAAATTTATTCCATATTACATTCCTGGTTTTGTATTTTTGTAGCACTTATTTATGATTAAAAAGTATTATTATGGTATTATTATTATTACAACTGACCCTCTGTATCTGTGGGTTTTATATCTATGGATTCAACCAGCCACAAATTGAAAATATTAAAAAATAAGACGCAGAAATTTCCAAAAAAGAAACCTTGAATTTGCCGCCCATCTAGCTCTACTCTGTATCTAGGCAAATGAAGTGGTGTGGAGGCATACCCTGCTGTAGTCTATATGCAAATATAGGTTATATGAAAATACTGTGTATGCCTTTTTATATAAGGGACTTGAGGGTCCATCGATTTTGGTATCAGCGGGGGTTCTGAAACCAATATCCCCTGTGGTTACTGAGGAACATCTGTATCATCATTGTCATCATCATCATCATCATCATCAGTCTCTCCAAACTTCAATGTTTAAACTCCAAAATAGAGGGACATCAGTGCCAGAACAATACTTAGAAAATATTTAACATGCTTGTGTATTATGTAAGTGGAAAGCAGGATGTTTCAGTGAGCACATACAAAAGAAGAATGGATATTGTAGGACCTGAGTTAGAATTATAAGATCTCTTTCTATGAAGACTCTCCCTATATTCTTAATTCAAGATTTGAGTTTCATAAAAGGACTAAGCAGGTTTCCCTATGCCTTCTAAATCCAGGTTGGCTAGAGCTCTCTTTATACAAGGTGACTTTCTTCGTACAAGTGACATAATGAAAACATTCTCCAACTAAAAAAAAAGAATGATTTCTGAATGCCTTATTTAAGAAGTCTTTCTTTGAAAATGTTATTTTAGAAAATGTAAGTGAATAAAAAAAAGAACAGTTTAATATTTTTAGATAGAGGGGTACATTGTAATAACACGATTATATAGTAATATTCTGTGCCAACCGTTCTTTAATAACTTTATGTATATTAACTCATTTATCTCCACTACTCTTAAGGAAATTGCTGTTAACTCTTTTGTTTTACTGCTGAGGAACTGATATACAGATAAGTTCAGTAACTTGCCCTAGAATACAGCTGTTGAGTGCAGATGGCTTCAGAATCTGTGTGTCTAACTACTGTGTACATTGCCTTCCTATCCTCAAACCACAACAGGGCCAAATAAAAAGAAAACAGGATTAGGTAATGAGAAAGAATAATGACATCAGCAATGCAGAAACTAAAATACAAGGCAGTAAAAAGACTAACAACCCACAAATAAACTTGGGAAACACTTTAAGAATACATTGAGCCCAGCCGGGTGTGGTTCAGTGGTTGAGCGTTGACCCAGGAACCAAGAGGTCACTGGTTCGATTCCTGGTCAGGGCATATGCCCAGGTTGCAGGCTCGATCCCCAGTGGGGGGCATGCAGGAGGCAGCCAATCAATGATTCTCTCTCATCATTGATGTTTCTATCTTTCTCTCCCTCTCCCTTCCTCTCTGACATCAATAAAAATGTATTTTTTTTAAAAAAAGAATACATTGAAAATGGAGAAAAAATAGCACAAAAGTGGAGATAGTAGACAATGGAGAACAGATCATGCAACCATTAATATTAGCTGTTACATAGTAAGCAAAGCAACCATGAAATAGGAATTACAATTAAAATAATGTTAATAGACAAAACAACAACAATTAGACATATTCTAAATCTCACAAAGACCCGATGTATTCTGGACAGGGTTCACTGACTTACAAGATAATTAAAAGAAAAAGAATACACACACATAATCAAAAGCTAAGAAGTCTAAACAATTCTGAATTAAGAAGTTTACTTAAAGAAAAAAGAGGCAGACAAATTTTTAAAACAATAAATGACAGATAAAACACCATTTTCATAGCTTTGAGTGAAAATAATTGTCATCTAAAAATGTTTCTCATCCAACTCAGTTATCATATAGAGGTTACATTAAAAACAAGGCCCAAAAGGCATTTATGTGTGATTACTGGTTGATAAATGAAAATAGCTCAAGAATAAAGGTAGTAAAGATGTAAGAAAACTGATCATACACTTTGAAATTAATTAAAAATATAACTAGTTGATTAATACCATTAAGCTCTAATTGAAAATATATGGGTGCTGATAAGCATAAGTAATACCTATAACCTTAGAAAATATTTAACATGCATGGACACAGATGAGGCCATGCATATATGGCATGGTGAGGGCCTGGAGTGGGGGACAGGCTGCAGGGGACTGGGGGGGAGGGGGAAGAAAATATTTAACATGAACACATTTAAAATGACAAAAATGTTACTCAAATATGTTCAAGTATATTCACATTTTTTTGCTTGGAAATATTATGATTTAGTAATCTGACCTAATATATTTTTTTAGTATTTATGAAATTTACAACAAAACTGTTATGTCTTACACCATTGTATAATTATACTTTTTACTCTGTGTACTATAAAAAGTTCATTTTTTCCACAAATATCTGTATATATTTTAGCTTGCTACAAATTACAAGATATCATGGCAATATGGCCTAAATAATAATGATTTCTTTTTCGCGTTATAAGAAGCCTGGAGATAGTGGTTCTGGAGTTGGGTTAGAGGTTCAATGCCATCAGGACTTAGGATCCTCTGGTCTAAGAGTGTGAAGCTTTCCTCTATTCAGAACTTGGCTCAAATTTTATCTAGGTGTGTGGCCTTGGGCAGATTACTTAACCTCTCTAAATTTAAGTTTCCTCATCTATATAATTAGGATAACAGTACTCTTTTATGTTTTTTTTTGTTGTTGTTAATCCTCACCCAAGGGTATGTTTTTCATTGATTTTTTAGAGAGAGTGGAAGGGAGGAAGGGACAGGGGAGAAAGAAAAGGGGAGAGAGACCAATGTGAGAGAGACATATTGATTGGTTGCCTCCCACACGCACCCTGACTATCCAGGGATTGAACCTTCAACCCAGGTACTTGCCTTTGACCAGAATCGAACCTGCAGTCTTTCAGTGCATGGGTTGAAACTCTAACCACTTGGCAACACAGGCCATGGCTCCCTTATGTTTTTTGTAAAGATTAATGTCTCACTCATAGTAAGCAATAAATAAATGATACCTATTACTATCATTATTAATAGTATTATTACTAGGTAAATATATTGCTGAACTAAATTTCAAATATGTCAGTTAACTTGCCTAAGGTGGTAGAGCCAGGATTTATAACTAAATTAGTGACTAATTTAATAATGACTTACATTCAAGAAATATTGAAAGTTATAGCTTAGTCTCAAATATGTATTATTAGAAGTTTATAAATAAACTAACTTGTGTTGGTATGGAATCATACAAATCAGCGAACTTTATTATCTAACTCTGTAATTAAATTGTACTAGTAAATGGAAAGAGAAACATTTTTTATCAATTATCAGATAAGATTAACTAAATGAAAGTTAATGAAGTTTTTCTATCAGCTACTAAATGGTAGAGAAAAATAAATCACAGTAAAGCAGAGAAGTCTGAACTAAGGAAGTGTAGCACCTGACTTGGTGGATGAGGGTGATAGCTGACAACCACATTCTTTCCCTTAATGCTACTTGATAGACATTTCTCATGTCACTGTTTCAAGTCCCACATTATCTCAGGTTTCTAGTAAATAAACATTCCTTTCCTGAGGCAGAGTCTTCTTCTTGTCTTACAATAACAATTCTACTATTTTTCTTAGTAATAGGGTCCTGACTTTATTCGAAGGAATAATGTGCTCAGGTAAATGATAATTTTCCAGCTTCTCTTGTAATTCAAGGTGGACAGTAAATGAACAGAAACGATTGGGTGATACTCTGATGAAATTTTATTCAGAGTGATGGCACAGTTTGAATATGTGATATTTTGATGTCCTCCCTAATTCACTCGTGATCAGAATTCAGACAAGATTTCTGGAATTCAACAGTCATCTAAGATTATTATTTTTTTTCCTAAAAATATATTTTTATTGATTTCAGAGAGGAAGGGAGAGGGAGAGATAGAAACATCAACAATGAGAGAGAATTATCAATCAGATGCCTCTTGCTTACCCCAAACTGGGATTGAGCCTGCAGTCCAGGCATGTGCCCTGACCAGGAATTGAACCGTGACCTCCTGATTCATAGGTCAACACTCAACCCCTGAAACCTCTGGGCTAAGAATGTAGGGCTCAAAGATAGCAGGAGGTGTTGTCTCTGTTTACCCATGGAGCCACTATACTAACCTAGAATCATCTACTTTTTGTTAGAAGAAAGAGAATTAAACATTTATCTTGTTCAAGCCTTTGTTATTTATGATCTAATTCCTAGATCTTATTTCACACATTTAAAAGATGTAAAGTGTAGAAATAAAGAATAAGATGACAAATGTTCTATCTCTGAAAAAAGAATCATGTCTTTATGCCCATCATCTCTTTCTCATCTGTTACTGTTAGTTTTTTCTCTTATTAAACTTATGAATTCTTATTTCTTCATCTCTGCAGTTACAATATTTTATGGTTTTGTGAGAATACAATGACATAATTATGTGTGAAAATACTTGTATCTTATTAATTTCACTTGAAAATTATAAGAATTGGAGATGGAAGTGGTCAAGATCAATGTGGGGAAGATAAATTGTTATTAGTTAAATCATCTTGTTTTATTCTTCTTTTACCCTAAAACAATGTCTACCTAACCTGTTTTAAAACTAACCCATTCATGCATAACTAAAATCTGTAATAAAAGATTAAAAGAAAACGAGGGAGGGAATGGGGATGTATTTGGATGCCTTCTATAAGATTGTTACTAGAATTGATGCATTTACATATACTTTCTTAGTTGATCTTTACAAAATCCCTGAAAGATAGGTATTATTATGCTTATACTAAGAAAATTAGAATACTAAATTTCAAATATGTCAGTTAACTTGCTTAAGGTGCTAGAGCCAGGATTTGAAACCAAAGTTCTTCTCTCAACTACCTGGTTTTTAATATTAGATCTGTTTGGATATAATCTAATACATAAAAAGCCAGTGTCCGTAATGACCAAAATGACCAAACGAACTGTCACCAGGAAGTGCATGGAGCACCTATCAGTACCTCCCCTGCAGCCCACAGGCTCCTATTACAGCAAGGCTGGTGGCTGGCGAGTGGCGTGGCAAGTGGGCGCGGCAAGGTCATTATGCCTCCGGCCTGGAGAGAGAGGCAGGGCCTGATCAGCAGCTGCTGCAGAGGCTGCGGATCAGACACGGAGAGGGAGGGCAGGGCAGCCTCCGTGGCAGCTATGGGTCAGGCCCGGAGATAGGCCTGGAGAGAGAGTCAGGGCCTGATCCACAGCTGCTGCGAGACTGCAGATCAGGCCCAGAGACAGTCCTGGAGAGCTGTGTATCAGGCCCGGAGACAGGCCCAGAGAGAGAGACAGCTGTTAGCGAGACCGTTCTGAATTTCCCAGAGGAGCCAATGGCTGCCTAGGAGGCAGAGCTTTTGACGCTGACTGGCATAGAAACCAACCAATCAGAACCTAATCTGGGTGAGTTGCAAAGGCAGAAACTAAGGTGGGGGCTGAGGAGGGGTTTTAAGGGCAACAGCTGTTTGGTGTAAGGTGTAAGAAAGCGGTTCAATTTTTTAATGACCACTTCGTCAGTATAGTGTATATGGCTGGCTATCAGTCCAGATATAGGGATTATGTGTTTTTGTCTGCCAAGAGCACCTCCTCCTGCTGAAAAAGGCTCACCCACCCCCATTTAAGCAATCCTATCCTATATCTATACTAATAAAAGGGTAATATGCTCATTAGACTGGGTCAACCGGCCATCTTCCGGACATCTGACTTCCTTCTGGACAAAGCCATAGTGGTGGGGGCCGAGACAGAGGCAGTTAGGGGCAAGATCAGGCTGGCAAGGGGTTAGGGCCGAGATCAGACTGGCAGGGGGTTAGGGGCAATCAGGCCAGCAGGAGAAGGCAGTTGGGGGCAATCAGGCCGGCAGGTGAATGATTATGAGCCAATGGTCCTGGATTGTGAGAGGGATGTCTGCGCAGGGATCAGGCCTAAACCAGCAGTCGGACATCCCCTGAGGGGTACCAGATTGGAGAGGTGCAAGCCAGGCCAGGGACCCCACCAGTGCACGAATCCATGTACTGGGCCTCTACTTATAAATAATTTCATGGACTAACAGATGGATGTGCTAGTCAATTATATTTTATTTGGTTATTTCTAAATAGCTAACGCTTTAGGAGATTTTCACACTAGTCAAAAAAGAGAAAAAATAAATCTGAATTAGGCTATTGTGTAATATCAAAAAATGTGGCTATTATGATGTTTCTTGGACAGTGACTTCAGTTTACTCTCTGTACTTAGAAATAGGACTTCTAGCATAAGTTAAATTTATTTAACTGGTTGGTCATCATATGTGATCATGAGGATCCAAGAACAAGATAATTTTGTCCAAAAAGATATGCCAACATATTGAGAGTATTTCATGAAAGGGAACTAAATAAATTCTATGGCTCATGAAATTGCTAGAGGAAATTTCTTTAATTATTGAGTCATAATGCACATGAAATTTTATAATTTATAAGTTCTGTCACATAATTGTCTCATTTAATTTTCACAATCCCATGAAATATACATTGTAATTATAGAGATGAAAAAAGCAGGATCAGAAAACAATAATCTTTTGAAGATTACACAGATAGTAACTGATGTCTGACTTGAATTGTGTCTTTTGACCAGACTAGATCTTCAACATTAACATAATGTGGCAGAGCCTCCAGAAGCAGCCATACTTTGCCAAACACAGTTAGCCCTAAAATATTTTATTTTTATTAAAAAGTCATTTCAGAACCATTCATTTATGCATCTATTCATTTATTCTTTTATTGAATATTTAATGAGCACCTATTATGTGTCAAGCACTTATATAGGCATAGAGGATATAGCAATGAATAAATGAGAAAAAATAAATTATCAATAAAAGCGAGAGATAAAAAGTACTTGAGTAATAAATAGAATTAGATTTGATAACTTTCAAGCCTCCTTTTCCATAGATAACTATTTCCACACTCACCAAAACTTATCAGAGTTTCCAGTGAATTACATTAGATAAGCAGCAGTTTCAAGTCTTATCTTGCTCACCTTCTGCAGGCACTAAGTTACGGAGAACTAAATGAAAAAAAGGAAGAATACATGTTAGGCTATCATAACTCACTGAAGCTTGATTGTATGGATAGAAGTGTATAACAGAATATTAACTCAATTTATGTATCTAAAACAACATTGTAAAAAAGAAAGGAAATATTTTAATCGAAGGCTCTCCTCAGAATAACAATTACAAATACAATGTAATATCCATGTAAGCTCTGAAATAATAAGGTAGCAGTTATTCCCATTAGTATTATCAACATCTCATAAAATGCACCTCTTGGTATCTCTTGGGAAAAGTGAAAATCCCCTGATAGTGCCTGAGCAATGAAAAGTGTAGTCAACCCCAAAGGAATTAAGATAAGATGAGAAGAGGTTATAAGAATAGATCTCTTGAGCCTAACTGAGAAACTAAATTCATTTACTGAGCTGCAGTAAGCTTACAGGAATGAGCAAAGCAATCTGAAAAGCAGAATAAAAAAATCTGGAGATATAAAAGTCAAGATGACACAGAAATTCTCGGAGCTATGAAATAGATTTCCCACAGATTCTGTCATTAATGGGTACAATGGATTCCGTTTAATGAAAGTACTAGCTTGTTTGCAATGATGGTGTCAAAGTCACTTCTCTATAGGGAGGCTTATCACTAACAATGGGGGAAACAGTGAATCTGCTTATTAACAAAATACCTACACTGCGTTTTCACAAAGATACTCTCCTACACTGTGGATATGTAACCATTATGAAGTGAAAGTTAAACATATTACAAAACCATGCAGCACCATAGATATAAAGTTTATAGCTTATGCATACATATATACACATTATACATATACACAGTATTATTTCTTTACTATCAGGAAAAGGACTTTTCTGTTTTTTTCAGGAATCTATCCCAGGCAAAGGCTGTTCGGTGTTGGAAAGAGGACTGAGATTATAGAATCAAATAACCCAGGAGTGTGATGGAGAGCTGGTGTAAGAACATTCAAACTGAATATCCAACGGGTTATTCTCTGTCACCTAGAGGAAAAAAGTAATCAAAGAGATTTGCATAGGGAATTTATAATATTGTTCCTACTGGGGGAAATCGCCCTATTCTCAGTAATGACCTAGGAATATTCAAAATAGTAATATTCTGAGTTTGTCCATCAGGTAATGCTTAGAGAAGAGGTTACTGTCCAATAGCAACAGAACAGGTTGGAATCCCTTTACTTATATAAATCATACAAGCCCAGAAATTATCTTTGAAATTTATTTTGCATAGGTTTCAAAAGACGGGGTTTCTATGTGGCCTAAGCATAAAGTAAAAAAGATCTCACATTGTACAATTCAAATATCCTTTAAAAAATTGATATAAATCGATGTTTTGTGAACTAGACCATTGAGTTGTATTTTTAATACGTAGGAATATTTTTACAAAGTAAATTGTCATACCGAGCTTTTCTTATGAGTAAATGTTCATGGGATTTTAAAAATTTAATTCAGTATGCCAAATGTTTTGCTACATAATCTTCAGTCTTTTTCCAAACTCTATTGATTTTTCTAATTATGTCTGACAAACTCATGCAGTAATATAGTGCCCATAGGACTTTAGTATCATGCATTAAATATAGAAAAAAAACCTCAGTGGTGGCCTCTTAAACTCAAATGATAGGAAGAGCTTAATGAAAAACATCTTAACCATGATTTTGTTCAGAATAATAATGATGATGATCTTTAATATTAGACTCATCTTGTTTCCAGCCTTTATAATATACTTCTAACAACTGAGTCAGTGGGCCTTTTCCCCTTTTCATTATAGCTCTGCCAAGTTTTTAGAACCATTAGTCTCAAGGGATTTATGAAAAGTTTAGCAATGTGACATGTGGCTATAAGCCTTACATTATAATCATCTGCTTGGTCCTCAGGTATCTATTGGGCATCACAGTTCTCCAGTTCTGTGTTGCATTTGTTTTTACTTCAGTTTGAAAGCCAATCTGTGAGCTATGAATTGAGAACCCTACCTTACCCACTTCAGGTCACCCCACCGCTGTCACACACTGGGTCAATATTTGAAGCCTACATGCATGCATATTGCCTTACCCACTTCAGGTCACCCCACTGGGTCAATATTTGAAGCCTACATGCATGCATATTTGAATACCTAAGTAAGATGCTTTCTTACATTTTCCATGACTCCATATCAAACTCTCCCTTCAGGTTCTTTTAGAGATTCTCTCAGGCCAGATACTTACCTCTTATAATAATACACCCAGAACACTATGTTCTGCCTGATTGGGCAGATGATCTTGAATTATGAGTAAGTTTGTTAGCTCAGAGCTTGAGGTCCCGGGGAGGGGAGTGAGATTAATTTCAGATGTTTGTACCAGATAATCTGTCCTTTTCAACTATCACAAGGAGTTACAACTGGTTTTCTATCCTAAAATAACTCCTTCAATCCCAAAATAACTTGGGCCTGGATTAAGATTACCAGTTGCCTAGCCGGATTTCTGCCATGATTCTCGAATCTCCTACCTAGAATTTAAAGCTGTCCATTTAATTTCTGATTATAAAATTTGGCGAAGCCAATTGTTTGCTAACCAGCATTGCAAATCAGACTCTGAAACATCTGCCCCTGAAATAGATGTCAGTTTGCAGCAACTGTGCTGTTATGTGGAGATTTTCACAGTCCTCACTTTCCTGGATCTTAGGTGAATCTCACTTTATTCCTCTCAAGTCATCTCAGGAGTTCTCTCCAGGATCTGTTATCTACCCTGAGGTTCTAGATTCTCCACTTTGTAAAGCAGGCATTGGTTAAGTCCTCCCTAAATCCAGCCACTCATCACCTCCACTGTCTTACTGATCAGATTGTACAATGTCCCACAAATAATCTATCATTGTCTAGACATGTCCAGCTAACAACAGAGCTGGAAGGCTTTTGCTAATTTCACAATTCATAGCTGTAAAGCTATCAATGTCTGCACAGATCTCTACATCAATCCTGAATATTTACTTCCTGCTGCTTTGCGTGTGGGAGTGAGGTGTGTGCAGCGGAGGTGTAGTTGTAAGGAATAAGGGGGTGCTATATTTTCTCCTTCCCACTTCCTCGCTTTCCTCATTATGGGCTGTCTTAGTATTGCCCCCAGCCATTGGGATGAGGACCCTGGAAAAAGATCATGTCTAACACTGGAATAGTTGTTTCATTGAAGTGGACCAGAGGGGAATTTTCCATGAAGATCTTTTTTTGTACCTAAGAAGTACAGGAGCATAATTACTGAAACAATGAGAGGAAGGCACAGACAGCAACTCCAGGCAGCTCTTAAATTTACAGTGCTTGAATATCCTTTTAGCTTTATGCTATCACTCACCAAATTATTTGCCAGCTGATGGGAAGAAAGGAATTTCTGTGGGCTCAAAGGGCCTCAATATCAAAATAAAACATAGAGAATCAAGATCATTAAGTAAAGTTATGAGCACATTTTATAATATTATTCTAGAGCCCCGGTGCATGAAATTTATGCACAGGGAAGGGTCCCTCAGCCTGGCCTGCACCCTCTCGCAATCTGGGACATGCCTCTCACAACCGGGGACTGCTGGCTCCTAACTGCTTGCCTGCCTGCCTGCCTGCCTGATCGCCCCTAAC
>NW_005369894.1:1839788-1843677 GCF_000412655.1 Myotis brandtii
CTTCATCAGGAAAGACGTGCAGAGTCCAGAATGACGTCTGGAAGGTCGTTCAGTTGTCTGATCTAATTAGCATATTATGCTTTTATTATTATGGATGGTAACCCCAAAACATTAAGACTGAATATATTTGTAGTTATTAATTAAATCTAGGAAACTATTTCTTAAAGGATAAGCTATTTTTCATTTTCTTAAATATTAAAAATAATAATGAGGCAAGGACAATAGATTGACCCTGACATGACTGGGGCAAAAGGCTAGAGATTTGGTTGGGTCCTACACACAGGGAGACCTAATAGATTTTCAACCTCGTTTATCTTTCCAGTAGCCAGAACAATAGAATTTGGAATTGGGCACAGATAGGTGGCTATACCTAGCAACTCTTGATGGATTTGGTGAGGTTGGTGAACTAGACCCTAACACCATTGAATAATCTGGGCACATTGCAGGTATGTACATTCAGTTATCTACTAGTAGTTATGCCAGGGTTTTAATATGCTTATTTCCAACAGTAATAGCTTTTGAAAACAGATAGGATTTAGCAATTATATTAATGAAAGTAGACTATTATATTAATGAAAGCCACTGTAAGTTGTATTCTGTGCTATCTTTTGAAATCTTTAAGAAAAAAAGTCCTAAATAAATCCTGAATAAGACTAATCACCTTCATCTTAACATTTAACCATAAAATATTCTTTTTAATAATCTAAGAAGTCATTTCAAGTATTGGTTATTTTAGTAGTTGTTACAAGCTGGCATCTGGTAAAACAGCAGCCCCAAATAGACAGATGTTTTGAATTTTCCATCAGGGGATAATGGTCTTAATATACACCTCATGGCTGCTGGGCATGAGCAAGTGCATCCTGGGCTGAAATCTTGCATGTCCATCTGCTGGGCTGGCTGGTTGCCTGCTCAGGAGTTGGTCAAATCTTTGCCATGTGGCATAGGTTTGAACTTTGAGAGCATTTATACGATAGTCTGAATTTGAATAAAAGTTAACATCATCTAAATAGACCTTTTTTCGTCCAGTGGTATCATATGATTTTTTTGTCTCTACTCTTAGAGTCTATGCTTATGTTGTTCTTTATTCTTTTCTTTCCATTCAAAAACACAATCAAGCAAATTTTTGAACTTAGTATCTTTAAATATATTGATAGAAAACAAGAATAGGTAACCTATTTGGAGATACTGCTTTCACTAATGAAGACATTTACAGAAATTACGTTTATGAAATTGACCAGCCCGCACACAGAGTAATAACTTCTTGGTCCAGATGTCATTAATTTAACATTACCCAAAACCTCTAATATGCTAAATTAACAGGAAACAACACATATGAGTAGCCAAGAAAGACTTTATTGCAAAGCTCATGAATTTGGCTCATAGTTTATACATTATGAAAATACCATAAAACTTTCATTATGAGTCTAATTATTTAAGACACAGTTTGAAGAGGCTTGATTTCTGGTTTTCATTCCAAAATAGAAACCCAGATGGAGCTAAGACAGAAGAAAGGCTATTGGTTCTTTTGTGATTAGCAGAGACTGTGGCAAAGATGTCAATAGCCACTGGAGGCAGATGGAACAGCAGAATGAGTGAGAGTCCCATTAGACCTCTCCAGTGTTGCTGTTGGCTGGTGGTTTAAACAGCTGTATTATTCTTCTGCCGATCGAATGGACATATATGATAGCCTTTCTTCTCTTGTATGGGAGTACTACATTTTGAAAATGATTATAAAGTATAAATGGGAAAGAAAAAAACATTGGGACTCAAGAATCAAGGCCTTATTCTTGCAATGGCAGTATAAATTGTAGCTGTGATATTTTAAAGGTAAACTATGGTATAATACAGCCTTAGTTATTCGGAATTCTTGGTGGATAAAATATTATTTCATTTCAATGTCATTTTCTTGTGAATTGACAGCTTTCTAGTAAAACATGCTCATGTTTTGAATGTTCCAAAATTGTATTAGTCTATTTTTGACCCTAGTAAGAGTAATGTGAAGACAATAAAAGCATTGCTAATTTTGGAGGATATCATTGTGCCTTCAGTAGTGTTCTGTAGATGGACAAGGTATATGTGATGCTATTAGTCTGAACTAAGCCTTATGGGTTCACATTATTGCTGGATTTTAAAATCTTTATCTTTCTTTGAAAATTTTACAAATATAATTTGAAGTTCTATTTAGTTATATTATGATTAACTGAGGTGTTACCGGGGTGGTGGGTGGAGGTGGAAGAGAATATAGGAGGGATAAATGGTGATAGAAAAAATGAAATAAATAAAAAAAGAAAAAAGAAAACACATTAACCCACAAAAAAATGTTTTTGAAAGTCTCAAATTTACAGACCAAAATAATTTTCTTAAGTTTTAAAAGAATTCTTAAAATACCACAGTAATTCAATTCTCCTTGAATGATCTTACATAAGTGTAATGCCCCAAATAAAAAATCATCAATTGGATAGGCTTTGAGAGGCTATATAAGATTCAGTCTAATAAAAACTCCAATTTTAATGTAATTTAGATTGAATTGTTATAAAGATGCATTTTTGAAAGAACTTTGTATTCAGGCAAGATTATCAGGCATTTTAATAATGATAGTGTATTTTATGTTTAACAAGATATTTTACAATTTCTTGTGACATTTGCTGGGAAAATTGTAAGGTTGGTAAAACTGAGTATTACAAAGATTTAAAAAAATTTGCCTGTAAGTAACTTAGACACTTTCTGTATAGGAAATGAATTTAATGCTGAAATAAAAGTACATTCTGTAATGTACATGGAATGGATATTTTAGTGCTGGATGCGCAATTAGATCTTTTTAAAATTTAATGGAAATTTTTCAACAGAAAATGCAACACTCTTTCTTAAAGGCAAATACATCCTCTAAGTTCACGGAACAAATTGCATAAGGAGAAAAAATTTGAACTTGAATTATTTTATATTCCACTTTCCTTTCTATTTGTTGAAGCACATCTACGTTAGAATAGTGTACCTCCTTTTTAAGCAATAAATTCCCAATCTCCACTGTGTCAATAATTTTGATTTCTATTATGAGTACATCTCTTCTACGAATTGTGAATTATGACTCTGGCCATTGTCTGGTCCTCGGTAGACATGTAAAAATCTATATTCATTGTTCTTTCTAAATATAATTTAGTATTTAAAACTCCACATTACTGTGTGACCCTTCAACATTTTCTTCACTCAGCTAAAAATTCCAGTACCAGTCACTATTATTTTTCATGAATGTGATTTTTGTCCTTTCACTGGTTTTTCTATACTATAATTCTTTCTCAAGTCTCAGTTGTCAAGTTCAGAAATGGATGCAGGTTTTTTCTGCTGATAAAAGGTCATGTTATTATTTGCTCTGACTCTAAGATATAATTTTGCTGTGCATGTAGGCAGTAAGCTTGAAATTTGTATACATAACTTTTCTTCAGACAAATGGTTGGCCATGAGGAAGGAGAGGGTCATAATGTAAATTTCACTGTTGGCAGGGTTTCTTCAGGGACAAAGAACATGGTACATGAATGAATGCACTTTCTTAAATTTAAATAAATATTTAAAACTAATGTTTTCCAAGACAATTTTTGAATAAAATTATAAAGAAAGGATAAAGCTCAGAAGAAAGATCAAAGGTTTTTCAGGGAACATCAAGTACTTTTTTGTTGTGGAGGGTGGGATGTGATAAATCTCTTTCACTAATTTAATGAATAGCTAATGATTACAAAAGATTAACATTCTTTGCTTAAGACATATGCAGCAATGATACATTCATGATGAAATAAAATTTCTTATGTTTGAATCTTTGATTTAGTTTTGTTTGAGAATGGCAGGTGAATAAGGATTATTTATAGTCCTCTAACATTCATTAAATAAATGTTAATAT
>NW_005369894.1:1844004-1850499 GCF_000412655.1 Myotis brandtii
GGCTTCTGGCTGAGCAGCGCTCCCCCTGTGGGAGTGCACTGACCACCAGGGGGCAGCTCCTGCATTGAGCATCTGCTCCCTGGTGGTCAGTGCACATCATAGCGACCAGTCGTTCCATTATTTGGTCGATTTGCATATTAGCCTCTTATTATATAGGCTTTATACACACACACACACACACACACACACACACACACATTTTAATCTTAGAGATACTTTGAATCTTTACCTCAGTTTTCATCTCTTATTCGCATCCCAGAAGGCTCAGAGCCTACATTTCAGTCCACCTCCAGAAAAGCCTATATAAATTTATAGTACACCTATTAATCTTATTTTCCTGTCTAATTTTATAAGTCACTCCCCTTCTATTTTTTTCAACTGTCTCATTTATTAACTTAATTGTAGTGAATATAATTTTTAAATATACCAAATGAACATCTGGTTTCAATTTTAGGGAGATATTTGTATTAGTAAAACTGATGGGCATATGATAATTCTGTTCCATTTCTACACAAATAAAGAATATCAGAAATTATGAATATGTGGCTAAGTATAAAATAATTTTCCCTAAATAAGAATCATTTAAAAATTAAGTAAAATTAATTTTTAAATTAATTAAAATTAATGAACACTTCAAACAAAGACAATAATAATGTGGTGTATAACGTATAATGAAGTAAAAATAAAATGTGACAATAGCACATGATATGGGTTAGGGAAATGAGAGTTTATTGTCATATTATTTTTATATACACGAGGAGACAAATATTACTTGAAAGTAGGGATAAGTTAAAAATGAATGCTATAAAATCTAAAATAAACACTAAAAACCACAAACTAAATGTAAGAGGTTGTTAATTTTCACAAAAAACTAAGAATTAACAATATATTGCTGATAAAAAGCTTAATGTATTATAAATGCAGAAATAAAAATAAAATAAAGTAATATAATGGAGATATCCCATTATAATATTGATCAGAAGAAAATCGAGGTGGTTTCATTAATATCAAAATAAATGTATGAGCAAAAAATATTGCCAGGGGTAAATAATAAAGTGGTCAAATTCTTCAAGAAGACATAAGAATTCAAAAGGATATGCACCTAATAACAGAACATCAAATAAATGAAGCAAAAGTTGATAAAACTGCAAAGAGAAACATCCTAAATTGCAATTATTATCATGTAATTCATCATATAAATAGACTGAAAAACAAACAGAAACAAAACATAAAAAGCACTTGGAAAAAGCACTTCAGAAAAAGCACTTGGAAAAACCAATATCTATTCCTATATCTCTCAGCAAATTTAGAATAGAATGGATTTTTCTTAATTGAAGCAAGAACATCTTTTAAAAAAATTACAGCTAATATCATACTTAATGCTAAAATACTGAATGTTTTAAACCTACAATTAAGAATATGAGTAGGATAATTGTTCTATTAACTTTTATTCAACATTGAACTGGAGGGTCTAGCCAGTGTAATGGGGTAAAGAAAATATTTTTTAAAATATCCAATTTTGAAAGAACTAAATCTCTACTTTTAGAATACCTGATAATCTAGATAGACAATTCTACAGAATCTACAAAGAATAGCTACTAGAAGAAATAACTTTAGCAAGGTTTCAAGATATAAGATCAAGGCAGAAAAATCCATTTTTTTCTCCATATACTGGGAAACAAATATTCAAAAATAGAAATGAAAATTACCATTTACAACAGAATCAGAAATATAAAATACTTTGGGATATGTTGGAGGGAAGATGTTCAGAATATGTACTGTGAACACTGCAAAATAATCTTATGAGCAGTTGGAGAAGACCAAAATAAATGGGAAAAGATATATGTAGTATGTTAAAAAACAAAATTCAATTAACATTTAAACAGCTTATTGGTTTTAGTCAATGATTTGTGAATTGTGCAGCATCCAATCTAGCAGATAGAAAGGAGTTTTGAAGAGCAGTATAAAATGAAATACAAGCATAAGGGTGTGGGGACAAGGAAGTTATACGAGGCAAAAGAAGCAGATTGGTTGTTGCAAGATCACTTTCCTTAGGGATGGTGGGAGCTTAACAGGCAAATTACCTCACTAATAATGATCAGGTGATTCCAGATTGACTGATTTCTGGGGCACTGAAATTGTAAAGAAGTGTTGGTTTGGTGATGGGGGCGGGGGGTTGGGGGGTGGTGAGACAGCATTAGCAGCTCCATTTTGGGCCTATTTTCTTGTTTTTAACAAATGCATCAGATGGCTCAATATTACTGGCTTAACAGGCAAATTACCTCACTAATAATGATCAGATGATTCCAGATTGACTGATTTCTGGGAGCGCTGAAATTGTAAAGAAGGTTTGGTGATGGGGGGTGGTGGTGGGGGGAGACAGCATAAGCAGCTCCATTTGGGCCTATTGTTTTTAACAAATGCATCAGATGGCTCAATATTACTGAGATTCGATTTCTCCTTAAATTGATCTATGAATTCAACTCAATAAAAATAAAAATAATAGAAGCTTTTTTGGTAGAAATTGACAAGTTGGTAATAAAATTTATGTAAAAATGAAAATAATCTAGAAGAGCCAAAACCGGTTTTCTAACATAAGGATGAAGCTGAAGGACTGTTTTAAGTGCTTATTATAAAGATTCAGTAATCAAGTCAGTGTGGTATTGGAATAGACAGACAAAATTTTCAAAACAAAACAAAATAGATTATCCAGACATAGACCCATCCTTATATAAATACTAGATTTTGTTAAACAAAAATGTTTAAAGGCAATTCAATAGAGTGAAAGATGTTGAAACAATTGGACACCCATATGCGAAACAATAAACCTTGACATATAATTCACAATTTATACTAAAAAGTTAACTCAAGATACATCAGAGAAGTAAAATATAAAACTGTAGAATTCAAGAAGACAACATCTGAGAAAAAATTAATAATCTTAAGGTAGTCAAATATTTGTTAGATGTCATTAAAACAAAAATGTTCACTCTGTAAAAATCAATGTTACAAGAATATACAAACAAACCAAAAAGTGGGGGAAAATGTTTACAAATAATGCATCTCTTAAAGGACTTATATCCAGAACATACAAAGAAATTTCAAAATTTAGTAATAACAAAGCAAAGAACTCATAAAAATTATTGAGCAAAAGATTTGAATAGCTCCTTCCACAAAGAAGATATACACTGATGATAAGAATGTAAAATGGCAAAACTACATTGAAAATAATTAGCTATTTCTGAAAAAGTTAAACATATACCAACCATAGAATTCAGCCATTTTCTCTCTTAGGTATTTACCTAAGGAAATTAAAGCATACATTCATACAAATACTTGTACACAGATATTAAAGCAGCTTTATTTCTAATACCCAAAAACTGGAAACAACCCAGATAACCATCAACAGGTGAATGGACATACAAATTGTGATATAGAAGTACAGCAAAATACTACGCAGAAAAATACAAGTAAACTACTGATACACGTAACAATATATATGAGTCTAAAAATAATGATGGTAAGTAAAAAGAGCCAGAGTCCCTCCCAAATATTACATTGTGAATTATTGCTTTTATAGAAAATTCAAAAAAATTCAAAGTTCTCTATAGTGAAAGAAAAGAATGCAGTTCATTGGTTGCTTAAAAACAGGGTGGAGACTGGATGAGCTGGGAAGATAATAGGACTACCAGGAGAGGTGAGGGAACTTTCAGGGATGAGGACATGCTAATTATTGTCACTGTGGTGATAGTTTCATGGATGTTTATATATTTCAAACTTAACAAATTATACATTTTAAATATGTACAGTTTAATATATATCAAATAAACTGCAATAAAGCAGTTAACAAAACAACAGGGAATTCTAATATTTATTATCAAATATTAAAACTTTTTTTCTAAAGCTTCAGTTTTTAAAAAATATTCTAATGCATGCATGAGATAGTAAAGTAAAATATGACAGTTCAGACAAAACTGAAATACATTGACCATATTTTAATGGTTACATTGTAAATCATAGATAATAGAATTGTCTGATTGATAATTGTCTAGCCTTAAAAAATAAATTAGAACATTATCTCATTTTATTCAAAAGCAATTTCAAATAGATTTAAGGTTAAATATAAATAACTAAGTTGAGAAACCTTTAGGAAAAAAAAAACTGAGATTAATAGTTACTCTCTTGAAAAAATGGATGAATATTTATATAAGCTCAGTTAGAAAGAAAACATTTATATGACACCAAAGGCAGAAGTGATTAATATCTGTGGATACATAAAAAATGGGAATTCATAAAATGTATTATGAGCAAAAACATAATAAGCTTTATTAAAAGGCTGAAAGTAAATGAAGGAAATCATTTGCAAGTACATGTCAGGCATCTACGGCCTCAGAATGTAAAGAGATCTAACACTTCAACAAGCAATTAAAAACCAAATCTCTCTTTGGAAAGCGGGCAAAGAATAGAGATACACAATTTAGAGAAGATGAAAAACAAGTAGAGATGACTAACAAGCATGTGAAAAGGACGTGTTCCAAAATGTTGACAAGCCCTATATCCTAGGATTCTAGTAGAGTATTTGCCTTAGATCCTATGACTGAATCCTGAAGGCTAGTGCAGTAATCTCTGAGCCAGGGCTGGATGCGGCGGTGGGGGTGGGGGGGCATCAGAGTCTTAGGCTATTCCAATGGGGGTGGACACTTCGTTTGTTTTCAAAGTCTGAAAAAGTTTCTATGCCAGTTGTCAAATTACTGGTAAATGTGGCTAGTTTACGTTTTGATGTGGACATATCTTTGCCCTCCTGGGAAGATTTCTGATACCTAACTCCATCAGTGATATCTGTCTCAATCTAAGTCACTCCCTGAATTGAACTTTTTCTTCCTTCAACATTTTAAATAACAGGATATGATGTATTTATCAGTGACCAAAGTAAACTGTGTGCTTCAGTGGGGTCTCCCCCTGAAATATGTTTGCTATAGATTTAGCTTATGGTTTCATCTTTCTTTAAAAAACATCCATCGTAGGCTGGTGTTCATTATTCCTCACTCATCATTCCCCTAGAAAAATGTTCTCTCTTTGCTTTTGGAAGCTGAAATTGCATAGATCCTCCTGTTGTTTGTAGATTAGCTGTAATTTATTCAGTGCCCAGAGGGTAACATAAGCGGATTAGCCGGAGTAGAGCAGGAGCGGGACAGCCCTTCAGGCTTTGTTATGTTACAGCCGTGCAGATGAAACCAAAATTAGGCCAAAGTGTCACCTCTTTTTGAGATTAACAGCATAGCAAGTTTCCAACTTATTTTTTTTTCTCACTATCTTATTTCATATGATTTCCTAAAACTCAAATCATTCTAAAACATAACTTCCAGCTACATTGAAAGCCAACTATTTTCTATTAACATTATTTTTCTAAACGTTTCATTTAAACATACTTCTTGACACGGTGACTATTCTAGTAAAATGTTGACCAGAATTAAGCGTTATACACCTAACAAGAGTGATGGCAATTTATTACTTATTAAAAGCACCAATATTCAAAAATATGCTGACAGAGATTTGCTGTTTCAATGTCCCCACTGGCTATGATCTCTAGTCCAGAATAGGCATTTTGTAAAAATGTGTTCAATGACTGATTTCCACCAACTATACTATAAAAGTACTGCATTTCAGATTCTCTTCACAATTTTACTTATCATGTACAAATTTGGTCACAGTTGTTCATTTTTTTATCACTTCAACTAATTTGGTGTAATTGTATATGTTGTACTAATTGAAGTAGATAAAATTACCAAGTACCTTTGAGTAAATAAAATAAATTTTAAAGCTATTAGAAGCTGGTACCTAATTCATGCATAGCATACTGGTAAGTTAGTCACTAATGTATCACACATCAATTTATATAACTTTGTGCAAATTCTGAATGGAAGCTGCTGCTGCTTAAACCTTCAGAGATTTATATTTCAATAGAAGAAAAATAATCTCATGTTATTAAAATAAGAAAGTGCTAGTATAAAACTTATAGGATGAATGAAATCAAAACCACAGAAACAAGTGTGGAATATTCTTCAGAAACACTACATCTTCAATGCCTTATAGCACAGAGGACATTTATTGCACGGAAAACACAAACATTTATCTGGATTTAAAAATAACTTGTGCTTTTCACTTGCATCAATCAAAGATTAAGAAATGTGATCCAATCCTCTTGATAATGATAACTAGAAATAGATTATAATGTGATCACGTTTGGGTGCTCATAAGCCAACAAATTCCAAAAGAAAAAATTCTGAGTAGTGATACTGCCTTTTTGGGTAGCTTTTCCCTTGGAGAAATCTGTTAAATGATTGACTATGTGACTGAGAAGCTGAGAAGTAAAGCCAAAGGAAACAAAAAGAGGATATCAACATCCTTGCCAGCACTTGCCATTTGTTGATTTATTTTTTTTTCTTTATTGATTAAGGTATTACATATGTGTCCTTATTCCCCCATTACCCTCTT
>NW_005369894.1:1851045-1930797 GCF_000412655.1 Myotis brandtii
TTTTTCTCCGCATCCTCACCAGCACTTGTTGTTTGTTGATTTGTTGATGATAGCCATTCTGACAGGTATGAGATAGTACCGCATTATTGTTTTGATTTGCATCTCTCGGATGATTAGTGACTGAGCGTGTTTTCATATGTCTCTCAGACTTCTGTATGGCCTCTTCAAAAAGTGTATATTTGGGTTCATTGCCAATTTTTTGATTGGATTATCTTCCTTTTGTTAGGTTGTATGAGTTCCCTATAAATTCTGGAGATGATGAACAAAACTAGATCCAGAGACATAGAAGCATTGAACAGACTGTCAAACTTCAGAGGAAAGGCAGAGGAGGGAATTCTTACCATTTGCAACAGCATGGATGGAACTGGAGAGCATTATGCTAAGCAAAATAAGCCAGTCAGAGAAAGATAAATATCACATGATCTCACTCATTTGTGGAATATAATGAACAACATAAACTGATGAACAAAAACAGATCCAGAGACAGAGAAGCATTGATCAGACCGTCAAACCTCAGAGGAGGGTAGGGGAGGATGGGGGTAAGAAAGAGAGATCAACCAATGAACATGTATGCATATATGCATAACCCATGGACACAGATAATAGGGGAGTGAAGACCTGGGGTGGGATATGAGAGTAGGCTGGGAGAGGTCAATGGGGACAAAAGGGAACATATGTAATAATTTCAACAATAAAGGTTAAAAAATAAATATATACTAGTTCTATAAGAAAACTATTGGTACAATATCTTGTTAGAGTGCAATATTATGTTAAGACCTTCTGATATGTAGCAAAATGTAGTTGGCTCAAAATGGGAGGACATGCCAGATTGGTTCTGCAATCATGTGTCCTGATAAAGAGAAATTGCTCTCCAGATTATTCTATCATTTACTGGAAAATATTATTAGCTGCCAAGTGATGTATTATAAAAAAATTTCCTATGAGCAAATCAATTATTTTTCCTGCTCAAACTCCATCTCTTTGACATCTATAATGACTTCTGTGCGTACTACAACTTTGTACACACAGTTTTAGTATTTTCAGTTATATCATTGCATTGTAGCTATTTCTTGACATGTGTTTCTCCTTCACCTGATGCAATATTATCTCATTCATTTTCAATAGTTCTTGATTCTGATTCATGGTCTTGCACTAGGTGTTCAGTAAATTTCTGACTGACTGAAATAGTTATTTATACATTTAAAATCATGTAAATAATTTCATATCCTTTTTAAAAACTTAGGAAAAAAACCCAGAGAAGATCTAGTGCAATGATTTTCAATCCCCCAGTGCTATTGCGTTTAAATTTTAGTTTGTATCAGGATACAATGGAAAGCTTGTCTGAAGACATATTTCTGGACCCCATACACATAATTTATGACTCAAATAATTGAGATGGTAGCTTCTATACAGTAATAGTAAACATCAACAAAATGAAAAGAGAATCCATTGTATGGTAGAACATATTTGACAATGATATAGCTGATAAGGGGTTAATTTCCTAAATATAAAAAGAACTTATATAACTCAACACCAAGAAGACAAACAATCCAATTAAAAAGTGAGCAAATGACCTGAATATTCACTTCTAAGAGGACATACAGATGGACAATAGACATATAAAAAAATGCTCAATGTCACTAATTATTAGAGAGATGCAAATAAAACACTATAATGAGGTATCTCCTCACACCGGCCAGAATGGCTACTATCAATAAATCAACAAATAAGTGATGGCAAGGATGTGGAGAAAAGGGAACACTTGTGCACGGCTGGTGGGAATACAGACTGGTGTAGCCACTGTGGAAAATGGTATGGAATTCCCTCAAAAAATTAAAAATGGAACTGCCTTTTGACCCCATGATCACACTTCTAGGAATATATCCTAAGAAACTAGAAACACCAATCAGAAAGAATACATGCACCCCTATGTTCATAGAAGCATTATTTACAATAGCTAAGATCTGGAAACAGCCCAAGTGTCCATCAGCAGATGAGTGGATAGAAATACTGGTGGTACATTTACACAGTGGAATACTACACAGCTGTAAAAAAGAAGGAATCCATACCACTTGTGACAGCATAGATGGATCTGGACAGTATTATGCCAAGTGAAATAAGCCCATCAGAGAACGACAAATACCATATGGTCTCATTAATATGTGGAATCTAATAGACAAAATATACTGACAAACAAAATGGAACCAGAAGCATGAATACATGGAACAGACTGGCTGGTGCCCAAGGGCAGGGTAGGGTGCCTGGATAAAGAAGGCAAAAGGATTAGCTAAAGAACTTACATGCATACCCCATGAACACGGACTGTAATTTGGTTAGGGCCAAGGAAAGGAGAGGCAAGGGAGGGTGGAGGTGGGCAAATGGGAGGTGTGGGGCTCCTGCAATAATGTCAACATTAAAAAAAAACATTTATGCAAACCAACGAAAAGAATATGCACTTCTAATATGTTTCCAAGTGATGCTGATCTGGTTGTTCCAGAAGCCATACTTTGAGAATCACTGTCTAAAGGCTTTCATAGGACTGATTGTGGAAAAAGAATCAAAGTTCAAGTGAGCAGGATTATACCAAAGAGTGTCATTATTTCAATATCCTGATTTATAGGAATCATTAATAGGTTACTGTGTTAAATGATTTTAATAATGAGTTAAAAGAAAATCATACAGGTTATGTTATGGAAAAATTTATATTAATGGTTTATTATTTGTGTATATGAGAACAGGAAAGAGATGGAGATTAAAGGCAGCTCCAAGGAACTGTTCTTTCATGTTCTCTCTTGCTCTTCCTCAACTTACTGGTCACTTTTTCACAAACCATTTTCTCTTTTACTTCATTCTTAATTCATTTACCCTTTACCAATTATCCACTTATCATTGCATTATCCCATCCAAATACAAGAGCAATATTGTCTGATTCGCTCAGTTTATTGTCATCATTGACTGGAGTGAACCTTTCAATAGGCAACATCAGGGTGGGTATGTGGAGCCCTGCTGATTCACTCAGTGGTTACCCAGACACAAAGGTCGACCTAGCAGCCTTTCTCTGGGCTCCACAGGTAGGGCTGCACCTGCTAGAAGACGATGTTGGGCATTTTGGACCCTGTGATGGACATGTCCAGCAGTCTCCCTAAAATCCAGACTTTAGGGATTAAAAAAAAATCAAGCAGGAAGCTTCTTCTCTAGTTAACGAGAGATGTGGATCTGAAATGAGAAGTCACAGTTCTTGGAAAGGGATAAGAAAACAAGAGGAATCCAAATTTACAGTACTTCCTAGTCTTGACAATCACAAGTTTCTCTGACTCTCTTTGCAGTGTAAATGATGGTGTGCAGAGACAGCATATGGGTCTGCCTTTATTTCCACATCTTTTGAACTCACTGAAAGCTCCCGAGGAGCACTAGCAACGTAGAGAAAAAAGAAACTTACAGCGGAGCCAACTGCTGCAGGAGGGTGAGTTTGCCCAGCGGGACCCCCAAATGGGAACCCCTCACAAATTTGGCTCTAGAATATGTCTCTCTTTCTTTCCAAGTTTAAATCATTCCTATGAAACCTGCTGAGAAAAACTGATTGTGATTAGTTGCTCTCCTTTTTAAGAAGACACACAGACACACACACACACACACACACACACACACACACACACACAACACATTACTACCACAAGATTTAGGCACAGAAGAGAAGTTTATGATATCTTGGTAGGTGGCCTATTGTAGATTCTATTGTGGTCAGGGTGCTAGGAAGAGAACCGATTATGTACGTTATGGGTATTTTCTATAGGATCCAGCTGCAAGAGGACAGGTGGCAATCTGCTAAGGGACTTCCCGCATATCTTTTTGTGTTTGTTAGAAAGATAGCCGTTGATTCTTTTAAAACTGTCTATGTGCTGTGCTTTTAGGAAAATCTGTGATCAGACTTGAACTTGATGTCATCTGCTGGAGTAGAACCGGACTTTGATTTTCTTTCTCTTGTCTGAATAGCTTTGATTTAATGTGGAGAATAAAAGACCAATTGAATGAATCTTGCTCCTTCCCCTACTTGGAATCAATTACGTCTGCTCAAATAACCTACTCCAGGAAGCTGTAGGGCATCCAGTAAATTCATTTACATACTCTCAAGAAATGACCAGCATCCTGGTGGAGTAACAGAGCACAGAGGGTTGATTTACCTCACTGTTTCTCTCCTTGAGGCTATATGACCAATCATAAGGGTTCATATATGTTGAACTGGATACACTGGTCTCTTGCAGTATGTGGAAAGAGAGCTTGCCGAGTTAATGAACTGTGGCTGAGCAGCACAGAAAATGAGGGCAGCATAATGAATGAAGCTAAGGATCTTTGTTCCTCTCTCTAAGTCACCTCTTTACCCCGAGACTGCTCAGACTCATCTAGGCCAAGACCCGGAGAGAGCACAGTGCTTCTGTTTAATTAGTATAGGTCAAGCTCATAGCATTTTCTTTTGAACCCGTGGCTCCTCATGAAAAGATGAGCTGACCACAGTGGAGCCCTCTGGATATGAAATAGAGCATAATTATTTCAGATATTCCAAACATGTGCAACTTCTGCTTTGATTTTACACTTACTTTGTCCTTTTTTTCCACTTAATTTTCTAGTACACTGCACAGCAATGCTAATTTGGCACGGATGCTAAATATAAGGTCAGAGCAGCTCACTTTGGTCTTTACTTGATTGCTCATCACCTTTTCTGAATGCCATTCCTATTTACTCTGTGCGTCTGATCTCATGCCGGCACCGCATCCCCTTGGCAGGCTGGTGTTCTTGTTTTTCTTTCTTTCCAACCAGGCAGCTGTTCCATAATTTCACATGACATAATGTAAATGTATTTTCTATTCATGAGGGAGGAAAGTGAGTCCCCATCATCTCAGACCATCTTCCATCACAGATTTCTTTTATCCAATGATCAGGACAGAATGTATAAGTTTTGCATGTATAATCTCCACTGTATAAAGACATTTTGAGGAGAATTGTATAAATATTTATATTTTTCTTTTTTCAGCACATGGCTCTTTCACAATACATTTTACAAGTCATATCAATATTTATTATAAACCAATGGACCCATTCCCTGGCTTCTCATTCACTGACACCTGCAAATAATCAGTGAAGATAATTAGGCACGTGAATAGACACAGTGCAACATAAATTAGTTTGGAAGCATTCTTGTATGGAGTAGATTTTGAAAAATTATGTTTCTTTGTGTAAATTTTATGTGAGGAGAAAAAAAAACACAACCTCTCCGTTTTCTTAATACAGCTCTTGGTCTGTGCTGTTGATTACAAAAAATAGAGTAAAAGTCAAATACTAAGATGCTTTGGCTTCAGTTTTTGGCACGCAAAGAAATCTCCATGGTCCCCGAATGGAGAACAACATTAACCAGCATGCTCTGATTTTGTCTATACAATTTCTAACACTTCTTTGACTTGAGGTTTTAAGTACCATATGGCAAATTCATAAATACTCCGAGTGAGCAGGTTTCTCTGAAAAATAATATGAGATTACCACCTACCTGAGACTTAGGGAGATCAAAAAAGACATGCATTTTCTAGATGCCTGACTTGGGTTAGTGATTTTTGGAAACTCTGCCAGGAGCTATTTAAGAATTCTCATGTTAGTGCCTAACAAACAAGAATTCTCATGTTAGTGCCTAACAAACAAGAACCATACAGAGTATAGGCAATATACGTATATTCCCCACAGAAGTAACATAATTATAAGGGCAGCTTTTATTACTTATTTATCATTTTTACTATTAAGAAAAATATGATATAACTTGATGGTACTACTCAGAGCTATATTTTTAGGACACAAATAAGGTCTTGTAACATCTCTGATTAAACTTAATTCCCTACAGAGAAAATTCTATTCTCTTAGTCTTGGCATCTAATTCTTTAAGGCTTGGCCCAAAACTATTTTTTAAGTCCTGTTTTCTATATTTTATTTTTTTGTCATGTATATTGTATTACAAATTATTGTCTAGTTCCTAAGTAAGTATTTTCATTGTGGTTTCTTTTCATTTTCCTCAATCTTGATCTCAGATATATATATAATTAAATCCTGGTTATAAACAACAACAACAAACCTATTGACACTCCTATCTCTCATCTATCTCCTCAACAATGAGTTGTGCAATCAAATATAGTTAACATATCATAACTTTAAATACATTTACCAGTACTCTACAAAAATCCAGATACAGAGTATAATATCAATATTTGGCTTTTTAAAGAAAGAATAAACAAATGGATTAATAATGTATCTTAGACTTTTTGTGTAGACATTTCATTTCCAGAGTATAGTTTGTAAAACACTAAATCTTTTCTAAACACAATACCTTCTGACTTAGAGGTAAGATTTTTGAGTAATCTCCCAAGAACAGCTAACATTATAAAATTGTTTTTCACTCGCATTATTGTTTATGACTGAAAGGAAGAATTTTAACTCAAAGCCAAATTTAGTTTTACTTAATATAAATAACATCAACAATTTGGATATTGTTTTTATAGCTCAAAATGTATATAAAGTTAGCAAACTTGAAAGACAAAGATGGGATAAATACAGAAGGATTTTTTTAAAATGACAGCTGAGAATATTAGAACAAAGTATGTTTCATTATACAATTAAAAGCATCAGACTGTCAAACTTCAGTGGGAAGGCGGGTGGGGGAGGGTAAGAGATCAACCAAAGGACTTGTATGCATGCATATAAACATAGCCAATAGACACAGACACAGAGGGGGGTGAGGGCATGTGCTGGGGGGTGGGGGTGGATGGAGGAGGTCAATGGGGCAAAAAGGAGACTTATGTAATACTATATGTAATACTTTTAACACTTTTTTAAAAAGCAATAAAGTTCATGATGAATATTCTGAATCATCAAGGAAAACCTTATGTATACCCTCCACTGGAGGAGGAAGAAAACAAATACATTATGAAACAGATCATAATAATGGTTAAGGTGAGTAAAGTCTGCCTGCCTAAATTTTAAAATTTAAATGCATTTCTAGATAGCCTGTGTAAAATATCTCATTGTTCTAAAATTACTAGAATGTTCCAAAGCACAGATGCTTCTAAACTTGTATTGGATTCAAGAGCCACAGGAACTCTGAACTTTTTTTTTCTTTATTGATTAAGGTATTGCATATATGTCCTTATCACCCCATTGTCCCCCCACCCCACCCCTCACTCATGTCCTCTGAACTTTTAATGGAAACAGGAAACTGAACAAAGGCAGATGTATAAAAGTTTTAACTCAGCACTTGTTTTTAACTACTGAATATGTTAATAAGGTTCAATGGGGGGAGGGGGGGAACAATCTAAGCCAGGGGTCCTCAAACTACGGCCTGCGGGCCACATGCAAATACAAATATTGTATTTGTTCCCGTTTTGTTTTTTTACTTCAAAATAAGATATGTGCAGTGTGCATAGGAATTTGTTCATAGTTTTTTTTAAAACTATAGTCCGGCCCTCCAACGGTCTGAGGGACAGTGAACTGGCCCCCTGTTTAAAAAGTTTGAGGACCTCTGAATTCTAAGCTCTGTCCATGATATGGCAGGAAACACAGATGAGTGAATGCAGATGGCCCAGCAATAGGATGATAGCACAAAGCCCAATAACAGCGAGGCAATGGAAATAACCTTTATAAATAACTTAAAAAATAACTTGAAATGTGCATTATTTTGATTTCCTGTCTGGATCAGAAGCACTTTGAGGGCATATTATGTATGGTTTATTCAGCATGAGTAGCCTGCCGATTACCTGTATTCTTGAAATTATTAGTAAAGCTTGATACTGGGTGAAAACTCTGATTTATGTGAGTCTGATATGCCAGTTTGATCCCGGTGTTAGGTCAGGAGAAACAACAACAAAAATATAAATTGACTTAGTTCTATGTATATGAGTTAATTTCCAAGTTCATTTTCTTATAGTAAAATCACAATAGATGATTTGAACTTCAGAAACATTTTTATTATCACCTTATTTTTTTTCATTTGTTTACTTATTTATTCTTTCAAAAAAATAACAAACCACAAGTGACACTAATTTCTTCAAGGATCATAATCAGTGTGGAAACTAGGTTGAGAAACAAATAATTGTACATTTTAATAAGTTTTGATTATGCTAATAGTATGAATTGTTATTTACATTTAGTTATCAACTCTTCAGAGGAGTTATCACCAGAAAGGATTGCCTAGCTGGTTCTATATCCAACAGAGATTCTTAAGTCTTGGAGAAATTAACATGTGGTTCAGAAAAGCAAAGGCCAAGATTGCCTTTTAAAAAATATATGTGATTATAATTAATCCATGAAATACACTTTCAAAAGCTAAAGAATGTCAGTGTGTTTGAACATTTTGTCCTTGGGAAAATAACACCCAGTTCATTTATCTCTTTAATAAATATTTATTGTGAAGCTACTTGTGCAGTGATTCACTAAAGAAAAAATGATAAAGGTTTTGCACTCAAATTAGTAACCTGAGAATAAAGTTAGAAGCTAAAACAGATTGGGGTGGTTCTTAAACTAAGGTTTAACTGTTAAAAATAATGTTTCTTTTATTTTCGTGCAGGTCTGATTTATAATAAAATGGAAAATATTTTTGTAAGATTATACTTGATAATTTTCAACTACTATCTTGTATGATCTCAGAACATCATTGAGTTCATGAATTAAACATAAATTTTTCTATTTTTCTATTAATTTATTAGTCATTTCATTAAGTCTTGCATACACCATTTTCCTTAGTGTTTTTATTCAGGATGTTCCTCCCATCTTCATAGTTTCTTAGCAGATCCAGAGACCATCTATTCTAAGGGCAGAGGGTGTAGATTCCACATGGTCCATGAATATTGCCTTAAAAATTCAACCACTATTGCTCAATTTATATTTTGAACTCTCACTTTTATTGATAATTATGGCCAATTAATAATCCTTTAATAATTTTGTGTTAAAAAGTTGGTGACTCAACCAGATTGTAAATTTAAGAGTCACCCACAGGAGAAACCAAGATGGCGGCAAAGGTAAATACCTGAAATTGCTGCCTTGCACAACCACTTCAAAAATACAACTAAAAGACAAAACAGACATCATCCAGAACCACAGGAAGGCTGGCTGAGTGGAAATTCTACAACTAGAAGGAAAGAGAAAAGCACACTGAGACTCAGAGGAGGTGCAGGAGTAAAGTGCAGAGGTACGGAGGCGCGCGAGGACAGGGCTGGCCACTGAGGACGCGGTTGTCTTTTTCAATCGGGAGGGAGTCTCAAGCTCCCGACTGCTCTGAACTCCAGTTCCCTTCGAGTCTCTAGGGACCCAGACTCATAGGGGGAGAAACTGGACTGTCTGGCAGCGGGCGGAACTCAAGGGCGGCTTTCTCTCAGAGGTGCTTGCAGCAATTACTGGGACACTGAGACCCAGGGACTCTTAGGGCAGGGCTGAGGATCAGCCATAGCTGTTTGCTCCGCCCTGTTGATTACCTGAGACCCCGCCCCACCCAAGCTGTGTGCAGAGGCTTTTGCATATGAAAGGCCTGGCCCTTTGCAACAAACTGCAGCTGGGTCAGAGAGACCCAGAACATCCAAAAGAAGGACCAAGGCCCCACAACAGCTTGCATTGCTTCACAGCTGGGCCTCATTTGGGCACCTCCAAACCCCAAACAAGGAGGACGACTCTTCAGATCTCTCCATAGCTCCTGCTGGGTGGCATCAGGCAGAGGCTAAATTAGCACCTCCTTAGAGATCCAAGAGCCAGTGTACCCAGTGGTCAGAGTGGGACCTTCCAGATTACAACTCCTCAGATCCATAAGGGACACACTCAGGGGGCAGACTCAGTGAGAACCAAAGCCCCATTGAAGCAAGTCTTGCCCCCCAGAGGACAGAAGTTTTCCGCGGTGGCAGACACAGCTGATTCACACAGCCAGTCGGCCTGGTGGTCAAATCCCTCTAGTATTAACTACAACAATCAAGGCTCAACTAGAACAAGACTGCGCACAAAGACCACTAGGGGGTGCACCAAGAAAGCATAAAAAATGCGGAGACAAAAAAACATGACAGAAATGGAGGATATAGAGCTAAAAATCGCAATTTTGAGGGCTTGCAAAAATGTGCTAGAAGCTGTCAATAAACTTGAGGAGAGAGTCACGAAAACTAATGAGACCCTCGATGCTATGATAAAGAACCAACTAGAAATTAAGCATACACGGACTGAAATAAAGAATATTATACAGACACCCAATAGCAGACCAGAGGAGCGCAAGAATCAAGTCAAAGATTTGAAATGCGAAGAAGCAAAAAACACCCAACCGGAAAAGCAAAATGAAAAAAGAATCCGAAAATACTAAGATAGTGTAAGGAGCCTCTGGGACAATATCAAGCATACCAACATCTGAATTATGAGCGTGCCAGAAGAAGAAAGAGAGCAAGATATTGAAAACCTATTTGAAGAAATAATGACAGAAAACTTCCCCTATCTGGTGAAAGAAATAGACTTACAAGTCCAGGAAGGGCAGAGAACCCCAAACAAAAGGAATCCAAAGAGGACCACACCAAGACACATCATAATTAAAATGCCAAGAGCAAAAGACAAAGAGAGAATCTTAAAAGCAGCAAGAGAAAGAAACTCAGTTACCTACAAGGGAATACCCATACGACTGTCAGCTGATTTCTCAACAGAAACTTGGCAGGCCAGAAGGGAATGGCAAGAAATATTCAAAGTGATGAATACCAAGAACCTACAACCAAGAATACTTTATCCAGCAAAGCTATCATTCAGAATTGAAGGTCAGATAAAGAGCTTCACAGATAAGGAAAAGCTAAAGGAGTTCATCACCACCAAACCAGCATTATATGAAATGCTGAAAGGTATTCTTTAAGAAGAGGAAGAAGAAAAAGGTAAAGATACAAATTATGAACAACAAACATGCATCTATCAACAAGTGAATCTAAGAATCAAGTGAATAAATAACCTGATGTACAGAATGAACTGGTGATTATAATGAATCAGGGACATAGAAAGGGAATGGACTGACTATTCTTGGGGGGGAAAGGGAAATGGGAGATGCGGGAAGAGACTGGACAAAAATCGTGCACCTATGGATGAAGACAGTGGGTGGGGAGTGAGGGCAGAGGGTGGGGTGGGAACTGGGTGGAGGGGAGTTATGGTGGGAAAAAAGAGGAACATAAAAAAGAATCAGGGGCATAGAAAGGGAGGGGACTGACTATTCTCGGGGGGGGGGAAAGGGGGGGGGGGGCTGTGGGAAGAGACTGGACAAAAATTGTACACCTATGGATGAGAACAGTGGGTGGCGGGGGTAAGGGCAGAGGGTGGGGTGGGAACTGGATGGAGGGGAGCTATGGGGGGAAAAAGGAGGAACAACTCTAATAATCTGAACAATAAAGATTTAATTAAAAAAAAAGATTCACCCACAGAGTGATAAAAAATATTGGTACTTATTAAATACTAGAGGCCCGGTGCATGAAATTCGTGCATAGAGGGGGATGTCCCTCAGCTTGGCCTGCACCCTCTCCAATCTGGGACCCCTCGGGGGATGTCCAACTGCCAGTTTAGGCCCGATTCCTGATCACCCTAATCCCTTTGCCTGTCTGCCTAATCACCCCTAACTGCCTCTGCCTGTATGCCTGATTCCCCTAACTGCTCCCCTGCCAGCCTAATCACCCCTAACCCCTCTCCCCTGCCAGCCTGATTACCCCTAACCACTCTCCCCTACCAGCCTGATCTCCCCTAACTGCTCTCCCCTGCTGGCCTGATCACCACTAACCACTCTGCCTGCCTGTCTGATCACCCTTAACCACCTGTGCCTCAGCCCCCACCACTGTGGCTTTGTCCAGAAGTACATCTGGAAGACATCTGGTCTATCTGGTCTAATTAGCATATTACCCTTTTATTAGTATAGATGTATTAATTAACTTATTTCCATGTCAATTTAGACTTTTTTCTTTATTGACACTAAGGATGGTCTTCTAGATACTTTTACATTCCAAGGAAGCACAATTGTTCAAATACTATTGTATTTATTTCCTCCTGTTTTACTTTGAAGAATGATAATAAATCTCAGGTTTTTTTTATTTAGCAGCAAACAGCAAATGTCTACTATATATTATTATAATGGCAGGATTTGGATTGTAGTTTCTGTTGATCCAGCAACATGACTAATGAACCTGTCAACCTCTAATGTTAAAAGTTTGTGAGCCAGTTGAACTATTGGTGATTGAATTGAAAGATGATTTAATAAAAAAATTGTGACATAGAAAAAAGGATGCAAATTCAAAATATAAAGTATATATATATATATATATATATCCATTTACATATAGAATTTAAATACACACACAAACACACATACCAAATTATGGTTCAACACCCCCAGCTGATCCATGAACACACCATATATGGATAATTTGCAAAGAAGTAGTAAGCATTTTTATCTTTTGATATAAAATTGGATATCTTTATATTTTTACCATTAAAAATGCAAAATTGCATGGGGATTTATTTCCCAGTTATATATACTTGTAATAGCATAATCACTCAGATCTTTCTGAGAAATACTTTTCAGAAAGCATATTATGTCAAAAAACTTTTTATATTAATTATATTATGACAATTTATAGCAATCTGCATTATTTAGATATGAATAAAGATTCCATATATATTTTTATGGTATATAGATAATATTTTATTAACAATCTTGTCCATAATCTGAATTGGCAATCCTTTTTTCCCCTCAAGAATTATTTTTTATGTAACAATACAGCAAACATTTATTGAGCACATAATGCATGCAAAAATTCTTGGGTGTACTAGAAGTATAAGAAAATTATAAATGTTGAGGAAATATAAAGAATACATTTTTGGAAACTAAATACTTACAAAATAAATAAAAATATAAATACTCCCTAGTTCTATTTATATTATAAAGTTCTATTTGGGGGGAAAAAGGAGGAACAACTGTATGCCTGATTCCCCTAACTGCTCCCCTGCCAGCCTAATCACCCCTAACCGCTCTCCCCTGCCAGCCTGATTACCCCTAACCACTCTCCCCTGCCAGCCTGATCTCCCCTAACTGCTCTCCCCTGCTGGCCTGATCACCACAAAGTTTCTGTTGACACTACAGGCAGAGGCAATTAGGGGTGATCAGGCAAACAGGCAAAGGGGTTAGGGTGATCAGGAATCGGGCCTAAACCAGCAGTTGGACATCCCCTGAGGGGTCCAAGACTCTTAGATTGAACAGTGATGCTTTTTCTCCATGTAAATATAAACTTCCAAAATATAATAAAAGGTGAAAGATTTTACTATTACAGTCATGGTTTCAACAATTTAATACAAATATCTTAATTTAGGTCGAGCACAGTTTGAATGTTCACCTAATAAACATGATAGACTTAAAAAAAAAAAGTCTTAAAAAATTCCACATTCAACACATAAAAAACTCACTGATGAAACCAGTAGCCATTAAACCACAGTGCACACTGTGTCTGGATGTTCTTAAATCTTTAATACTGATTTTATGTTTAGCATCAAGGAATCAGATGTGAGGTGCACTAAATATTTAGACTTCATCCTCATTTTTGAAAGTAAATGCAGGACTCATTTGTACAACAGGGAGTCCTGTAGGACTTCAAAGGTATTTGAAAGTGAAAGACACTGAGAACAGCAGTTCAGCAATGAGTTCATGATATGCTGTTCCCTGTGGCTCAATCAAATACTGGAGAAAGCCGTAAAGGCTAAGGTAAGATGCTTATTGCCTGGAGTAGAACACTCTGATATTAAGCCCAATTATCAGCCTACAACTGTATTTTCTGCCTTCTTGCAAAGCTTGTGCAGTTGTGTCACCATTAATCCTCTTGGAAACTCTGCAGAATCTGCTAAAAAAATCCCAAAGAATATAAATTTCTTTGAAAAGATTGACAGAAGGCCATATCACATTATGATTTAGAGCCAGATGATTTAAGTCTTTGCATTTTCATGAACTTCTAGTGGTTGATGATGACACACTGAAATGATTGAAGTGTTGAGAGGGCAATAAAATCTTGCAGTGCTAGGGGCGGAGTGGTATATGCATTAACTATTTCTTGGCTCTTACTACCTTTTGTAAAGATTTTGATCAACTTTCAAAAATAAAGAAAAGCAACTGATTTTCTCAGCAACAGCTCCTTTGACATTGCTGTTGCTCTAAACGTTGAAGCAAGAGTTTAGCTGGGCTATGAGAATTGTGATTATTGACTATGGTTGAACACTCTTGATATTTTTCACAGAAGTTTTTAAGCAATGAATCGTGGAATCCTACACAATGTCATCTCTAGCCGTGGGCAAACTACGGCCCGCGGGCCGGATCCAGCCAGTTTGAAATGAATAAAACTAAAAAAAAAAAGACCTTACCCTTTTATGTAATGATGTTTACTTTGAATTTATATTAGTTCACACAAACACTCCATCCATGCTTTTGTTCCGGCCCTCCGGTCCAGTTTAAGAACCCATTGTGGCCCTTGAGTCAAAAAGTTTGCCCACCCCTGATAGTCATTCCATGAGGTGGATAGAGTTTTTATAAGGCGACTGCTCTTCTATCTTTTAGTATCGAAAAGAGTTAAGTGTGATTACATGCCTTGCTCAGGACCAAAAGGTCGAATTTTTTGCCTTGCCACCCTGTGGCTCTCAGATGACTAAGTAAATCCATCCCCTTTCAGTTAATGCCTAAAATCCCTTGTATTGCTACAGACTTGAACTTCAACTACTTTCCTTACACAATCTTCCTCCCCAAATGTGAGTGAACTGGAGACTTAAGTATGAGGTTGATTCTCAGTCTTTTGCAAGATATTCAAGTAAAATAATTCAATATTAGCACACTGGAGATATATTTATTAAATTTACTCAGAAAGCATTATTAAGAAAAGACCCTATATGTCTGCTGGGTCACAATATCATTGGGAGCTTTCGCTTGTAATCTAAAACTGGCTCTGCAGGTGGAGGAGCAGGGGAAAGACCTATCTGGGAAAAGGTAGACCACATCAGATTGGTGAGGCTGGGTTAATAATCAGGGGACTTATGAGGCTTTTCTTGAGAGGTTGCAAGAAGAGTAATTTCTGCACCCACCCCACCAAATCTTAAAATTTTATGTAGTTTCCCTGGCCAGTATTTCTCAGTGATTAGAGCATTGGCCATACACTGAAAGGTTTTCAGGTCCAGGTTGCAGGTTTGATCCACAGCCCCAGTCAGAGCACATGCAACTAATCGATGTGTCTCTCTCATGTTAATATCTCTCTCTCTCTCTCTCTCTCTCTCTCTCTCTCTCCTCTCTCTCTCTGTCTCCATCCCTCCATCCCTTCCACCCTCTCTAAAAATCAATGGAAAAAATATCCTTGGTTGAGCATTAACAACAATAACAAAAAGGTTATGTAGTGGCCTTAACTGGGGCCAGTCACGTGCACAGGAGGCCTTGACAAGTTTCGGTCATGTACTCAGTCCCAATAGTCGCAACATTATATTTCTATCTCAAGGCTGTGTCTCTGGCAGCTTCTGGCATAGGGAAGGCAAGCAGGGGGAACATTCCAAGCACATGGAAAGACATAGGGAGCTTCAAATTGCCCTTGTTCAGCTTGTGGATCAAATGGGCGGTCACATCTTCTTGATGACTTTTCTCAGTAATTCTGTACACTATGCTAAATACCAGAAATTCAGAGAAGAATATACAGCGATGGCTATAGAGGGTTCTGTCTACTAAAAGAGTAAGATGCAAAATTATGTAAACTATGAGAGAAGCACAGTGGCAAATGCCGGCTGACGGAGTCAGATAAAGCATCACATAGGGGGCCTATTTGCATTAAGTTGTAAGGAATAATTAGAAATGTATTTGATGAGTTTCAAATGAATTTGCCAAAGCACAGATATAACATATAATTTAGTATGCTTAATTATATAGTATTCTATGACATAGCAGGTCATTCCTGATCCTAGTTACAATTCTTACTGACATATGTCAGTGTAAGTCATATAATCATTCTAATTTGTCTATTATAATGGTAAATTAAAGATCACATTTCTTCCAGATAATATTACTATTATATGTTTTCAATATGGATTAACATCATACATTGGGTAATGGATTGGGAAAAGTAAATGGAAAATATAGACAGAGAGACATTATTTGGAAATTAAATCACACCTATAATCTATTATTATGGACTGACATATCTATTAGTACTGCACAGTAAGTATGATCCTCTTTGTGTGTGTATGTGTGTGTGTATAAGCAAGTACACATATGTATATTTACCATTTTGTCATTGTTGACTTGAGTATTAAATTATTGGTTGTGCCTGACATTTGAATTGAAGATGCATTTATTTTACTTTTTTGAGACATTTAGAAAAGAACTGTTAAAATGTTGGTTCTTTTAATAATACAAGGTTAATGACATATCTTATTACAACATGTGCTTGGGTCTATAGTTATTCTGGAATTATTCTGTTCAGAGTCTTCTAAATATAGCAAACCTATCTCTGCTTAAGAAATCTTAGAAAGGAGATGTCTGAGATGAAATTCTCCAGTGAATTCTGGATGAGCCATGGTAAACAGAGACTCCTCAAGCTTCAGAGCAAACATGGAATTCATATGTTGATGGGCATTTACTTGAATGTATATTTATATTTCCAATTCTTTTCAGATTTGCCCCTCAACTCCATTCCATTCTAGCACAGTATTTAATATTTAAAAGCAAATGTTGAATGCCTGTGCATTGCTAGCACATTTTTAAATGCTGAGAAACAATGTGAGAAGACAGACCAGTTACCTTTCCTTGGGAACATTATACTGCTTATTTTCAGTAGAGTTAACAGGTAGAAGGTGGGCAGGCCTTTCCAATAGTCTTTTATTTAAAACCTACATTAAACATACAGAAGAGTTCACATTGTGTTTTCAATAATAAGCACCCAAAAGACTTAGATGTTTAAGAATTAAAATGTATGATACACAGAAAGATTGCAGCACAGTGCCCCAAATATATCCAATAATTTGAATATTTTCATTTCATTTTATGTTTTACTTTCTTTGACATCTTAAGGCATTAGAAAAAATTTACAGTTAGTTTTTTAGGAAGCCTTCTATCATCTCTGCAGGTATATAAGATTATCCACATTTGTATGGGAATAGGCAGGGACATGTTGAAGGAGCCAATTTTTTTTAATGTAATAATATGGATTTACTTTTTATTATTTCTTAGAAAATAGTTCATGTTAGTACCAGCACCTCCACATCTCAATAATTTAGCAAATTACATTTTCACAAAGGCAATAGGCCTGCCGTTCTGGATTGCAAGTGACCAAAAATAAACAAGAAAACAAGATGGCCAAATATTTTTCAATTTAGCTCTTTCATTGTGGTAAAAACACATAACATTAGATTTACCCTCCTAACAAAATTTTGAGTGTACAGTACAATATTTTTAACTATAAGCACAATGTTGTACAGCAGCTCTCTAGAGAGCAGCCCCCCCCCCCCCACAGCCTTATCTCTATCAATCTACTTTCTGTTTCTAAGAGTTTGAGTACTTCACATATATGTGTGTATATGTGTATCATGCACTACTGGTCCTTCTGTCATTGGCTTACTTCACTTACCATAATGTCCTCAAGATTTAATCACCTTGTAGCATGCAACAGGATTTCCTTCATTTTTATGGCTGAATAATATTTCATTGTATGTATATATCACATTTTTTAATTAATTAATTCCTTGATGGACATTTAGCTTGTTTCCACCTCTTGGCTAATGTGAATAATGCTGCAGTGAACACAGAAGTGCATCCCAATCTCAATTCTTTTGGCTAAATACACAAAATGGGATTGTTGAACCATAATGCTAGTTCCATTTTTAATTTTTCACATAACTTGCATATGGCTTTCTATAGTGGCTACAACATTTTACATTCCTATCTACAATGTATAACTTTGGTGGGGGTGTAAAAAAGGTGTATGAGAATTTCAATTTATTTTAATCCTCATCAACATTTATTTTCTTTAAAAAATAATATCAATTCTAACAGGATGAGGTGATACTTCATTGTGACTTTGATTTGCATTTCACTTATGATAGGTGATGTTGACCATTTTGGGGATTTTTGTTTTTAGTGTATAAAAATGCAACTGATTTTTGAATGTTGATTTTGTGTTCTGAGACTTTTGTATGTTGATTTTGTATACTGAACTTGTTTATTAGTTTAGCAGTTTGTGTGTGGTGTGTGGTATGTATGTAATCTGTTGGATTTTCTACATAAAACATCATGTCATCTGCACATGTTGATCATTTTATTTCTTCCTTTTCAACTTGGATGCCTTTTATTTTTATTCTTGCCTAATTTTAATGTCTAGGACTTTCAGTACTATGTTGAATAGAAGTGGTAAGAGTGGGCATCTGTGTCTTTTTCTGAACTTAGAGGAAAAGTTTACAGCTTTTCATTGTTGAGTATGTTAGCTTTGGGCATGTTATAGATAGCCTCTACTATGTTAAGTTCATTTCTTTCTACTTCTAGTTTGTTGAGTGTTTTTATCATGAAAGTGTTCAACTGTGTACATTTTTATCCTGTATTCATGTGATTTTTACCCTTTCTTTGTTAATTTGGTCTATCACAGTAATTGATTTTAATATATTGAAACACTTTTAATCCAGGGATACATCTCTCTTCGTCATGGTGTATGAGGCTTCAATATGCTGTTAAATTTGATTTGCTAGTATTTTGTTGGAGATTTTTGTGTTTATATGCATCATGGATATTGGCCTATAGTTTTCCTTTCTTGTAGTGTCTTAGTCTGGCTTTGATATCAAGGTATTTCTGGCCTCATAGAATGAGTTTGGAAGTGTTCTCTCTTCTTGAAAACTTTTCAAAGAGTTTGAGAAGAATTGGTGTTAATTATTCTTTAAATTCATGGTATTATTTACCTGTGAAGCCATCTGGCCTGGGGGACTTTTCTTTGTTGGAAGGCTTTTCATTACTGCTTTAATCTCTTTAGTTATTCTTAGTCTGTTTATATTTTCTATTTTTTCATAACTCAATCTTGATAGGTTATATGTTTCTAGGAATTGATCCATTTTTTTTAGGTTTTCCTTTGCTTACATGTTATTGTTATAGTTAGTCTAGCTAACATATTGTCATTTTTTTTTATTTTTTCAAAATGTCACTTTTATTTTGTTGATTTTTCTATTGTTTTTTTTCTATTTTGTTTCTTTTGTTTATTTCTTCTCTAATTTTGTTTCCTACATTCTCCTAACTTTTATTTTGTTTTCTCTTTTTAGTTGCTTGAAGTTATGTTTTTATTTGACACCTTCTTTTTTAATGTAGGAGTTTATTCTTATAAGTCTCCCTCTCAGTACTGCTTTGCTGTATCACATAAGTTTTGTTATCTTATGATTTTGTTTGCTTCAAAATATTTTCTAACTTTACTTTGAATTTCTTCATTGGTCCTATTGGTTGTTCAAAGATGTGGTGTTTAATTTCTATGTTTGTGTATTTTCCAGTTTTCCTTCTGCCAATAATTTCATTTTTTATTCTATTGTTCTTAGAAAATATACTTGGTATGATTTAAATCTTTTAAAATGCATTCAGAATTGTTTATGATATATCATGTGATCTATACTGAATAATGTTCCATGTGTGTTTGAGAAAACTGGGCGTTCTGTTGAGGACCAATACTATCACCTATACATGTCTGTTAAGTCCATTTAGACTACAGTGTCGTTCAAGTCTTCTGTTTCCTTATTGATTATCCATAGGAATGTTCTAACTATTATTAAAAGTGAACTATTAAAATACCTTACTATTATTGTATTGATATCTTCTAGAAGCTAGCTCATTTCACTAGTTATCCTCAAAATGTTAAAGTGGGTTTGACCAAACCAGCAGTACACATTATGTATGGTTGTTGTATCCTTTAGGTCTCTTTTAATTTAGAAAAGTCCTTTACTGTGAAAACCTATCTTATAAAATGTCTCATTTAAAAAAATTTCCATGATACTTTTCTCCTGGGGTCATTTAGTTTATTGACTATTTTTCCTGAAACCTCTATTTCCTAAAAACAGGAAGCTATATATAAGACTTGGTAACATTTAAGTTAAAATTATTTGGCAACGTTAAATCATTAATGATGTATAGTTTACATTGTATAGTTTACATCATGATACTCAGCCTATCTTGCAGGGGTTCTTGTCCCAGCATCTAGAAGGGTTCAGGAATCTGGAGAAGGGGCTGTGTGTAGATGACATAGGAATCCAGAGACTAATAAAGTGTTCGGAGACGAAATATAATTTTGAAAGGCATTGGGGGTCAGAGGAGCTTAGCTAAAGGAGCTAAGATCTAAGGTCTTAAGTCTAAGGCCTTAGGTTCTCTCTGTCCCCAGGACCCCATGCTTTTTATTAACACAACTTGTCCTGAGGCGAGGCAGAGATATACACTTCAAAGGGTCAGGATTTGGTACAGAGTCCATTGTCAGAATGGGGGAATTAGCCTACAGCTGTTCAGGTGTTTGGCCAGTAGGAGGCAATAACAGGTAGATTAAGATGCCTTTTAGCTGTCTGGCAGCAGCAATCAGTTTAATGTATCTGATTCAGGTTTGGGGAAATGCCTTTAGCCATTCCCAACAGGTGACTACATGTGTGACTCAACCCTGTTGAGTCCCCAAGTCTCATCAACCTTTTGATGAAACTCTTTATGACATGCTGGAATTGGTCGCCAGCATATCTAGTTGTTTTACCATCAATAATACTAAGGATTAATCAGTGATTCCTCGTAGGGTCAACATGATCCTTTCTTTGTTGTTAGCTCATGCAACTGAATGTTCAATTCCATGTCAACAATTATCCTGATGGTTTTGATTCCCATAAATAAAACTTGCTGTTTCATTAGAGTTGCATATTGCTAATTTTCTAATTTTATTGTTTCTTGCACATTTGATTAGCTAGCTATTTTTCAGTTTAAGTATATTTTTCCCTTAAGAGCGTGGAAGAATTTACTATAAAACACAATTCCTACTGGAAAGTCAGACAATGTTAAATTTAGTCCCTCTTCTATTTTTTAAAGTAAAACTTTTGTCATAAACCATCTTAGGTGGTAAGAAAGGTACTTTTTTCTACTTTTTTTTGTTGGAGCATCATTTTAAACTTCTAGATAGTCATATATTTAAAGTGGCTCAATCAATTACTATCTATTTTTTGGATGCTCAAATTGCTGCAGCTTTTTTCTTTCTGGGTCTCTTGAAGTTGGCTCATGGGTCCTTATGTTATGGCTCCATTAATCTTTAAAAAATTTCTTGCTTTCTGTCATTTTAAAATATCTTAAGCTCTTATTCTTTTCCTTACTAAAGCACACTCATTTTTAACTATAAATGATTTTGAAGACAAAATGTGAATTTCAAGGTGCAAATTTTAAGGGAATGCAGCTTCCAAGCCATTTCTATGTTCAGACAAAGAAATATATTTATTTAGACATCACATTTTAATAGCATTTCTGCTTTAGTATTAGCATACAGTATACCTATTTAATTTTCTAATTTTATGTTTTCTTTTATTGAAACTATTCATTGACAGTATTAACTTATTTATTCTCTCCTTCCATGTACACAACATATAAGTTCCTACATACCAGTAAGCTAGAAATAAAAAAAATGCAGAATGACAATTAAGTATTTTTTAAAAATATTTTTATTGATTTCAGAGAGAAAGGAAGAGAGAGAGGGAGATAGAAACATCAATCATGAGAGAGAATCATTGATTGCCTGCCTACTGCACACCCCCTACTGGGGATCAAGCTCAAAATCTGAGCATGTGCCTTGATCTGGAATCAAACTGTGACCTCCTGGTTCATAGGTTGGTGCTCAACCACTAAGAACACTGGCCAAGCAACAGTTACATATTTTTGAAAAATATGTTGTCATTAGAATATATCTTGCTAAATATTTGTAATTATAGTACTGGTTCACTTGCAAAGAATACACTGTCTTGTTTAGTTTCTAATTTGATGCATAGTTAGCCTCATCTATTTTGGGAATTCTTTTCTATTCAAGGGATTTCTTTATGTTCAGGCTTTTGCCATTTGAATAGTTGAGAAATATTATCATAGTGCTTTTAATTTGTATTTCTCATATTACCACTGAATTTGAGCAACATTTCATAGGTTTAATATCATTTTTATTTCTTTAAGCAAATTTCTATAAATGTCAATTATATATTTTTTGTATGGGGCTATTAATGTTTTCTACATTTCTAGTTCTTTTTAATTTGGGGTGATTGGTTTTTTGTCTGTGATATAAATGATAATTATTGTTTCTAAATTATTAATATTTTGATATATTAATATTTCATTTTTTGGCAATGTAGAAATTTTTATTTTAGCCAGTCAAATTAATTTTTTTCTCTTAATGGCTTCTGAACTTTGAGACCTAGTTATAGAGACCAATTCACTTCCAGTTTTAAAGGAATTTATCATATTTTGTTTTACTAATTATATGATTTTGAGGCAGGTTGTAAGAAGCTAGGAAAATTCCTTGGCATGTGGAATGGGAAAATGAGACAGATAGCTAAGCAGAAGGCTGAGCAATTTACAGCCAGCTAGTAAATCACAAGATCTTATCTTCCCTAACCAAGGACACTTAGGGAAAAAACGGTTTATACAATGCAGACCATGCTGGGACGTTCCTGTCTCGGTACCAGTCCCTCTCCAGTGACATTTTTTGAAGGTGAAATTGATCAGAGAATGACCCTGATCCCTCTATAGGCCTATTTTGATACATCAGCATATTGAGATCCTTCCCTGAGACATCCTCTAAAATTCTGGCCTTTAGATGAAATAAAAACCCTTAAGTTAAAGGACCAGTGCAAACTTTCCCTTAAGCATGCTCCTGCTCACTCCCTTTCCTCAGGCATTTATCTTTGCTTTCTTTCTCCTAAGCTCTACAGATTCCCATGAGACTTGCAACCAGGGGAGCAGCAGGCAGCAGCAGCTTATCCCAGGCTAACCCCCTGAACCTGTCTCCAAGGGCCCTCCTTTTGCCTCTGTAACTTGTTTCCTGAGTCCATGCAGGCCAATATGGCTCACTTTTTCTGCCTCTGTGCTTTCTTTCTAAAGGGCCAAGGCCACCTCATCTAGGCTTGACTCTTCCTCATGTTTTCAAAGGGCTAAGGTAGCTTAGTCTACATTCACTCCTGGTGCTGTGCTCTTGCTTTTTCTATCCTAAGCCTTTCCTTTGTTTCACTGTCCTTAACTTTAATAAATGTACTCTCAACATTACCTGTAGTCATATTGTGAAATCTTTCCTACATGAAGTCAAGAACCCACACATTCCAGACTCTGCCAGGGCAGCCCCACCTCAGTCCTGGTCCCTTTCTGGTGACAATTTTATTTGTATATTTAATTTTTTGGATATATGTGAAATTTGTTTGGTATACAATATGTGGATCAAAATTTATAATTTTCCAAGTTGGTATTCAGTAGTTGCAAATTGTTTTAAAATATATTGATCATGATCTTGACCAGTATTCTATACTGCCTATCACAATGAAAATATAATAGCAGTAAATTTTAATACTTGAAATTAAAAAAAACATTACCAATTTACTCATTTTAGAACTGCAATTGCAAATGGATAATTTTCCAACCACAGTAGAAGATTCTTGATCTACTTCCTTCAGTCCTTATAAATTCAAGCTCGCACACACACACACACACACACACACACACACACACAACACACCTAAACACATCATAACAATATTAAAATACAAAAATCATTTTCTGGAGGTAGATTATTTTGGATTATTTTGTCTTCATTTTATACTTTTAAGTATATTCTTACAGAAACAGATATTCATTTATATTTATAATAAGCACAATATTAATATATTTAAATACAGTTGGCCCTCCATATCTGGGGGTTTCTCATTTACAGATTCAACCAACTTTGCATAGAAAATATCTGAAAAAAATATTACAGTGTTCCTAACATGTGCTATGTAGTCAGGCAAAAATGGTTGCATTTATACTCAGCATGTACAGACTGATTTTCTTGTCATTATTCCCTTAACAATACAACTATTTGCATAGCACTTACATTGTATTAGGTATTATAAGTATTCTAGAGAAGATTTAAATTATGCAGGAGGACATGTGTAGGTCATATGCAAATACTTAGCCATTATATATATAAGGGTCTTGAGCATCTATAGATTTTTGGTATCCATTGGGGTCCAGAAACCATCCCCCATTGATACAGAGGGATGATTGTATAATATTATATATATAAAGAATTCCTAATTATAAATTGTTTTGTCTAAAATCTGTGATTGAATCTATAAAATGTTTTTTTCTGTATGATAATGACTAAGTAATTTTAATATTAGACTGGAATCTGTGTCATACTTTGCTAAGCCAAAAACAAAAAACTTTCATTTTCAGAAACTAGTTGAAAATATTTTAGTTTTAAGAAGTAAATAAGATTAAAAATAAGATTCATAATGCCCACACTTCATTAACTTGGAATTGTACAAAGAAGTTAAATTAATATTCCTGAATGATTTTATGAAAGTCAATTAATTCTTAGTCACAATTGCTAAAATTTGCATATAAGGTAAATTTTTTAAAACAGGGAATTTGTAAATTCCTTTAAAATCTTATTAGTGAAGAACTAGGTGGCCTTGATATCAAGTTTTCTTATTTTTATCAGTCAATATTATATCTAGTTTTATGGCATAAATATTTTAACTTGGTCTTTTAGCCTTAATATTTATGGTCTTAGGGAAATAGGTCTCATTTGGAATATAACTTAACCTAAAAATAAAGGTCAGAGTGGAAGGCAATCAGCATTTATTTCAGATCCAAAGAATAGCTACTGGGAAAGCACTGATTCAGGCAGAAACCCAAAAAGCATCCTTATTAGAAGACAAAGGCAAAGGGTATTTGTTAGGAAAGCAGAGGAATTTCTTTCCTTTACATGAATAGAAGAAAGGAACTCCTATAAATGCAGATAAGATAATGTAGTGAGCCTGGTCAGTGCACGTCATAGCAAGTGATTGAACTCCCAGTATTGTTGGTGTTCTTGTCCCACTTCGGGCATCCATTTATGCCGGGGTTCATGTCCCAGCATCAAGAAGGGTTCAGGAATCTGGAAAAGGGGCTGTGCGTAGATGACATAGGAATCCAGAGACTAATAAAGAGTCCGAGACGAGATATAATTTTGAAAGGCATTGGGGGTCAGAGGACCTTCAGCTAAAGGAACTAAAGAGTGTCCCTCCTTGTCTAGGACCCTTGCTTTTATTAACACAATTTGTCCTAAGGCAAGGTGGAGATAATACACTTCAATGGGTAAGGTTTCAGAGGGTACAGAGTCCATTGTCAGAATGGGGGAATAGCCTACGGCTGTTCAGGTGTTTGGCCAGTAGGAGGCAATAACATGTAGATTAAGATGCCTTTTAGCTGTCTGGCAGTCACAATCAATTTACTATTCAGGTTTGGGGAAATGCCTTTAGCCATTCCCAACAGATGACTGCATGTGTGACTCAATCCTGTTGAGTCCCCAAGTTTCATCAACCTTTTGATGAAACTCTTAAAATTATGACATGCTGGAATTGGTCTATGGCACCCAGTCTCCCGGTCGAACTCCCAAAGGGACAAGTTGCATATTAGGTTTTTATATATCTATAGGTTATGATTATTTTGATTATGATTATTGTTAAAAAACAAAGATATAATTAGATTTATTAAGCAATTCATGGAATGGGCAGCAACTAGAAGGGCTTCCCAAAGAGTTTGGAAGATTTTTACATGAAGAAAGGTGGTGCAGGGAGCTACTAACAAAAGAAAATAAAGAATTATTTTGAGGGCAGGTCATTTTTTCTTTGAAGGGAGAGTTTGGGAAGGATTTTTAATATGTAGATATGTAGATTGTTTGTTTGTTTTTCTACCTGGGATGGAGAGGGCCCTGTGATACATTGCTTTACTGGTACTTGACCAGTAAATTTCCCACTGGTTCATTAAGATTATGTTTCTGGAAAAGTTTGAAATTTCAGTTAGGTCAAGTATTAAATCTAGGTTTGGTATCATGGGCTTTTAGCCAAGTGAAGCCATTTTGGGCCTGCGGTTTTCTCTTTACTAATATAAGTAGAGAGATCTCAGGCTGAATTATTAATCATAATTCTCCAGAGAAACAGAACCAATAGGATATATAGAGAGAGATAGAAAGAGTCTTATTATGAGTGATTGGCTCATGTCATGATGGAGACTTAGAAGCCTCACAATCTGCTGTGTTCACTGGAGAACCAGGAAAGCTGGTGTTGGGTTCTAATCCAAGTCCAAAGGCCTCAGAACCAGGGGAGTCAATGGTGTAAGTCCCAGTTTGAATCTAAAGGTCTGAGAACCAGGAGTGACATTGCACTCCCAAGGGTAGGAGAAAAATATGTGTCTTTTTTAAGCAGAGAGCAAATGCTCTTCCTCTACGTTTTTGTTCTATTGAGGCCCTCAGAGGATTGGACGGTGCTGACGCATATTGGTTAGGGCAATCTTCTATACTCAGTCTGCGAATTCAAATGCTATTCTTTTCCAAAGTCTCCCTCACAGGCACACTCAGAAATAACTTGCTATGCACGCATTCCTTAGCCTAGTCAAGTGGACATTAAATTAACCATCATACAGATTGTCTTTTAATTGCATTAAAATATACATAACATAAAATTATTTTCACCATTTTTAAGTATAAAATTCAGTGGTATTAAGTACATTCATGATGTGCAACCATCATACTATTCATTAGGTAACTAATTAATAATGCTATTATATATTTTAGATATTATCAATAATCTTTGAAAACATTTTGGTTATGTTTCCTATTCTGACTCTACTTATGAAATTTATTTAGCTTTTGAAATTTCTTCAAAAATATTTTAAGAAAAAGCAACACCTAATTTATTTTGATGTTTGGAACCTAGGATGTTTCATATCTTCATATCTTCTGTGAAGTGAAGCATTTTGATATACCAACCCAAAGAGCTTTCTAAATGTTCTTTTCAGGCAATTTCTTTAAACAGCAATACGGTGATGACAGGTTGGATTACAGCATTTAGCACTTTTCCAAGAGTTTTTACATGCTTTCTGCCTTTCAGAAAGATCTATGCCAGACATCACAGATATGAAATAAATATTTTTATTATGAATTCTGGAGTCTGTGATGTCACACAAGCAATGACAAGAAATCTATTTTCTCCTAGCAGGAAACTTGAATAGTCAAGTGATCTCAAAACACTTAATTTTCTTTAGGCATAAACTTTAAAAATAATCTGTTTGGGAATATTATGGGTGGAAATGGAGTTCTTCATGGTATCGCCTCGAGGAAAAGAATTCCTGAGGTCCCTACAGGAGGATGGGGTTTTGTGGAAAGCTTTATTAATGATGTAAAATTAAGGGGAGGGGGGTTTACCCTCCAAGATACTATCTCTGTCAGTTTCATTTTCACCAGGGGAGAAGTCCAATCTTGTCTTCAGCAGGGCCAGAATTAAGGCCACTGCTTATAGTTTCCGTCCCATATTAACGTGCAGTCCAGTCCAGCAACTGGCTAACAGCTTTATTCCCAGCGGTATTCTATTGCATGTGGGGTCTGCAGGGCCAGGGGTCATGTGGCTGCTTGAGGCCACATGGCAATGGAGGGAGAACTGGTGAGCGCACAGGTGAGTGCAGGTCACAGAGCAAGAGAGCAAGAGTGAACAAGAGTGAAGAAGAGTTGGGGAACTCTTTGGGTGTTTTAATCAGGAGCTTCTTCAAACTAATCTATTAGGCTTTCCAAGGTTTCACGTGCTTCTGATGGGTTTAACCCCCTAGCCAATCCATTGTTCCCCAAGTTAGACTCACAGGCAAGCACCTCCCCTGCACCAGGACTGCCCTGTGCATGTGTGGGTCTCTCACTTTGTTCCATCCCGCCCCCTAGTGGTCTGCAGGGAATGGACCAGTGGTTCCCTGAGGAGCATGAAGCTATTGCTTCCTGGTGAAGCTGCCCAGGTGACCATGCTTATGGCCTCCCCTTGCTTTCTTTCCTTTAATATTAACTACCTAATTGTGACCATAACAGGACTGTATATTCATTGGCAGCATGTGAGCAAATACATATTCCATATTTTGAAAGTTAAACTGAAAGAGAGCTTGTGATAATTTATGTCTCAGAATTTGGTAATTAACGGAACAATACTGAACTAATGTGCTAATGAGTAAATAATAGCTTCTGCATGCCTTAGTGAACAGGGAATTAGCATGAGTTTCTACTTGTGATATGAACGTTGCAGATGGTTAATTGCTATTAATGCAGAAGGACTTGCTATAGCAAACCTATTATTTTTAATTTCACAAACTTCTCTCCACATTGCTATAGTGACAATGTTTTGAAATTAGTTAGATCTAAGAACATTTACAGACATGTTTCTACCAGCTTCTTTTTAAAAAAAAAATATACTTGTATTGATTTCAGAGAGGAAGGGAGAGGGGGAGAGAGATAGAAACATCAATGATGAGAGAGAATCACTGATCAGCCGCCCGTGCCATGCCCCACACTGGGGATCAAGCCACAACCTGGGCATGCGCCCCTGACCCATATCGAATCTGGGACCCTTGGGTCTGCAGGCTGACGCTCTATCTACTGAGCCAAACTGGCTAGGGCTCTACCAGCTCCTTTTGTCTTCTCATATTTTCATCATTTTGAGCATCCTCTTTTCTCTCTCTCTTTTAAAGACTTGAAATATAGAACAATCTCATTTATTACCACAACTCCTCAAATTACATCCTCTTCCTTAAAAGCATGACCTCCTTAATATTTGCTATATACCTTAACCATGCTTTTTCCTATGACAAGAATGTTCTTCCATTTTTTTTATAAAAGTTTATTAGTTACTGATCATATGACACTGTGGGAGGAGAACAAACTTTCCTTTAACCTCAAGGTTCTTCTGCCCAGTCTAACAATAAAATAGACATGAAACAGGTTAGCAAGAAAAATATAACCAAATTTAGTATATATGTAGGTAGAGGGGTGGCACATACAAGAGAGTGTCAGAGACGCCACATGCAGGAGAGGTTCAGATATAGAAAGGGGGATCTAGGTATATAAGACATCCTGAATAAGGGATGAGGTAATACACCTTGCAGGGGGGCGGGGCATTCAAAGGGTCATTGAAGGATGATAAGAAGAGCAGATGTTTAGTAAATAAAAGTTTTCCCTGCGGTGTAGATGGGTTAAAAGATGATCTCTGATAACCTCTTATGGGCAAGGCCCCTAAGTCAAATTCTTCTAGGCAGTTAAAGGTAGGGGGCAGAAGTTTCCTCCTGAGTTTGCCACTCAAGTTGCCTTTAGCTCAAAATAATCTGCATTCCATAGAGGCACATCTTGGGGGGACTTGTTCTGGACCCCCACACCATATTTCATGCTAAATGTTAGAAAAATATTGTACAACATAATCATAGTCTCTGCTCTTGGGGAGCTTACAGTATGCACACATACAAAAGCTTTCAAATAAAGTCCAAACATAAGTAGATTTTCTACCCTTTTGAAGTCATTGTGCAAAAGCCCATAGTAAAGTTCCATGTCTTCCAAAAACTATGAATGTGAACTATTAATGTTTTAATTATTTTTATATCAATAAGGATTTGTATTCTCTTCATCTAAGGTCTGGTCCAGTACAATAAATATACTTGTTAGTTGGCTGATTAAAAACAGAACAGGTTCATATAGGAAAATACAAGTATTTTGTGATATTTTTAGGTCAGTTCCATTTTAAATAGCTTCCCGCTGTGGTGACAGTCAATTAAAGATAATTACAGTATGACCCAGGCATAAGTTCTCAAGATACATTACACCTTCTTTTCTAAAAGAGTTTAATGGTGGCTGCTGGTTGTGTGATAAAAGATTTCATTGTTTTTCTAAATATTAGGCAATCTTTCAGACATCATATTCTCTGAGGATATTATTAAGTAGGACCATTCTTATATTAATACTGGAATAAATTGTGAACAATTTTTTTGCTCATAGATTCTCCTCATATTCCTTTCATCATATTCTTATTTTAAGAGAACAACTGGGGCAGTGGGGGCTTGCCTGGGATAGGAATGGCTGCGGCGGGGGGGGGGGGGGGAATCAATTGGGGGAAAAAGAAGACATAGGTAAAACTTTAGACAATGATAAAAATAAAAAAAGAGAACAAACCCTTTTTATTTATTTGCTTAGATATGTTAAAATATTGTGTTATATTCATATCTATAATAATAAAAGCATAATATGCTAATTAGACTGGACGACCTTCCAGATGAAGCTGGGGCTGTGCTGGAAGCCCGGGTCCTGGGTGCCAGAGGGAAGCCAGTGCTGGCAGCTGGGGGAAGGAAGGCCTACCCTTGCATGAATTTCATGCATTGGGCCTCTAGTATAATATATAAATATATATAATCATCTATTATAAATGTTTTATACACTAAATAGTAATAAATATAATTACCACAATATAATCATACTTAAAATAGATATACATGTAAATATGATATATAGATATATGCACAAAATTATATGTATATGTGTGTGTATATATGTATATATCATACTATTTTCTCATTCTAAATCATTTTAATAATCTACCTTCTAAATAAAAAGGGGAAAATCACACATATTTGAAGTCATTCTCTCAGAAACCTCACTCAAATGATAAAAAGGTATAAAAATGTTGCCAATAAAAAAAAGAGAGTAGGAGATAAGGGTGGACACAGGAATTCAACAATTTCTAACAAAGAAAGAATTGTAGTTTAGTGGCAATTGACATAGCAAAGTAGAGAAAGGTACAAAGCAAATGAATGCCAAAGAGTTCAAAGGAAAACCCAGGAAACTCACCTTGAAATTTCTCCTTGAAAATCTACTGAATGTCCCACGAGTGTGCAAGGTAAGGATGGGGCAAGCAGCTGAAAACAGAGGACTAAGTGAAATCTCACTATACAGAATAGGGTTCTATATTTAAATTTGCCACTGCACAGGAGAATCAAGCATTATTTATTTATTGTTTATTCGTGAAAAATGTCCCTTATTCAGATACACCAGACCTATTGTAATGAAAGAGTAAGTATGTAGACTAAGAAGAGGGGTGTTAAGTGAAAGTCTGTATATTGAATTATGTGAAACCTAAGCTCTACTTTTCCTCCCTGTCCCTCCTTGCCAATCATATACCCCATTTTCTCCCACCTCCAGTGAGGTATTGGATGATTCTCTTATGTGGAAGTGGAATGGCCTCAAAGAAAAGTTACACATATCTCATTATTAAATAAGGCTCCATTTGAAAAGTAGGTGATTACTCTATAATAAATCCTGAGAGTTGCCAAGCCCTACTATGTATCCAGAGCTCCCAATTACCTTTTTAGTTCCCAACTGTATTGATACCTCAAAATTTGTGACAGAGAGGAAAAACTATTGTGAATATTGATAACTTAGTTATATAATTTTATGTATCTGTACCATTTTATATGTCTTTAAAATTTGTCTGGATCCAAGACTATAAAGGAATAAATGATACCACTGAGTGTAATAGAAAATTAACTTACATATTTTAGGAAAGTATAGCATTCATATTATTTATGCCTCATTTGAAAATATTTTGCATAGCCAAAGAGCTGAAGAAATGCAAAAATCTAATAATGAACCTGGGTGAAACTTCAGACCTCTGAAATAGAAGAACTTGTATATGAATGTGATATTGCCTAATGAAATTACCTTATAAACTTTAAGACCAACCCCTGTTGAAATTTTGAAGCCACAAATAGTAATTCAATTAACAGAGAACTGTCTTCCTTAGTAGATAAAACCAGGGTAGAGACATTTGTGTTAATAAGGAAACTATGTATTGGCATTATTACTAAAGCCAATAATGTTTATCAGAATAGCTTATGGGCAGATAACTGTAGCAAAGCGCATATGATTCTTTGAGTTCTCATTATCCCACAGAAAAGCTTGCATAAGCCTACTAGAGTAAGACAATGTGGAAGATAGGCAATAGAAGGGGCCCATTCCTATATAATCATAGGGCAGCTGGAAAGAGTCAGGGAATAAATACCTGGTTGACTTCTTGATGGAGAAAATATCCTTGTTGTGAAGATGGAACATCTGTGCTTTTCTATTGTGCTGCTTTAAACCTGCTGAGCTTTTTATTAGCAAAGATGCAGAAAGGGGAAAGAGAATGAGTCTCTTATGCTACTTGGGTTTGTACCTCCATTTATGGTTTTTACTCACTTGTAATCTTTAAGAAAAAATTTTCCTATTAGAATGACAGCCTTCTCATTACTATTAAATGACTGATTTGATTATTTGGTTTAAAGATGTAATCTTATTAAACATAAACTCAGTAATAAATTCTGAAAGAACTTTAGATTAATCATATTCATAAGTTTACTTTATTAGATTTATGATTATTTAAACATAAGGAAAGGTTTTGGTTAAATCAGACAATTTAGGTAATTTAGAAGCAAACAGAATATATTAGGTGTATAAATGCAAATTAAAGTTTACAAGTAACTGTATTTTAAATTTATCATGTTATTTAACAATGCAATCTAAATTTACAATTGATTTATACAATTTACTTGAAAAAATTAAAATGCTAGCATTTTAAATTGAATATTAATTCTTCAGAAATAAAATATTGCTCTTTATAGACCTATATGAATACAAAATAACCCTGAAGGCCATAAAATCTTCACAACCAGAAACATGGATAACTGATATTTGAAGGAAGCCTCCAAGACAAAATTAGACCCCAAACAAACAATCAAGCAAACAGGAGAAAAGTAAAGAAAGAGAAAATGCATATAGTGGAATGACACTTTAAAGAAACAACAAATAAATCATTATAAAATGAACAAGGTATTATGAGAAAGGAAAAAAAAATAATAGAAGAAAAAATCTTTTGTATTTAAACTATAGTTAATTTTTTTAATCCTTGCCTGAGGATATTTTTCCATTGATTTTTTTAGAGAGAGTTGAAGGGGGGCCGGGGGAAAGACAGAGAGAGAAAAATATCTATGTGAGAGAGATACATCAATTGGTTGCCTCTAACATGAGTCCCAACCAGGGCCTGGGATTGTGCCTACAACCAAGACAGGAGCCCTTGACCAGAATCTAACCCAAGACCTTTCAGTCCAAGGGCTGATGATGTTCAATCCACTGAGCCAAATCGGCTAGGGCTATAGTCAATTTATTTTTTACAAAGAGTTGAAGTATAAAGCAGGTCAGTTAGTCAAATAGATGAGAAAAGCAGAAGAAAATCAAGGCAGCAATTATGAAAATACAAAAGGCAAACCTTTAAGACTTACAGTTCTGAAAGATCTGTAGGTTCAGCACAGGTAAGGAGTGAAGGCTGAAGTAGACTTATAAATGGCCTCACTAAGCATTGGGGGATGCTCCAACACAGAATCAATCTGCTCCAGGCATTCAAGGAAATTTCTCTCAAAACTCTAGCTGGCTACAGGTTCAAGGAACAAACACTTCAGTGGCAACACAGCATGGTGAATACAGACTTAAGAAAAGTCACTGAACCACCAGATCACAGCAAGCAACGAAACACACCCTGAGGAAGGAGAAGAATCTGATTTCCAGAGTTAACATATTATAATATCCCAAATGTTTAGTTTTTAGCAAAACATTATGAAGATGCAAAGAAACAAGAAAATATGGTAAACTTACAGGAGAGAGGAACAGAAACTGTTCCCAAGGGAGCACAATGGACTTACTATACAATGACTTTACCTCCAGTATTTTACAGGAGAGAGGAACAGAAACTGTTCTCAAGGGAGCACAGACAATGGACTTACTATACAATGACTTTACCTCCAGTATTTTAAACATGCTCTAAGAGCTAAAGACTTCATTGATCAAGAGCTAAAGAAAACCAACAGAACTATGTCTCAAGAAATAGAGAATATTGACCAAGAGATAGAAATTATAAAAAGGAACTAAACAGGAATTCTAGAGCTAAAAAGTATAACTGACATAAGAAATTCATGATAGGGTTTTCAATAGCAGATTTGAGTAGACAGAAGAAAAAAATCAGCAAACTTGATTATTAGATTTATTTAAATTATCTAGTCTGAGGAGAAAGAATGAAGAAAAATGAACAGAGACTAAGAGACTGTGGATATCACCGGGTATAACAACATCTGATGATTGGAGTCCCAGAGGAAAGGAGACAGGAAACAGAGCAGAACAAAATATTTGAACAAAGAATGACCAGAAACTTTCCATATTTGATAGAAGACATCTACACATCTAAGAAGCTCAATGAAATCCAAGGATGAACACAGAGAATCATACCAGAACACATTATAATCTTATTCTATAAGTGGGAAGATGTGTCTTACTGTAAGAAAGTATTCTATAATTTATTTGATTTTGAGTGTTTTAAGTCTCCTTCTTCATTCTTCTCCTTCAGCCACACAAATTATCAGACTGATGAGGAAGCCTGGGGCTCATTCCTTCAGTGCCAGATGGAGATTCCAAACACTGGAGCACCTGCCCAATTGCAGGAACCCTCAGCCTGGTCCCAAAGACTCACCTCAATAAAACCCCCAAGCAAGACTCCTTACCTCACTCTCTGAAGCCATTTTGGACTGCCTTCGAAAGTCTGTCCCCATTTGAACAAAATTTGGGGGTGAGGATCTGTATTGATTTTTATGAATGGACACAACCATTGTTACTATGAGCAGATGTCTACCACAACGAGAAGTTTTTGTTCTTTTGCTTTGGTTTGCTTACTGGCTGGCTATCCTGTGCTTTTAACTACTATGCTTCTTAGCGCTGCATTTGCTGAGTTCTGTTAAAGCTCTGTGCTATGTACTGCATGTTTGTGTCCCCACAAAATCATATGTTAAAGCTTTAATCCGATGGCATTTGTAGGTATGACCTTTGGGAGATAATTAGGGTTAGATTAGTCATAAGGATATGGCCTTCAGATACGATTAATGCCTTATCAAGAGAGAGAGAGAGACAGACAGACAGAGAGAGAGAGAGAGAGAGAATATCACAAAAGAAGGAAGGCCATGAAAGGACATAACTAGGTAGAAGGCTCTCACCAAGAATCCAACCATACAGGCACCCTGATCTCAGACTTCCAGACTATCGAACTATGAGAAATAACATTATTTTTTAAGCTACCCAGTCTACACTATTCTGTTATAGCAGCTCAAACTTGCTAGGGCACTCTAACATCAATTTAACCAAACTAACTCAGTTCAAGAACTAGTTGGCATTTAAGGACAGAGGTAGCTTTGTATTGTGTCTCAGCCTCTACCTACAGGTGTGTCAGATCAAATCAGGTGTATTAATTCCATTGTAAATTGTGACTGACACTAGGCTCTTCATTTGTGACCAGTATGTGTCTCAACAGGCCCATTGGTGGTTGTTCATGTAGAGGGAAAGTAGACACTATTTGGACATTGGTTACTATTTGAAGATATAAATAGTTGAAGTATATGATCCAAAAGGTAGATTTCTTATTCAAATGCTATGGATTGCCTTTGCTACTGCTGTTGCTACATATGCCTCTATCTCTACAAAAGATCCTAATTCCCGTTATAGGGAAAAAATCCATGACATCCCTGTGGCATAGGAAAGAGGTAGATTTCTTACTCAAATGCTATGGATTGCCTTTGCTACTGCTGTTGCTGCATATGCCTCTATCTCTACAAAAGATCCTGATTCCCAGTGTTATAGGGAAAAAATCCATGACATCCCTGTGGCATAGGAAAGGGGTTAAGTCAAGCTCTATAATGGCTATTAAACCCTGTAAAGAAACCACTGACACTTGTAAGGCTCCTAAACTTACAGTACTGATTTGAGGTTCTCTGAAATAAGCAGTAGCATGGAGAGGACCTCTTTCACTGCAAAATGTATCTAGTAATAAAATAAAGGAGGTGGCGGGGGAGGGGGGGCAAAGAAAAAGGAAGAAAGGAAACTGGAGGAAGAAACAAACAACTGAAACTGAGGTACACAATGTGGCCCAATTCAAATTCAAAATTTACTAAAATGATTTATATAGCAAAAAGATAGGATGCTATTGACATTTGCATTTCTATAACATTTCACCATAAATCATGAATTAATTTTACCATCTAATAGAATAGAGCAATTAGCAAATCTCATAGCCTCAATTAAAACTGGGGCTAAGTTAATTATGTATAGGGGCCTCACTAAATTAAATTTTAGGTCCTCCATTCACACTCTTAGGGGAATTACCAATTATAAAAGAGGACATTGCCTGGCAGGTGTGGCTCAGTGGTTGAGCATCGACCCATGAACCAAGAAGTCACCAGTTGGATTCCAAATCAAGGCACATGCCTGGGTTTCAGGCTCAATCCCCAGTAGGATTGTGTAGGAGGCAGCCGATCAATGTTTCTCTCTCATCAATGTTTCTATCTCCCTATCCCTCTACCTTCCTTTCTAAAAATCAATAAAAACATATTTAAAAAAATAAAATAGAGGACAAATAGGTGTGCCTCATGTTAACCATCAAAACTATTACTTTAACTTTGCCTAAATTCTCTAGTAGGATGGCATCCATATCACCTAATAGGTATGAACACTCTGGCCTAATAAATGATAAATTAAAATTAAATAGAGTCTTTGCCACTTAAAATTGGCTGAGAAAAATGGTACTCTGTAAATATTCCCACTTTTCACCAGTTAATTAATACTAGAGGCCCAATGCACGAAATTTCCTGCACTGGAAGGGGGGTCCCTTAGCCCGGTCTGTGCCCTCTTGCAGTCCAGGACCTCTCTCTCCTTACCTCCCACCTGCTCACTGCTCCTTACCCCTTGGCTCCCTGCTCCTTAGTGCTGCTGTGGAGGCAGGAGAGGCTCCCACCACCTCAGCTGCACTCGCCAGCCATGAGCCTGCCTTCTGGCTGAGTGGCACTCCCCCTGTGGGAGCTCACTGACCACCAGGGGGCAGCGCCTGCATTGAGCATCTGCCCGTGGTGGTCAGTGCACCTCATAGTAACCAGTTGTTTTGCCGTAATGGTCACTTACGCTTTTATTATATAAACTAGAGGCCCGGTGCATGAAATTTGTGCATGGGGGGGGTGTGTCCCTCAGCCCAGCCTGCACCCTCTCCAATCTGGGACCCCCAATGGGATCGGGCCTAAACTCGCAGTCAGACATCCCTCTCACAATCCAGGACTGCTGGCTCCTAACCGCTCGCCTGCCTGCCTGATTGCCCCTAACTGCTTCTGCCTGCCAGCCTGATCGCCCCCTAACCACTCTCCTGCCAGCCTGATCGACACCTAACTGCTCCCCTGCCAGCCCAATTGCCCCTAACTGCCCTCCCCTGCTGGCCTGGTCACCCCTAACTTACCTCCCCTGCCAGCCTGATTACCCCTAACTGCCCTCCCTGCAGGCCTGGGTCCCCCCCAACTGCCCTCCTCTGCCAGCCCAGTCACCCCTAACTTCCCTCCCCTGCAGGCCTGATTGCCCCCAATTGCCCTCCCTTGCAGGCCTGGTCCCTCCCAACTGCCCTGCCTGCTGGCCTGATTGCCCTCAACTGCCCTCCCCTGCTGGCCATCTTGTGTGTTGGAATGATGGTCAATTTGCATATTACTCTTTTATTGGCTAGGATGACCCATTGTGAATTTTGAACCAAGGTCTGCAAGGATTGAAACTCAGTATACATTTTTCTTTTTAGAGAAAACATGATTATCCTCATTGTTTCTTCATTTAACAGTCCAATTTAACCTGCTCTTAAACCTGCAAAGGAAGAATAGATACCTAGCTGCCTATTTGGCATATGCAAGCAGCATGGCTTCCAAAGCCTCCTCACTGCATGATGGAGCCAAACCTTGGCCCTCTAGCATATCCTTCCTACAGGAGTGAATGGCCTCTCTGTGTATAGTGCTGGGTAGTTCTTGCATTTATGGGATGGTATAACATCATCACATGTGAAGGAACTCAATAGAGAGTTGCTGCCTTTCATTCCTAGGATGTCCCTGATAAAGGATGGGACTTAGGAGTTAGCATAAATGGCTAAATTTCAGGCAGTCATCTTAGCACTGAATGCCCTGGCCAACAAAGGCCCCATATGCATATTTTTATGCACATGGGACATTGCAAATAGTCTGACTATTATGTCCAGCCAAATGTAGCAAAACATATCTTTGTCTAAGATTTCCTCCTTTGGGGTAAAGACTCTGGGAATATCTTGCCTTACAGATACTCTGGGAATATCTTGCCTTACAGATACTCCAAATATAAATCAAGGTCACACATGCCCCTACATATACAAAAACCATAATAAAAGGCCTCACAAAGACATGCTTTATCTCCTTTGGAGTTTCAAACTTTACTGATTGTGACCAAGGCATTTGTTTCACTTCTCCAAGTATACAAAGCTGGGCTCGTAAACAACGCATTTAATGGAACTTTCACCTGCTTTTTACAGGCTTAAGACTGCAGGCCTCATAGAGCACTATAATGGTTTAGACAAGCTCAAATTTAATTCAATGAAACATGGTATAGTTAGTCATCAGTAAATGTCAGGAGGACATTATCATAAAGAATCTGACTTAATAATTTAATGTTTGACTGCTGGAAGCTTTACTCTTCCTTTTTCATTTTGCCCACATCCGAGCAAGATGATAAGAAAGGCTGATGTGCTCACACTTTTGGCATCAGCAGGAGATTCAAGCTATGCAAGCTCCTGCCCACGAGTGGGAACACTCACCTGGCCTCACCCTCTAATTCAATAACAACCTGAAGTAAGTTTCATTTCCTTACCCCCTCAAACTATTATGGACCCACTTGGGAAGTCTACTCGGATCTTCTCAGAAGTCATCATTACATAAGTAGTAAACTTTCTTATCCACTCTTTTCTGTGTGTAGCATTGTAAGTATGGCATGCAAACTACATTTTCAGTGTTGGTCCATTCTGCCTTTGAAGAGTGGCTCATAAACCTACCAACTATATAAAGTTGTAGCATTTAAGTCTATGGCATGCACTAGCACACAGATGGAAGAAATAATAAGAGACCTAGAAACAGACCCATACATACAGAATACCTAACACCTTAGAAAGATGGTGGTACAGATAAAAGTTTTCAATAAATTTTTCATAAATGGGGTAAATGTATGAAAAAAATAAAACTTGCCCAAACCTCGCATCATAAATGGAAAATCAATTCCAAAGAGATTAAAAACCTTAATCATGAATGGAAAAAAAATAGAAAGCATTAGAATATAATATGGTTGAATAAACACACGAGAAGATGCTCAACTCATTTGCAATTAGGTGAATACAAATTAAAACAAAATGAGATAGCATTACATACTCAAGAGATGGGCAATTTTTTAAATCTAAGAAAATTAAGTGTTGGCATGATTGTGGAATATTGGGTACTCACATAAACTATTGATTTTACCATATCATTAAAAAACATTTTGGTACTAGCTGGAAAAGTTAAAGATTCACCGTACTTTTATAACCCAGCAATAACTGTAATGATTAACAACACATAAAACTAAAGAAAATCAAGAAACTAATTATTACAAAATTTGATATAATGATAGCTTCTGGGAAGGGAGTATATTGTAATCAGGGGAGGACACATCAAGGTTTCTGGGGTGCCCAGTACTGAAGAATATGTAGGACATGGTTCTGAGTAGAAACTCAATGAGCATTAAATGAATGAAACGACTAGAAAGTTAACCTGATAAATGATTTTAAAAATGAGAGAATATATATTTAAAGTGAAAATGTGGATTATATTTAAGACAAAAAATAAAAGTTGAAAATATATTTCAAACCCTAATTATATTTATAGAAAGATAGATATTCTACATTATAGCAGTACTATTTGTTGTTTCTATCTATCCTCCTATGTAATAAAAGGGTAATATGCAAATAGACTGACTGGCAAAACAACTGAACAACCAATCAAAGCTTAATATTCTAATGATATGCTAAGGCTGCTCAACTGCTTGCTATGATGTGCACTGACCACCAGGGGGCAGATGCTCTGACCATTAGGTTAGTTTGCTGCTGGGGTCCAGCTGATCGGGACTGAGCAAGATGGGCCTGACACACCCTGGAGCCCTCCCGCAGTCCCTCCCTGGCCCTATCATGCACCAGTGGAGTCCTTCAGCCTGGCCTGTGCCCTCTTGCAATCCAGGACCCCAGGGGAATGTTGGAGAGCCGATTTCAGCCCGATCCCATAGGCCACTCCCCTTGGAAGGGCACCAGAGACAGGGTTCATGGCTGGCGAGCTCTGCTGTGGCAGCACAAGCCTCTCCCAATCAGGACTGATTGAGCCCAAGCCCTTGGAAAGGCACAGTGGGGCTGGGATGAGTGGGAGCGGCAGGTAGGAGCTGTAGGTAGTATTGGACTGTGGGTTTCGGCCCAATCCCTGCTGGCCATACAGGGGGACCCCACCCATGCAGGAATTCATGAACCAGGCCTCTAGTTTACTATAATGATCTAAATAAAGCTAAAATTGTTGAGTGTACTCTGGTTAATGCTAGTTAAGAGGTGATATGATGAAAAAGAATATCCCAAATAACAATTAAAATCAACTGAGATTTTATGAGCTTATTAACCATGGCCAGGGCAAAAATAGTTCAAGGATACAGTCATATTATAGCAGAGCCCACTAATTATAGAAAAGATAATTACTACCTATTTCTTGTCATGCTTCCTAGAGGAGAAAAATAGTCTTTGAGTAGGGCAATAGCAGAATGTCAAGCAAATATTCATCTAGGTATTTTCATAATATCATTTTCTCATCAAAACCAGAAAGCATTTGTTACTGTTTGTTTCTTTGCATTGACTAATCAAGATATGTGTAAATTTGGTTTAATAATTTGGAAATAAAATGTATATAGAGTCATATTTTAAAATAGGGCAATACAAATTTGGCTTCATGCCTGATAACAAACCTCATTCAAATTGCATAGATTATAGCATGTCTTGGCCTTGACAGATGTTTTCAGATACTCTTTTTAAAAATATATATTTTATTGATTTTTTACAGAGAGGAAGGGAGAGGGATAGAGAGTTAGAAACATCGATGAGAGAGAAACATCGATCAGCTGCCTCCTTCACACCCCCTACTGGGGATCTGCCCGCAACCAAGGTACATGCCCTTGACCGGAATCGAACCTGGGACCCTTCAGTCCACAGGCTGGTGCTCTATCCACTGAGCCAAACCGGTTAGGGCTGTTTTCAGATACTCTTAATCTCTTTGTCCATAGCATTTTTATTCTCTAATAGGATATCACCACTGTGGTTTTGTTGACAAGATGAATCAACATTTTTTTTCCCAATGGTTAGAAATATACAACTTATTTATTATGCATGACTGGTTCACTTATAGATTTTAGGAGTCCTGATTAAAGATAACACCTTGCATATGATTGAAAATATAAATATACTAGTGGCCTGATGCACAAAATTCATGCACATTAAAGGGAACTAATTAGAGGAAATATTTTAATATTGCTATTTGCCCTTTCTCTATAATAGAAGTGTCACAGATGAAAGAAAATTAGTAAAATGTATATGAATATCTTCCTCCTGTCAGAGTCTGGGGCACACCGTAGGACCCAGAGTCAAGTCCCCACCCACCCGTATGCACCTCGAAATCGCGTGAGACCCAGACCCAGCTGGCCCCACCACCATCAAGCCTTGCTGGGCAGGGGTGCATCCTCAGGGCCCCTGTCAAACCCCTCCAGGTGGGGGGTGCAGCCTCAGGGACCCTGTCAAGCCCCACTGGGCGGGGGGTGCAGCCTCAGGTCCCCTGCCCTGTCCCAGCACCACGCAGCCTCAATTCCCTGCTGATTGCTCGTTACGGCTTGTTACGGGAACCCCGCCTCTGCTGTGGGGGCAGCCCTCTTGTGATGGCATGATGGAGTGAGGGTCACTTTGCATATTGCCTCTTTATTATAGAGGATGTCAGAAGTATGTCCTTTGCAGAAAATGTAAAAGGACATTTTATGGTGGAATGGATGGCAAACTCTGACAAACCTGGCCATGGCACACTATGCCTATGCCGGGCTGTTATTCAAATGCCATTTATCTAGTTGATAGGAAACAGTTATTAGAAATCTAGGATTAAATGACCAAAACTCAGCATGTGACCTAGGCCATTCTCTTTCAAGGCAGATAGCTTTAGTTTTTTTCACTTTCCTTTATCTTAATGTCAATATTTCAAATTGGTACAGTTCAATTCAAGTTATGTGAAAACCTTCACGTATATTTAGGTAACTTACAATGACCTGAATTTTCATGCAGAAGTTGAAGGAGTTTATATTTTAAATAGAACACAGTCAGATCAATGGTACAAGTACATAGTAGAAATCATCCATTATCTTGTCTTTTTCTTCTACCATAAAAGTCCCTATCAACTTTAATTCTTTATTAAAGCCCATACTTGAAAACTAAATACTATCTTGGGCGCTAAAAGCTACAAAGTGAAAAAAATGTCTTTGAAGAGTGACAAGGTTATTAGCTACCACAGGTCCAAATTTTTGTCCATTAGAACACCATTTCACCCTGCCTAGACCCTGCAATCTTGTTTCTAAAAGAAACCTAAATATAGCCTCCATATTTGCATCATCTTTAAATTTGTATTATAAGAGCTCCTGTCTGTGGCAGTTTGCAATTTACCTAGCAGTATAAAATGTTGGAAATCAATTTCCTAACATACTCTTGTAATGAAATATGAAAAGTAACCAATCAATATATGTAACAAGTTTGAAGACATTCTAGCCATTTTATAAAAACCAAATTCAATGGCAATTGTATAAAACTTGATGAATAAATCTCCTTAATACTGAGAATCACAAATATGCCTGTTTTATATTGTGTTTGCTTTTACCCTTTTTTTGGATCTTAAGTTACATATAAAATCAGACCTATTTTGCATTCATACCCCTATTTTATATATTTTAGATGTAATCAAAAAAATACAAATTTAACTTCAATTTCTTAAGTGGAAAGACTCATTTCATGTTTTGATGAATTTTATGCCCCTTCCCCTCAACTCACAGAATTTTTTCATTATCTATTGTCTTGTTTTGCTTTTTGCTCTGACTTTTTAAAATTCTATTATTTTGGCTTGCTTTTCTAGCAGCTGACATCTGGTGCTGTCAGTATATCTGGAAATGGCCCAGAAAACATAGCTGCTAGGAAAAAAAATAGGAGCGTTCTCTCTCTTTTGTAAAGGTTAGGTTCTGATCCTTTCTGGAGCTAGCTAACCTTTCCACTGGTCCCTTTTTAATAAAGTTATGTTATTGATGAACATAAATGAGGCTTTAGGTTCACGTAACCCTTAAAAAACGTTGATAGAATGTACATTTGTTTAATGCTATTAACATTTAAAACATTATATATTGTTATATAAAATCTATCCATTTCTGCTAATTTTATATTTAATATCTGTTAAATTATTCACAACGAGTATATTCATTAATAATGTCTGCCTTCAAATTATATGACACCTGTGATGATTGAAATAGAAGAATATAAGGCAATTTCTTGCTATGATGACCCATCCATGGCATTTCACTTTTAAATCTAAAGTACTGAATGAAAAATAGTTCTTTCAGACCTTTCAGAACAGTGCTGAAATATATAATAAATGAAAGTACTTTAGAAAATGTCTTTAATTCTGCAAAATCAGCACAGACTCAAGAATTAAACTTGAGAAGCTCTGTAGCTGTCAGGGATCATTTCAGGAATCAGAAAGCATTGTTACTATTTTAAAGAGAAAGTCATTTAATATGAAGAACTGCACAATTATAAAATAACTGGAGGAATGGGATGAGGGTCTAGGTTGGTCCTCCCAAAACACTCCATCTACAGGAAAGTGAAATCTGAGGCCAACACCTCATCACAGCCATAATCCAGGTATTAGAAAACTAACACCATAGACTGCAACTTCTTTTTTTAATTTTATTTTTTGTTTACAGTTCACATTCAACAATCTTGTATTAGTTTCAGGTGTACAGCACTGTGGATAGACATTCATGTAGGTTACAAAGTATTCCCTCCAATAATTCAAGTGCCCACCTGACACCATAGATAGTTATTATAGTACTAGAGGCCCAGTGTACGAAATTTGTGCACAGGTAGGGTCCCTAGGCCTGGCCAGCGATCAGGGCCGATCGGGACCTCTGGCTGCCGGCCAGGGCCTCCCATTCCTGGCTGCTGGCTGGGGCTTCCCTTCCCCGGCTGCCCGCTGCTGACTGGGGCCTTCCATTGTTCCACGCCACACCCTGGTGGTCAGCGCATGTCATAGCGAGCAATAGAACTCCTGGTTGAACTCCCACGGGGACACTTTGCATATTAGCCTTTTTAATATATAGATTGTTAACTATGTTTCCTGTGCTGTACTTTACATCCCCAGGACTATTTTGTGACTACCAATTTAGTACTTCTTAATCTCTTTACCTTTTTTTTTATCCCACCCCCCAAAACCCCTCCCCTCTGGCATCCTTCAGTTTATTTTCTATATCTATAAATCTATTTCTATTTTGTGCAACTTCCTGATGCCCACAGGACCACTGACTGCTCACAAAGAGGCTGAATCCTGTCATCGCTACTGCTATAAATGCCTTCATCATCCATGAACCTGAAGATTAGAACACCGCAACAGAAATGGAGATGTCTGTGAATGATTTTAGTAGCAGCAATAGACAAGGTTGCAGGAAGTTAGCTCCCAACTTATTTTTACCGTGCAAATAATTGTGTTTTGCTATGTAATTTGTGGGAATCCAGAGGCCTGCCTGAAGAGGGTCTCAGGGTTGTTTTCCTATCTTTTCTAATGTTGGAACTACAGAAGCTGAAAGTAGGAGAAACCTGGGATGAGAACTTGCAAAAGGACTGAAATGCCGATCTGACATTCAAAGAGGCAAGTGGCAGCTTCTGAGGTGTGTGCTGTTGGGCTAATTGATCCAGATGGCTTACAACTGCACCTTACAATTAACCGTGATCCATACGAAAGAACTCCTGGTTATAAAAGCATGCCAAGGGTGCTTTCCATGGTAGGTAAACATTGTCAGTACAAAACAAAGAAGTGATGGGCAAGCAAACTTGATTAGCCAGCTATTTTAAACAGAACTTTTTTTTTTTTTTCTGCCCTAAAAAGCATGTGCTGTATATCTGGCATGGAAAGAAGAAAATAAGATTTATTAAACACCAATTATGTATCAGGTACTGTAGTAGGTGCTTTTACCTAAGTTATTTCTTACTATAGTGAGAAACAAAGCAGATTTCTAAATAACCCCCACCCAAAAGACATTTACGTTTATTATATGGTAGCTATTAAAGTAGAAAAATCAACGTTTAAAATAGTTTTTTGTGGTTTTTTTGTAAGCTACAAGTGTGGGAATAAAAAGTATTCTAGTTAGATGTGGATTAGGGAGGGCAGTGGTTAAGATATTTAATACTTAATCCCCCTCCCCCCCCATTATAATCATTTAGAATTTAGAAACAACTGAGAGAAGTAGGAGTTAGGCAAACAGAGAACACATGTGCCTTTATTACCAGAACTGTTTATGGCGAACATGAATCAGGTGTGACTTTTTTCTTTTGAACAGCATGGAGCACGTCCTGGCCCAGCGAGGCCTGGTCTGATTGGTGAAAATGTGGGGTTTTCCAGAAAAGCCAAGAGTGTGTTTTATGTGACTTCAGGTGTGTGTGTGTGTGTGGGGGGGGTGGTTCCTGATAAAGGGACAGGAAGGGGATGGGCTGGGACGCGCTGAGAGAGTGTTGGGCTCAGAGCTGAGGTGCTTGGGCTGTGTCCTCTGCTCCTAGAGGAAGCCTGATCTCGCGCTATCTACCATGGTCCGCAGGGGACTCCGGGGTGGGAAACACTTGGGTGCCCCACCTCGTGCTGGAGGTTTCCGTCCCAGACTTGGGACCAGTGTTGGTGGATGCCTGTGCCTCCCTCACCGCCCCCCTCACCCCCCGCCAGTTAGGGTAACAGTGCAGAGGTGTGGGCAAATGGGCTCGGGCCCAAAACCTAAGCAGGGGAGCCACTGCCTGAGGCCCCGGAATATATTCACCAAATTGGTTTGCTAGCCTTTCCTGCCCCAGAAATTTAGACCTTAAGGCAGTGATCCAAATGGAAATAGTGTGAAGCTTATAGATACAGTGGAAGAAATGGGTACCCAGCAAAGCAAGAACTCAGAAAGCTCTCACAATCAATCAGAAGGCAATAGAGACATAAATTGGAGGTAAGTTCGATTGAGTGGCTACATTATATGCCACATGTATTATATGAGTTATGGATTTTATCCATAGATTAATTAATTAACAACATAAGAAAAGAAGGCTATCGTGTGTTGGAAACAATTAGCCAGTAGGATAAGAGAGTATGTAAGTGAATTTTAAATTGTGAAGTTTAAACCATGAAATATGACATTTTAAAAATGGGAGTTATTAGTTGAAAAATTTAGTAGTACTGAATTATAATGGAGATAATTTAGTGACTGTTAAAAATGTTAAATTTTTTTGCACCTAATTCCTATCATTAAAACTACAGTATTATTTTGAATTCTCATGATAATTCAGTAGGGAAGGAATTTTTCTATCCCCATTTTTCAGATGAGGAAACAGTATCAGAAATTGTTCATGAGTTGGGAGGTAATATAAAGTTACAGTTAAGATCTTGTGTGTGAAATCAGATTGGCTGCTATATATTAATTCAGTCACATTAGAAAAACCTGTTCACTTTTTTAGGCTGTAGTTTCTTCATGGTTACAAGGGGGATCCTAAGCACCGTATCTATCACATTAGTTTAAGAGGATTACATGCTATAACCCTTTGCATAATGCCTGGCAATTAGTAACCCCTCAACAATTTTTAAAATATAATAATGATAATTATTACTTTTATTATTATCAGAGTTTATGCAATGTGTTGAGACATAGATTGAAACCAAATTTTGTATCTTCAGGGCTGCTTTTGCCCACATTGCTGTTACACAACACTCCTTCAGTGTATGCTACATTGTACATGGTCAACAAACGTTGCTTGAGCTGAATTAAACTCCGGAGTCACTGAGAATACCAGATGGATGAGTAATCCCATTGCAGCATCGTTCCATATATTGTACACATATTGAGGACACCCTCCACATTAGGGTGTCCTGCTCCGATGAGCTGTAGCTTCTGAGTTACATTGTCTGTCACAAAATCTATAACCGCATGTATGAGGGCATAGAGGGCAGAGGAATGATGTCTGCTGCACAGCGAGTCCGTGGACCATTTTCTCCATGAACTCCATACTACTTTCTGTGGAGACGTGTCTATTATAAAACTTAGTTCTACCAAATTGTGCATTTTGTGCACTTTTGGGGACTTTTTCTTAAATATGGAGCTTTGTTAAGCGTGCTTCTCTTTTATCCCCAAGTTTTGCCCCAAGGCAGGTTTAAATTGCAGCTGTCACATTTACTTCCTTAAATGCCGCAGCTCTATTAATATGTCTAGCAGTCTCATTGCCATACTGCCACAGGCTCAGAATTTTGATGAAAAATGCCAAAGAAATGCCTTCTGTTTAGACAGTGGCCCTTAGACACTGTCACTTTGTGACTTCGACCATATGTTCTACCTCCAGCTATTGGTCCTTCTTCAAGACTCTGATATCTTAGTAGCTCAAGGTCAATAGCCCTGTTGTACTGAATGGAAGCATAGATTTATATTTGGTCAAATTATTAATTACTGTGATTGTTTTACACTAATATCTAGTGAAATTCTTTCTTTTTATTCATATTTTTATCCACATTTTTAAAGAAAACACACACCATGTAAATTTACTGAGTTAGGTGTGGAAAAAGGAATAGATTAATTTAAGACCCTATTTCACAGCTTAACAGGGGAGGCTGAGAAAGATGACTCGATACCTGGTTTTGTATCATAAATAGTATGCACAGAATTTTCTTTTTTTAAAAATATATTTTATTGATTTTTTTACAGAGAGGAATGGAGAGGGATAGAGAGTTAGAAACATCAATGAGAGAGAAACATCGATCAGCTGACTCCTGCACACTACCTACTGGGTATGTGCCTGCAACCAAGGTGTATGCCCTTGACCGGAATCGAACCTGGGACCCTTGAGTCCGCAGGCCGATGCTCTATCCACTGAGCCAAACCGGTTAGGGCAAGAATTTTCTTAACAAGTATTTTTTTTTTTAGTACTAGTTTTCTTGTAGGAAAGACATTTAATGTAAGAAAAATATTGAATATTTTTAGTGAATGCCAAGAGGTATAAAACATGTTACAAAGACCAACACTAGAAAGACAAGTTGATACCAAGTTATAAAGGGCTATTCTAAAGAGATTGCTATAGGAAAAGAGAGTTGCCAAGAATTATACTAGAAAATTCAAGATAAGAGTAGGTTTACTTTTTTTTTTAATTCTACAGCAGCAACATTTATCCATCTCTTCATGCATTTATCATCCCATAAATATTGGATGAGCACCTACTGGGTGATGGGCATATAATGGTGGATATAATAGACTTGACTTTGCACTTGTGGTATTTATAATCTAGTGGAAGACAAGAAAAACACACACACCAAGATGAAACAGAACAATTTTATCTCATTTGCAAGTTGAATATCATTTGGAGTCCCTTGTTAGTCTAATCATTAAAAATGTAGGAATAATGTTTTCATTTTGAGGCCTTGAAATATTATGAGAGCATTTCTTAGTGAAATTCTTCCTGATAGAGACAAAGAGGTAAGCCTAGGGAGAGTCTGATGGTTATTATAAGAAACTTTTAGTTCTGGTCGTGGTGCCTGCTGATTGGTGCCTGGTGGGACAGGAGAAAGCTGATAGCTTAGAATCCTCTGGGCAAATGTATGACATTCATCTGTTTCCTCCAGGCTTTTCAGTTGTGGGTATTAAAGACCTTCATCATACAATTTCAGCCCACCCAATGACTGGGTTAATGTAAACCAAATCCATACTATATTTAGAATTCCATACCCTATTGTATGCATAGTATGTATTTTGCAATTTGGTTTTTTCACTATGCCAGATTGTTCTACATAGTACTTGTTTTCTAGTCCTGGTTCTATCTAGTTCCCTGCTAAGGTGAGACCTGTACCTTAAACTTCAGCCACATCTCTAAGACACTGACCACCAGACAGTTCCTTGCCAGCTAATCCATGAGATGTAATATTTTCCCTACATAACCAGTTTGGCTGTGGGTCCACTTCAGCCTGGAAGAATTTTTTAAACTGAAACAATCCCAGCCAACTGTGAGTCCTCAACTCCACAGAGATTTTTTTCTTTCCATGTGCCTATCTCACAGGTTACAGTAGATCCTTTGGGTATGAATTCTATCCCTGTTTATGTATGCTACTTATTTGGATAGTATAATGTCAACTCCTGACCACATCCGTGAGGACACACTTTTCTTGGTTAGTGATCTTTGCACTCATTTCCTTAGTTTACCCTTGGTTGGAAATTGAATTTTGTAGAGGAATCTGAACAAAGACGAAGGTAAGAATTTGTATTTAGGAAACTAGTATGTCAGGCAATTTTTGAACTTTATATTAACTTTTGAGCCTTATGAAAAATCTGGAGAAAATGATTAACATTGCTTAAGCACCGTATGTCATTTACTATATAATTGGCTTGCATTACTCTTTTAATTTACCTTAGAATTTTTTGAAAGGCAGATAAATGTAAAAGAATAAAATCATCATAGGCATTTGAAGCAACTTTGGAAGGTCATCTATTGCTTTTTACTTTATCTTTAAATAGTGTATTATTGAAGCCATTTAAAAAATATATGGGTTTTTTTGAACCACTGAAAAGTCTGTTTGAATATCAAGTTTAGTAAGCTATTTTAAATCAGCGAACATGTGATGTTTTGACCATGATTCCTCTTTGAAATAACTGCACTTGGTTCATTACCAATGGATTTCAATTGGCACTGTTTAAAAATTCAATTTTATATAAGGATATATATAATTCATGGAGATTTAATTTTGAAGCTGTTATTTTCTCTGCTCAAGTCTCAAGGTTAAAGCTGCTGTTCCCAAGCAGTCTGATTCAATGAATATTGCTGTGTGTAGTGTATGGTACGCAGTAGACCAATAAAAACAATCTGATTGATCTATCTCGTTATGAACTTGATGGCTTCCAAAGCACTAGCTATAAAATAAGCTAACTGGAAAATCAAAGCTTTAGTGACCTCAGAGGACTCTTCATCACATAGTGCAGTTTAAATCATGTTACTTTAAATTTAGATATCACATGCACAACACATTTTATATAACAGACCACAGAAAACTTGTAAACAGCATTTTATTTTCACCTCTCCTGACTGGAACACTTGCACAAGTAAATAGCTTTCCAAGTACCAATCTCCTCTAAATGTTTAAACTTTAGTTTTGGCTGGATTTTCAGACTCTTGAGTCCTCCTTCCCAGTGCCTTCTACTCTTCCTTGAATTCTTCACTCCAAAGAGAACCACCAGACCTCTCTACATAGCTATCTCCCTAGTCAGTTTGTTGAAATATAAAAATCATTACTTTATTTCCAAAATTCTAATTTAGCAAAATGAATGACAGATGTTTTTTTTCCTATTTGCAACTGAACATCTAAGGCTAGTGGAACAAAGAAAACAGCTTACTCTGAAGAGATGCCTGTGTCTGTTTGGCTTCATTTCCCAGGAAAGGTAGTTATGACTGCAACAACCAAATATAGTGATTAAGTGCTTAGATAGTTGAGTCCATTCCATCCTAACAAACAAAATTGAAATTTGCATAATTGCTTATCATTTGATTTTTAATATGTCCTTTTTATTCTTCATAGGCCTCTAACCTCTACTACCCTCCTTCAATATCTGTTGTCTTTTACTTTATTTTTTTCTCATTGATTTTTTTCTTTAAAACTTTATTGTTGAGAGTATTACAGATATCCTCCTTTTCCCCCCAATACCCGCTTCACCCTGTTCCCACCACGCCCCAGACCTGCACCACCCTATTGTTTGTGTCCACAGGTAAGGCATGTATGCATATGTTCTTTGGTTAATCTATCCCTCTCCTGCCCCTTCCCACTGAGATTTGTCAGTCTGTCCCATGTTTCCATGCTTCTGGTTCTATTTTATTCATTGGTGTGTTTTTTTTCCATTAAATTTATTGTTAATTTATTTTGATTTTTAGATTCAATTATTGATAGCTATATATTTATTGACATTTCATTGTGCATCATGTATGCATATGTTCTTTGGTTAATCTACCCCTCTCCTGCCCCTTCCCACTGAGATTTATCAGTCTGTCCCATGTTTCCATCCTTCTGGATCTATTTTATTCATTGGTTTATTTTTTTTATTAAATTTCTTGCTCATTTATTTTGATTTTTAGATTCAATTATTGATAGCTATATATTTATTGACATTTCATTGTGCATATTTATATTTTTGTCTTCTTCTTAAAGAATACCCTTCAACATGTCATGTAATAATGGTTTGGTGGTGATGAACTTCTTTAGCTTTTTCTTTTTTTGTTTTTTTTTGTTTTTCAGATGATTTATTAATATATTTGAAGATTAACAACTTGATAATGTTATAGGCAATGTTATAGATAATGTTATAGATAATGTTATAGACAGACAGGAGCAGTTCAAGGACGATGAGCCAGGACGATGAGCAAGGGGAATACAGAAACTCACCAGGGCACAAAGCCCCAGATGCCTCGCAAAATTGTTAAAACAAGAACCTCACCCCCAGGGAAACCTATCCTCCCCAAGCATATTACTGGTCATGCTATTTGGACCCCCTGACTTTTCGTATCGCTAGTCATGCAGTTTAGACCCCCTGACCTTTTCCCCCCTAAAGATAATATCTAGGCCTCAGTTGTATTTCAGCTCCAGCCAGAAAAGCAGGAAAACCAAACAAGTGATGCCATGGTTACCTCAGGAACAGCTACATTGATTAATAACCCCCTGCCTTGGAACCAACCAATCAGTGGAGACCACGTCCCTGAAACAGCACACCTGATAAACTGTTGAATATTCTATTGAGACCCTCTCTGGGCCCTCCCCTAAGATTTCTACTTGCAAGAGAGATAAATACACTCAAGATGAAGAACCCAGGGCTCTCCCCATGGGAGCACACTGATGCCATTCCCTTCCCCCTTCTTTATTCTAAGGGACCTCACAAAAATTGCAACCAGGGAAGCAGCAGACAATAGCTAACCCCCTAAACCTCTCTCCAAGACCCCCTTTTCTCTGACTTCTCAGTGAGCCAAAGCAGCCTAGCTTAGGCTCTCTTATTTCCTTCAGCTTTTTCTTATCTGTGAAGCTCTTTATCTGACCTTCCATTCTAAATAGTTTTGCTGGGTAGGGTAATATTGGTTGTAAGTCCTTGCTATTCATCACTTTGAATATTTCTTACCACTACCTTCTGGCCTGCAAAGTTTCTGTTGAGAAATCAGCTGACAGTCTTATGGGTGCTCCCTTGTAAGTAACTAACTGCTTTTCTCTTACTGCTCTTAAGGTTCACTCTTTGTCTTTAACCTTTGACATTTTAATTATGATGTTATTTGGTGTGGGCCTCTTTGGATTCCTCTTGTTTGGGACTCTGCACTTCCTGGACTTGTAAGTCTATTTCTTTCACTAGGTAGGGGAAGATTTCTGTCATTATTTCTTCAAATAGGTTTTCAATATCTTCTTGCTCTCCTTCTCCTTCTGGTACCACCATAATTGGAATGTTGGTATGCTTGAAGTTGTCCTAGAGCTCCTTATACTATCTTCATATTTTTGGATTCTTTTTCTTTCTGCTCTTCTGATTGGGTGTTTTTTACTTCCTCATATCCCAAATTGTTAATTTGATTCTTGGAATCCTCTACTGTTTGAATCCCTGTAAATTATTCCTCATTTCATTAGTGTATGGTTAGTTTCTGACTGGTCCTTTTTCATGTCTTTGAAATTCTCACTAAGATCCTTGAAAGTCTCACGAACTCTCTTGAAGCTCTCATTCAGTCCCTTGAAGCTCTCATTCAGATACTTGAGCAACCTTATAACCATTGTTTTGAACTCTGTATCCAGTAGTTTGCTTCCTTCCATTTCATTTAGTTCTCTTTCTGGAGATTTCTTCTGTTCTTTCATTTGTGACATGTTTCTGTGTCTCCACATTTTGACTGCTTCCCTGTATTTATTTCTATGTATAGGTAGAGCTGCTATGTCTCCTGGAATTTGTAGAGTGCCCTGTTTAGTAGGTGTAATTCAGCCCCAATACCCACTGTTTTTCACAGCCCAAGGTTATGGAACTTCTCTTCCCACCTCTGGAACCCTGGGTTAGGGGTCTGGTGTGGGTCTGGAATCTCTTTCTTCTCTGAGAAGACCTCTCCAGTAGATATCTCTCCCAATTAAAAAAAAAAAAAGGCCACAACTGGGTGTCAGACCAGCCAGTTCTGCACCTCTGGCCCTCCTACCAGTCTCCATGTGCTTTTTTCTTTATATCTCTAGTTGTAGGACTTCCAGTCAGCAAGATTTCAGGCAGTTCTGAATGATGGTGGCTCTGTATTTTCATTGTAACTTTGATGTATTTGTGGGAGGCGACAAGCCCCAGCATTTACCTGTGCCACCATCCTGGTTCTCCAATATCTGGTGTCTTAAATGTAGCCTCTAGATATCTAAGAATTGTCTTTGCCTATATATCACCAACTGAGTAGATTCCCTATGCTTCCTGACTGTCTCATTATTTTTTTTCTTTCCAAAATATTTCTATATGTACCCCATTTTTAAGGACCACCTCATCTACTAGGAAACCATGAAATTGATGCTGGTTGCATTTATTCATTAATTTATTAAAAGTGATATATTATGAATTTATCAAGATAGAGGCATAGAGATATAGAAATTAAAGACACATTTCCTTTTTTAAGGAATTCTTCAAGGGGAATATAAACAAGGAAACATGATGATACAGAGGGGATTGGTTACTATAATAGAGGAAGGCATAGATTGATAATAGACACCAGCATTATTGGGAGATCTCCTGCAGGTAGACAAAATAGACTCTGACAGTGTTGTAGGACAAATAAGCTCTAACTGGGGCCAGAGAGGAAAAGAGATATCTCAGTCAGAGGGACCTCATGAAAATGGCATGGAAGATGAGTGCATGATATCAGCAAAGAATCCTCAAAATTTTTAATATGATGTGAGAGTACAGGACACATGTTTGATAAATGAAGGCTGGGAAGTTTTCAAAGGGCAAACTATGCAGAGACTTGTATGTTGTACTAATAAGTTTGGATTTACTCTGGAGTCAGATTAAGTTTAAATCCTAGCTCTGTAATTGGCTGGCTATATACCTTGGGGCAAGGTGCTCAAGCTCTCTGTGCCTCAATTGTCTCAACTGTAAAGTGGAAGTAATAATAGAACCTTCCTCTTATAGTCAATGTGATAAATGAGTTAATATATGTATAGCTCTTATATCAGATATGGTCCTATAGCAATCACTCAATAAATTATCATCAACAATATAACAATTATTGCTATTGCTATTAATCATTTTGGAAGTGGAGACAAATTGAAGGGAAACTACCTTATTCATTTATGTCTAAGCATGAATCCCTTTTGATCAAATGTATTTTTTAAAGTTCATTCCAGCAGCAGCAGGCAAAATGGAATGTGTGTGGTAGAGTTGAAACCAGAAACAGGGAAATCAGGAGTGTTTGCAGTGAGAGATGATGCAAAGGGAGTCTAAACCAATGGTATAACATATTGTACAGGGAGATGAAAGAGATGAATAAAATATTTTAATGAGAAAATTTTATATAATATGGTTATTAATTAAGTATACAGAGTAACCAAGGTTTCTGACTGGATGGCAGTATCATTCACTAAATCAGGGAATGTAGGAGGGAGAGCTGGTCTGAAGGATCTGAAGGAGAGGTTGATTAGCTGAGTGTATGTAGGTGTACAGTGGCTGTCAGACAATGGGTTTGGAGCTCACAAGAGATCCTAGAGATTCATCAGTAAATATGTGTTAGATGAAATCATGAGAGTGGATTATCCAAGGAGTATGTGTACTACAGGAAGAGTTGAGAGTCTACAATGAAATCCTTAGGACAGATTAATGATTAATGAGATCCCAGGACAAGTAAGTAATACATGAATCCTAGTGTTGGCCACACCATTCTTCTTTCTCCTCTTCTAAGGGATATAAATAAAGCGAAACACTAGTTCCACCTTAAATGTGAATCAGAAAAACCCACTGGCTTTGATCAGAACAGTCCAATAGCTTGCTATTGCATTGGCCTAAAATCCAAACTCCTTATGTGATATTGCTCCCCCCATGCTATTGAATGATCAATCTGTTTCAGCCACACCATTCTTCTCTTCTTCAAACACATCAAGCTTGTTCAATGCTCAGGACATTTGAACATTTTTGCTCTTTTAAACAGGATTGCCATCAATTAGACTTTCTGACATTTCTCAGCTCAAATAGAACTTTCTCAGAGAGGCCTTCTCTGACCTACCTATTTAAAACAATTCCTACTTCAGGTACTCCTTTCTCAGTCATTCTCTGTCAAGCTACATTATTGTGTTATCATCATATTGTTCGGCATTTCCTGAAACTGTCTTGTTTATCTGTTACTTCTTTGTTGTCTCTCTTTCTACATTTGAACACCAGCCTTTTGAGAAAAGAACCTGCTCTATCTTGTTCACCACTGAATCTTCTGCCCCTAGAAAGTATTTATTGCACAAAATAAATTCATTAAATATTTGAGGTGTGAATGGATATATGAAGTAGTGAGAAGGCTATATAGCAGGTAGGACAAAAAAACCAGGAAAAATTATATAACAGTCAAAAGGAAGTCTAATGGTGTCAAAATACATAAAATGGAATATTTTAAATTGAATTTAGCAAAAAGGACCACAGATGACACTAGTAGGAATAATTTCAGTAGAATATTATTATTAGGAGCATAATTCAAATATCTAGGCTTGTGGAAGAAAAGAAAACAGATGAGTGAAGAGAACAAATGGATTCTATCCTTTCAAGAAGTTGGACTGTATAGAAAGAAAGGAGGTAAAGAAATACTTAGAAGAGTAGCCTTTGTAAATATAAACAAGCAAACAATCCAAAAACAACTGCTGTGGTGTTAGAGGCACATTGTGAAAGCTATGAGGTCAATATTTTTGCTTTTTTTTTTTTTTAACATTTTTTAACTTAAGTTGTAAGAATATTTCAAAGAACTCCTTTATGTTTTATTAGTGGTCTGTGGCTGGGAATCCACAGATTTGGAGGGCTGACTGTAGTTGTAACCTGATTTTCGACTATGTGGGGGTTGGTGTCCCAACCCCTGTGTTGTTCAAGGGTCAACTGTATTCTTCAATTGAAACCCCATTCTTTCAGCAATTATTTTATACTAGAGGCCTGGTGCACTAATTCCTGAATGGGTGGGGGTCCCTAGGCCTGGCTGGCGATCAGGGCCAATCGGGGCCAGGCCCATTGGGGCCTGCCAGCTGGGAGGAGGGATGGGAGGGAGGGACCTTGGGAGGTTGGCCGCCAGCCCCCAAGGAGGGAGCCAGCCCTCAGCCCCCCTGGGAAAGGGGCTGCATCCGCCACCACCCACCCCTGGTTACCCATCCCAGCCTGGGGCCCAAAGGCCCCGGGCAGGGTTGGGAGAGGAAGCAATGGTTGCCAGGCCAGACGCAGAAGGAATGGACGCCATATGCCGATGCTGTGTTGGCGCCCCGCCACCATGCGGTTCCCCGCCTCCCCTCCTCCTCCTTCCTTCTCCTAGCAACTGGTCAACTGGTCGTTCCAGTCGTTTGGTAGTAACAGTTGCTTAGGCTTTTATATATATAACTAGAAACCTGGTGCACGAAATTCATGCACGTGTATGGTCCCTAGGCCTGGCCCCGCCCCCCGCTGCCACCCACCCCTGGTTCCCCATTCGCAGGTGGTCGGTGTCTGACGGCCGGGGAAGGGACTGAGAGGTCAGCTGTTCCCACCTGCTCGCCGTCCCTGCCTCTGCTGCAGGTCACCCTCTGTGTGGGGGCAACTGGTGGGATGGGGGCCTTGACCTGGCGCTGCCCGCATACCCTGCCACTCAACCCCGGTTCCCCATTCGCCATCAAGTGATCGGAGCCTGCCAGCCAGGTAAACAGACCGAGAGGTGGTCACTGCGCCTCATAGTGACTGGTCTAATGGTCGTTCTGATCATTCTGCCATTAGGGTCAATTTACATATTACCCTTTTATTATATAGGATAGACTAGAGGCCCGATGCATGAGTAGGCCTTCACAGCCCCAGCTGCCTCGGCTGCCCTCACAGCCCCGGCTTCATCCAGAAGATCATCCAGAAGGTTGTCCAGACGGTCATTCTTCTGTTCAGCCAATCAGTCGATTTGCATATTACGCTTTTATTATTATAGATATTCTTTACAGCAAGAAGATCCAATCCAGGATCTCATGTTATTCACAGTTGTCTTGTATTCTAATATTTTTTATTATGAAACAGTTCCTCAGTTGTTCCTTAACTTTTATCACTTTGATTTTCTGAAGACTGCAAGTCATTCATTTTGTAAAATGCCCCTCCAATTGGTTTATCCAGTGTTTCCTCAAGACTAGACCCAAGCAATACTGTTTGGTTGAAACATCACAGATGTGATGCTGTGTTTTCTTCTTTGCCTCCTTTTGAGTGAATGTAGTATTGATTTATCCCATTACGGGTAATTTAACTTATCATTTGATTTTGTAACTGGAAAATCACTTTTGTCTCATGTTTAATCAGTAAATATTTTGTGGGGAGGAACTTTGAAATTATATAAAATTGGGTTTCTCATCCTATTTTCATACACTATTTTTAACATCCATTGAAATTTTATTTCTTGAATTAATTATTCCGGCAGTGGTTGCCAAATGGTGATTTTTCTAATTCCAATTTTCCTTCCTCACTCGTTAGCTATCATTTAACTCCAAGAAGAGCTGACTCTCCTCCCATTTCTTTCTTTTTTTTTTGATTGTATGTAAGTCCGTGAATTGCTATCTTGTTCATTTGGTTGTCAACATTATGATCATTATTTACTCTGATGCTTAAATTCTCACAAATTTCAACATTGTTTCTATTTTAAAATAAATTCAGTACAGGAATAATTCTAAATGTTTTGCGTTTTGGGAAAATGAGCTAGTTCAGCAGTGACTTTGAATCTTGGCTTCACATCAAAATCACCTGAAGAGCTTTTAAATAGCCTAATGGCTAGGCCACACCTCCCACTGATTACATGAGAATTTTTGGAAGTGAAACCCAGAAATAATTATTTTTTAAGCTCTCCCACAAGGGATTCCAATCTGAAGCCAAGTTTGAGAGACACTACAGCAGATAGTGGCATGTTAGGAATTCAGGAGAGATAAGACATAACTGATAAATGAAATGTCCATGAGGACTGGAGAAAATTAAATTCATATGACAAGAGGAGAAATTTGGTCTGGAAAAGAAGCTATAAAGACATAAATTTGAGAGCAGTTTCCAATTTGTTTTCAGTAGGGGGAAATTAGGATGTTGAGAGACTTCCCATATAGTGATTTCTATTTTCCTGTGAAGAAGCAGGTAAAGTTGTATGTTGAGATTTAGGATAAATGGTGGCAGAAACTGGTAAGACTTGAAGTAGCTATTGTGAGAAATTTAAAAATTATATAATCTCATAATAATGAGGTCCTATTGAGATATTAGGCAATAACACCAAATTACTGATACTTTTTTCTGGAATTTGCATGTAATTCATTAGATGCAAAACAAGAGATACAGAAATCAAAGGGCTAAGTTGAATTAGAGGGCCTAGGATTCACAGAGAAGTGAATATAAGAAGGCTCAAATTGTGGGACTAAGAGGTTGAAATCACAGGTGTTGTGGCAGGCATTGGATTTGGGGCCACAAGAATTACTTTCAGCAGCTTTAAGTCGCCTTTCTCTTTAATAGGTTGAAAGTGGAAAAGAGGTGTTATCCTATTTTGCCTATGGTATGCTCAGGGACCTGTCATGTTTAAAACATCTCAGGTATGCCACAGGCTTTTATGTAGGCTTCTGTATGTAAGGCTGATTTATTTATTTATTTATTTTTAAATATTTATTGTTGAGAGTATTACAGATATACCTCCTTTTTCCCATTGTCCCCCTCCACCCAGATTCTGCCCCACTCCAAGGCCTTCAGCACCCTATTGTCTGTATCCATGGGTAATGCATGTATGCATATATAAGTTCTTTGGTTAATCTCTCCCTGCCCTCCACCCCTTTCCCTCTGAGATTCATCAGTCTGTTCCAGGTTTCCATGCTTCTGATTCTATTTTATTCATCAATTTTTTTTATTCATTAGATTCCTTGTCCATTAATTTTGATTTTTAGATTTAATTGTTGATATATATGTATTTATTGACATTTTATTGTTTATATTTTTTATCTTTTTTTTTCCCTTCTTCTTCTTAAAGAAGACCCTTTAATATGTCATGTAATACTGGTTTGGTGGTGATGAACTCCTTTAGCTTTTTCTTGTCTGGGAAGCTTTTATCTGACTTTCAATTCTAAATGATAGCTTTCCTGAGTAGAGCAATCTTGGTTGTAGGTCTTTGCTTTTCATTACTTTGAATATTTCTTGCCACTCCCCTCTGGCCTTCAAAATTTCTATTGAGAAATCAGCTGACAGTCGTATGGGCACTCCCTTATAGGTAACTAACTGCTTTTCTCTTGCCGCTTTTAAAATTCTCTCTTTGTCTTTAACCTTTGGCATGTTATTTGGTGTGGGCCTCTTTGGATTCCTCTTGTTTGGGACTCTCTGTGCTTCCTCAGCTTGTCACTCTATTATTTTCACCAGGTAAGGAAAGTTTTAGGTCATTATTTTCTAAATCGGTTTTAAATTTCCTTTTATTTTATTTTATTTTTTTTGTAATTCTCACCTGAGGAGATATATATATATATTCCATTGATATTTGGAGAGAGTGGAAAGGATGGAGGAGAAAGAGAAGAGGGAGAGAAACATCGATATGAGAGATACACATTAATTGGTTGCCTTCCACATGAGCCCCAACTAGGGGCAGGGATTGAACCCACAATGGATGTACATGCCCTTGACCAGGAATTGAAACTGGGACCCTTTGGTCTGTAGGATGATGCTCCAACCACTGATCCAAATAGGCCAGGGCAGTTTTCAATTTCTTGCTCCATCTTTGTTCCTTCTAGTACAGTACCCCCATGATGTGAATGTTGGTATGCTTGAAGTTGTCCCAGAAGCTCCTTACACTATCTTCATATTGTTTGATTCTTTTTTTTCTTTTTGCTGTTCTGATTGGACTATTATTGCTTACTCATATTCCCAAATCACTGATTTGATTATCGGCATCCTCTACTCTACTGTTGATTCCCTATAAATTATTCTTCATTTCAATTAGTGTATCCTTAACTTCTGATGGGTCCTTTTTTATGTCATTGATGTTCTAGCTAAGTACCTTGAAGTTCTCATTAAGTTCCTGAGCATCTCTATAACCACCATTTTGAACTCTGTATCTGGTAGTTTGCTTGCTTCCATTTCATTTAGTTCTTTTTCTGGACATTTCTTCTGTTCTTTCATTTATGACATGTTTCTTCATCTCCACATTTTGGCTGCTTCCCTGTGTTTGTTTCTATGTATTAGGTGGAGCTTCTATGTCTTCTGGAATTGTTAAAGTGGCCTTGTGTAGTAGGTGTCCGGGAAGGCCCAGTTGCTCAGCCTCCCCCATCCTCTAAGCTGGGCACTCTAGGTGCTTCCCTGTGTGGACTATGTGCATTGTCCTATTGTAGTTGAGCCTTGATTGCTGTTGTCATCACTGGGAGAGATTGACTCCCAGGCCAATTGGCTGTGAGAACCAGCTGTTATTGTAGTGGAAGAGCTGCTGTGCAGGAGACACCCCTATGGAGCAGGACTTGTTTCAGTGGGGCTTTGGTACTCACGGAGTTTGCCCCTTGAGTGTGTTGCTTGTGGATGTGGTAGGATTGTAATCTGGTGTGGGAAGCCGATATAGGGTTAAGCCTCGGACTGACCTGTTGGCAAAGTAACAAACAGGTCTTCCGAGTCTTAAACAACCCAATCCAAGAGGTAGCCGCTGATTTACACGCACTGTCATTTAAAAAATAAAAATGGGGGAATTTGCCGGAAGCCAGTCCACCCTTGCTGCTTTACACAGTCACTGCAGGAAGAAACATCTTCACAGCTTATGTTTCAAGGGACCTGGTGTATATGGCATATGTTTGCTCCCCCTCTTAGCGCTATGTGTTTTAAACAGGACCACCTCCCCGAGAAAGGTTGTTTCCCCAGGTTAGGGATTAACAGGACTAAGGAAGAGAATAAATCAGTAAATCCCCCTAGTGTTACAGAAATACCATTTACTACTTATGAAGTACTTGGACTAAGACTGTTGGCAATAAATTTGGGACTTGTTGGGCCCACATCACCAGGGGTCTTCCCAAAGCACCAAAGCCTATACCCCTGGAGATCCACCAAAACAGGGTAGTCCCAGGGAAGGCAAACAGCGAGGCTGGGAGGACATAACCTTTACTGGGTAGGATAATCTCCTTCAGTCACTTCCTTGTAGCCTATCATTAGAGCAGTGACCTTGGAATAGCCCTTGTAATGGAACACAGAGATTAACCTAGACAAGATTAAAATCAACAGAACTAGTTAGAGACCGGATTTTTGGCAAAGGTCAGATAAGAAACAAGGAACTGTAGAACGTTACCCAAAACATACCATGATGTGATTATAGAGGCATGCTTATAGGATCAAATCAGTATAAATATAGATGTAACGGGACAATAAAAATAGAACCTGGCTATGCTGATCAACTGAACGCTGCTTCCATGTCATTCCTTCTTCACCGACTCTGTCCACACCTTTGAGAACCCCTGGACCTGCTGGGGTTGGACCCCAACAATCTGGTGTGGTTTGAGGCTGACCACTGGGTACATTGGCTCTGAGGTCCCCCAGGAGGTGCAAAGTAAGTTCTGGCTGTGCCCTGCCTGGCACCACCCAGCATGAGCTACAAAGTGATCTGCAGATGGCTGCCACTTATGTTGGACTGGAGATGCTCAGGGGAGACCAAGCTGTGAGCCAAGGCAAGCTGCTGATAGTGCAGGGCCTATTGAGATCTATTGGGTACACTGAGTCCAGCTGCTGCTTGTTTGAGAGATTTTAGGAAAGTCTGAAGCGTGAGCCAGGACAGGCCATTCATATGGAAAAGACAGTACAAACAGCTTGGGTAGCGCTGGCTTCTGGCTGAGTGGCGCTCCCCCTGTGGGAGTGCACTAACCACCAGGGGGAAGCTCCTGCATTGAGCATATGCCCCCAGGTGGTCAGTATGCGTCATAGCAACCGGTTGTTCTGCTGTTTGGTTGATTTGCATATTATGGTTTTATTATATAGGATTACTGTGCAAATGAATTCATAATATTGCTACTGTAGGCAGTTATAATGCTTTCGTATTTCACAGCTCTGGCTGCTTCAACTTGTGAGGGCAACACTACAAAATAAGCTAGATTCTTTTTTTTTTCTCTTGACACTTTTATTTTGTTGTTTTATATACTATTTAATTAAGTTACATAACAATAATAGTAAGCATCAGTGACATTTTATCTCAAACTTAGATTTTTCAGAATTATCTAGGTGAATGTTTTATAGGAGATTGGTCTTGGCTGCTTACGTCTTTTTTTTTTTTCAATCTTTAATTTCTTTATTGATTAAGGTATTACATATGTGACCTCATTCCCCCAAACCCTCTCTCCCCCCACTCATGCCCTCGCCCCCCTGTTGTCTGTGTCCATTGGTTGATTCTTGAGAGTATACGAAATGGAGAAATGAAGAAAGACATGAATAGCCAGGGTAGATGATGTCCAACTAATCAAGTTTACAACTAACACAGATGACTGTCTCAAGGCAAAGAGTCCAGAGAACATATCAAGCTTAGGCATGATTGAAGCAGGAAATCCACTGTAATGAGGGAAGAGTTATGATCAGGTAAAGACATCAGACAAATGCTGAGCCAAGGAAGCTCTGGCAATTTTTCCACAATTTTTTGTTCATTCCCTCAATCAGTGGCCAGGCAACAACAGCTTTAGAGAAAGAAAGGCCTGGTTACTTATGAAGTTAGCAAGGTCCTGGACTTATTTTTTGCTTTAGTGCTTTCAGTGCTGATCACTTCCTTTTGAAAACCATGATGTGGATATCAAAGACCTCACACTACTTTCAGGAAACTTGAGATTGTGATATTATTATAAGAGTAGCTATATCTCTTATGTTAATGTGTTCAAGAACAATGGTGGCTTTAGTGTCATATAAAGGCAAAATGAACCCAAACTGCCAACTGTTGTACTGAATTTAAAAATTTAAAAGAAGAATACGAAACCAATTAATCTTTCAAAAGAAATCTTTTCTGAATAGTTGTTAAAATTATTCTTTCTGCCAAAAATGCAAATTATGGATTTTACCTACATTTTGACTGTCATTAATGATTGTTGCTTATAGTTGGAGCTTTGTCAGCACATTATTAATAAATTGAAGTAGAGTTATGAACTACACAGTTTTTTCTACTATATGGGACTATGTACTGTGGAAAATAATTGACTATTGTATGCAGGAATCAAAGACCCACTTACCTCTAATCTTGCCCATCTCTTTCTCTTTGCATCACTTATCTTATAAAAATGTACCCACAAGCACACAACCATATTACTTTGCAACTAACATGTCATGCAAAACATGCCATGTTCTGGTTATTCAATTCTTATGGTACCTTTTTCCTCTCCATCAATATTTTATTTTGCATTAATTAACATTGAATTTAGTTTTAATACTTATTAATGATTAACACCTTTTAAGAAATATTTTCAGTTTTAATACTTGATTTTTAAATTAGGAGTCTATCTCAAAGAAAACAAAGAATTAACATCCTCAGACTGTTTTTCATAATTGATATGACACCCCCTAGCATTCTACCTGAAATGATAGGATATATTAAAATTTATATATGTGTGAGTTTTAGAAATATTTAGATTAATAAAACATTATTGTCAATGAAAGCTTAACTTACTACAATGCATCTTTTAATCTGAACAAACCCCATTGATAAATTGGAACTCTAACTATTGATCTTTATGCATAAATCTTTTGGAGTGAGTTTTTTTTTTGATAATGTCATTTTTCTATTCTCCTTACATTTTACTCCTTTCTTTGACATTTTATCTATCAAATATCAAACAAAATTATCTAAGGGAAATTATAACTGCTGTTGATGAAAACCCACCCTCACCAGGTTTTGTAATTTTCTTTTCTGGGCATATCTGGAGTGGTAATTCAGAAGGGTAGAGTGTCAATTATTCTGGCATCATCTTCTGTAATTTGTAAGTAAGCCAGTGGATAGTGAAATCTATTTTAGCAGAGTACTACAAATACCAAAATCATAAATACTGGCATGGAATTTTCTGCTGCTCAGGATTTCAACCAAATAGGTTTTTGGAGAAAATATCTTGCTCTGTTGTCATTTATTTCCCCTTTATAACTCACCAGTGTAATGAACTTTGTAGAGATATTTTTATTTTGTTTAGTCATTGGTCAATAATATCAACAATGGATAGGGAAAATTTTTACCCCCTAAAATGTACGAGATCTTATAATAATTTAACACAGTGTTCTAAGTAGTCAATGAATGTTAATTCACTTAATTCTCATTAAACCCAATGAAGTACATGTGATCATTATCCCCATTTTACAAACGAAGAAATGGAAGAATAGAGAGGTTAAGTAACTTTCCCAGAATAACAGAACCCTGGCTGTGTTGTATGAGATTCTATAAATAGGCAACACATTGGTAGGATTAACTGACATTAGAAAAAGCACCAGGTCATATTTGGACTTTATGATATAAGAGATGCACTTGATATTGACTAATTGGCATTTAATGATATGTAACTTGAACACAGAATCTGGAATTGGTGCTTAAATTATTAACTAATGTATAATATTTATTTGCATTTAATGAAGTATGCACAACTATCCTCAAGACCTTTTCCTTCCCCCTCTCCTCCCTTCAGTCCAACTACTGCTATGAACTGTACCCCCATCCCAACCAGAATAGATAATAGTTTATTTGAACTATGCATATGGAAAACAAGGCTTTTATACAGTATTCAAGATTGGTTCCCATAAAGAATATAATGAGCTAACCAGCTTCCCAATGATAGGAGACTTTTGAGTAAGGGAAGCAGCATGTACAGCTGTAGCTAATTACAAATTTGGGCTTCGCTTTTGTTAACAGCAGACTAATGTTTGCAAGCGAAGTATTTGTTGTAAATAAATAGCTTTAATAAGTGGGGAAGAAAGACAGGGAGAATACAATGCCAGGGGTAATTATAGCTATGTTTTCAAAAGCCACAAATGCAGTATATAGTTATCTTAATATGAAAAGATAGAAATTATCTCATATTTTTGAGTTCTTTATTAGGAATAATTTTAACATTTAAGTTATTCTAGTATTTAACAGTTGTTTGATTCTGCCGTAATTTTCTTGATGTTCTACTTATCTAACACAGGAATACAAAATAATATAGCTTCAATAAATAAATCTTTATTTATGAAGATATTTGGAAAGATACTTGAACATATATTTACTAGAGGCCTGGTGCACAAATTCGTGCACTGGTGGGGTCCCTCGGCCTGGCCTGTGCCCTCTTGCAATCCGGGACACCTCGGGGGATATCTGACATCCCCTGAGGGATATAATAGTGTGTGAAGCAGCAGGTGACTGGGTTGGAGCCCGAGCCCAAGCTGGGTGCTGTGCCCTGCTGTGCTCGCTGCAGCTGTCTCTCAGCGCTGCCACAGAGGTGGGAGAGGCTTGTGCCACTGCAGCTGTGCTCGCCAGCAGTGAGCACGGCTTCTGGTGCCCATCAGTCAGCTGAGCTGAGCTCACACTGTAGGAGTGCACTGATCACCAGGGGACAGCTTCTGCGTTGAGCGTCTGCCCCCTGGTGGTCAGTGCACATCATAGAGACTGGTCAAACTGTCGACCGGTCGCTTATGGTTTTATATATATAGATAGATAGCTTTCAGTTTACCAACCCAATTAAAGCTAGTATTGCAAGGCTATTGAAAGTTGATATAGCTCATTTGAAGTAAGACTACTGACAAATCATCCCCTCCATTATTTTCCCCTCACAAATAAAGCTACCAACACTTTTTATTCTGCCAACTCTATGCAGCAGTATAGAGTTGCTGCATTACATTAAAGTGATAGGAAAACCCAAAACAACACAATGTCTTTGGATTCACAGAAAATGATTCTATTATCCTCTGAATTAGCCTCTGTCCTGGGAGGCAAACAAAAGTTAATACAGATGATAATAATACATTGACCGTTACATAATAGTAATCATAACTTAACTGAACTTGACATTCTGACAAAAGAAGGAAAAACAAACAAATCCAAAGTCATTGGTTAAAAAGCTTATGATTGTCCATATAAATACCTAAACACAAATGTTTATAATAGCTATATTCAAAATTGCCAAAATTTGGAAACAACTAAGATGTCTCTCAAGAGGTAAATGGATAAAGAAATTTTGGCACATCCTTACAATGGATTATTATTAAACAACTAGAGGCCCGATGCACAGAATTCCTGCAAGAGTGGCCTTCCTTTCCCTGGCTGCCAGCATCAGCTTCCCTCTGGCACCCGGAACCCGAGCTGACTTACTTCCGGCTGCCTGCAGGCACCCGGGACCCAGGCTGGTTTCCCTTCAGCACCAGTAGGCACCCAAGACCCAGGCTTCCCTCACAGCCCCGGCTTCGTCTGGAAGGACATCTGGTCTAATTAGCATATTACGCTTTTAGTGTTATAGATAAAAAGAATTGAGCTAGCTAGCTACAAAAAGATCTAAAGGAGTCTTAAATGAATACTGCTAAGTCAAAGAAACCAATATGAAATGGCCACAAACTGATTCCAACATTTTGGAAAAGGCAAAACTATAGAGATCAGTCGTTACTGGGGGATCAGGGAAAGATGGGGGGGCTGGGTGAGTAGGTGAACCACAGGAGATTTTTAGCAAAGTGAAACTATTTTGTATCTATATACATAAAAGCCCAGCAACTGAACAGTGGAATGACTAGAACTACCAGTTGGCCAGTCGCTATGACGTGCACTGACTACTAGGGGGCAAACGCTCAATGCAGGAGCTGCCCCATGGTGGTCAGTGCACTCCCACAGTGGAACAGCTGCTCAGAGGGTGGGTCCACAGCTGCTCAGCTGAAAGGAATGATTGGCGCTCCCTCAGTGGGCCGATCCCCACAGGCCACACTCCCCACAAGTCCACAAATCTGTGCACTGGGCCTCTAGTGTTACTGTAATGTTGGATACAAATCATTCTAATCTGCCAAAAACCTACAGAATATTTAACATGAAGAACCCTAATATAAACAGTGGATTTTAGATAATAATTGTACATTAAATTTGACTCACCAGTTGTAAGAAATGTACTACACTAATGCAAGATGTTAATAGGAAATCTGTGTGTGTGCAGGAATGGGGAGGGTAAGGGTGTATAAGGGAACTCGGTATTTTTACTCAATTTATCTGTAAACCTGACACTTCTCTAAAAATGGTCTATTAATCTAAAAAAAATTATGATTACTATTTTTAAAAAATGAAAAGAGAGTTTATTTAAAATTCAATAACAGGGAGTCCAATGTTGCCTAAATAAGGTAAAATTAATTTTTAAAATTAATTCTAGTGAGTAGTGTCTAATATTTTCTCATAAGCTCACATTTAAATGTTTTTTTCTAAATGACAAAAAAATTAACGTTTAAAACATTGAAATTTAGTATTGACTTCAATCAATACTGTATTGATTCTGTTACTACTCTTCTACTGCCAGAAGCTGTTGTTACTTTTTGTTAAGTTAAAGCTCAGTGGAACAGAACTGAAAAAATTATCCATTTATTATTTTGCCTGTAAGTAGGGAGCCTAAAAGATGGGGGCACCTACTGATAAAAGTAACAAGTATATTTTAAATTAGACACCAAAATCGAATAATATTTTAAATGCCTTTAAACTGTAATAATCAAATCTAATAAAATAGAAACATGCAAATTGACCATACCTTTGCTATGCCCCAAGCCACGCCCACCAGCCAATCAGAGCGACTACATGCAAATTAACCCAACCAAGATGGCAGCTGACAGCCACGGAGCTGGAGCAAGCAGGAGGCTTGGTTGCCCCGGCGATGGAGGACGCCAAGCTTCCTGACTGCCCTGGCTGGCTCTGGCTTCCGCTGAAGGCAACAAAGTTTCAATTATAGAAGATAAATAAAACCCAGATACCTGCTTCCAGCCAGCCTCCAAACAGGGGGTGTGGCCAGCCTGAAAACAGCCCTCAGCCCCTCACCCAGGCTGGCCAAACCTCCATGGGGTGAGGGTCCCCACTCGGAAATACTGTAATGACTGATTGACATTTCAGGAATAACATCATTCAAGACATGCTAATCTCCCTGCAACCCATTTCCTTGGATAAGTGTCTATTGTATAAATAAGTTTGCTTTCCAACCCCTTCCCAGCATTTGCTTTTGATGAGGGAGTCTTGATATTAAAAGAGAAAATCGTCTGAAATGAAATTTGCTTCTGTTCTGTATGGTTCTACAGGCAAATAACAACAATAAAAATAGCCTACTTCATGGCTAAAATAAATGACTGTCTTTACCAGCAAAGAGTTCTATATCACATGGTTTCCACCATTTTTCAAGAAACAAAGTGCTACAATAAGCACTGGTTCAGGAGTAATGAGATGTGATGAGAAACTTACTATAGAGTCAGGAGATGAGAGAGTTCTGGTCCCAACTCTGCCACAACAAAGCTGCCAACATGTGATTGAACAGAGAATTTAATTTCTCATAGCTATAGTCTACTTTGGTGTTTTATGTCTTTGCTGTTTTTGTTTTAAATCAAGCTTATTTAGTGTGTTCCGGGTCTGGTAGGCTATGATAATGATGTCTGGATAAAAATGCAAGAGAATATTTCACTGATACCCTTCCTCTGTATTTTTTAGGAAGGATAAAGTTGTTTGTGTGTTTTTTTTTAAGTTAAGAGTGGGAAATGGACCTTCTAATCCTATTGTTTTAAAGTATTTTCACCCTATGAAGCATTTTGGCAGGACAAAAAGCCCACCGGTGATTTATCCTATAACTTTCACTAGTCACTACAAAGGAAAGAACAAATAAATGGGTGTATTAATGGAAAATATGTTGCTTCTTTCAATCAGATGCTAATAAGAATGATCATAAACAAACTGTTAATGCTTTAGTTTTTACCAGTAAACACAGATTTCAGAATCATTAGAGGATTGATAACAATAATATTAATTTATGTAATGTATAACTTTATTTTTCTGGTTTGTTTGTTCATTTATTTATTTATTTAATCCTCACCCTGGGATATTTTTAATTGATTTATTTTTATTTTTATTTTAATTTTTATTTTAATCTTTATTGTTCAGCTTACATTTGTTCCTCTTCCCCCCCCCAATAACTCCTCTCCTCCCAGTTCCTGCCCCACCCTCCGCCCTCACTCCCCACCCACTGTCCTCATCCATAGGTGCACGATTTTTGTCCAGTCTCTTCCTGCATCTCCCATTTCCCTTTCCCCCCCAAGAATAGTCAGTCCATTCCCTTTCTATGTCCCTGATTCATTATAATCACCAGTTCATTCTGTACATCAGATTATTTATTCACTTGGTTCTTAGATTCACTTGTTGATAGATGCATGTTTGTTGTTCACAATTTGTATCTTTACCTTTTTCTTCTTCCTCTTCTTAAAGGATACCTTTCAGCATTTCGTATAATACTGGTTTAGTGGTGATGAACTCCTTTAGCTTTTCCTTATCTGTGAAGCTCTTTATCTGACCTTCAATTCTGAATGATAGCTTTGCTGGATAAAGTAATCTTGGTTGTAGGTTCTTGGTATTCATCACTTTGAATATTTCTTGCCATTCCCTTCTGGCCTGCAAAGTTTCTGTTGAGAAATCAGCTGACAGTCGTATGGGTATTCCCTTGTAGGTAATTGAGTCTCTTTCTCTTGCTGCTTTTAAGATTCTCTCTTTGTCTTTTGCTCTTGGCATTTTAATTATGATGTGTCTTGGTGTGGTCCTCTTTGGATTCCTTTTGTTTGGGGTTCTCTGCGCTTCTTGGACCTGTAAGTCCATTTCTTTCACCAGGTGGGGGAAGTTTTCTGCCATTATTTCTTCAAATAGGTTTTCAATATCTTGCTGTCTCTCATCTTCTGGCACCCCAATTATTCTGATGTTTGTACGCTTGAAGCTGTCCCAGAGGCTCCTTACACTATCTTCGTATTTTCGGATTCTTTTTTCATTTTGCTTTTCCGGTTGGGTGTTTTTTGCTTCTTCGCATTTCAAATCTTTGGCTTGATTCTTGCGCTCCTCTGGTCTGCTATTGGGTGTCTGTATAATATTCTTTATTTCAGTCCGTGTATGCTTAATTTCTAGTTGGTTCTTTATCATAGCATCGAGGGTCTCATTAGTTTTCGTGACTCTCTCCTCAAGTTTATTGACAGCTTCTAGCACATTTTTGCAAGCCCTCAAAATTGCGATTTTTAGCTCTATATCCTCCATTTCTGTCATGTTTTTTTGTCTCCGCATTTTTTATGCTTTCTTGGTGCACCCCCTAGTGGTCTTTGTGCGCAGTCTTGTTCTAGTTGAGCCTTGATTGTTGTAGTTAATACTAGAGGGATTTGACCACCAGGCCGACTGGCTGTGTGAATCAGCTGTGTCTGCCGCGGAAAACTTCTGTCCTCTGGGGAGGTGCTAATCTAGCCTTTGCCTGAGGCTATCCGGCAAATGGCTCTGCGCAGGGCTTGGGCGGGGCGGGCTCAACAGGGCGGGCGGAGGGAGCCGTTATGGTGCCCTCAGTCCTGTTCCCAGAGGCTCTGCTTCTCAGAACCCCCGGAACCGCTGCAAACCTCGGAGGGAAAGCTGCCTTCCAACTGATGCCAGACACTCCCGCTTCTCCCGTTTGGGTCCGAGTCCCCAGCGATTCGCCCGTATCTGGAGCTCAGAGTCTGAGACTCCCCCCTGACCGAAAACGACAACCGCGCTCTCAGCCACCAGCCCGCTTTGCGCGCGCACCTCCGCACCTGAGTTTTTTCCACACTGCGCCTCCTCTGAGCCTCGGTGTGCTGTTATTTTTCCTTCTAGTTGAAGAGTCTCTCCTCAGCCAGCCTTCCTGTGGTTCTGGGTGATGTCCGTTCCGTCTTTTAGTTGTATTTTTGAAGTGGTTGTTTGCGGCAGCAGTCTGCGGTGTTTACCTATGCCGCCATCTTGGTCTCTCCCCCGACCATAGTCCATTTAATATAAATTGGGTTCTTTGTTGTTGATGATGGTGGTTTTTTGTTGTTTGTTTTTGTTTTTCCTATTGAGTTATACAACTTTTTTTTTTACATTTTTTATATTAACCCTTCATTATACGTATGATTTGTAATTATTTTCTCCCATTCCATAGGTTGCCTTTTTATCTTATTGATTATATCCTTTGCTGTGCTAAAGCTTTTTTAGATGGTCATAATCCCATTTGTCTATTTTTGCTTTTGTTGCTGGTGCTTTGGTATTATACCTAAGAAATCATCGCCAAAGCTAATATCAAGAAGCTTTTTCCCTATGTCTTCTTCCAGGAGTTTTGTGGTTTCAAATCTTACATTGAAGGCTTTACTTTATTTGAGCTGATTTTTGAGTATGGTGTAAAATAAGGGTCCAATTTAAAGTTTTTTCTTGCAAGTGGATATCCAGTTTTCCAACACTTTTTTTTGAAGGGACTATCCATGCCCCATATATAGTCTTGGTACTAGTGTTGATATTCACTTATCCATATATGTGAAGATTTATTCTTGGGTTCTCTATTCTGCTGCCTTGTTCTATATGTCTGTTTTTATGTCAGTACTACTGTTTTAATTACTGTGTAATATGTTCTAAAATTAGGAAGTGTGGGCGTGGCCACGGCTGGCTGAAAGCAGGTATCTGGGGTTTATTTATCTTCTATAATTGAAACTTTGTTGCCTTCAGTGGAGCTCAGAGCTGGCCGCAAAGCTTGGCTTCCTCCATCACTGGGGCAAGGAAGCCTCCTGCTTGCTCCAGCTCCGTGGCTTTCGGCCACCATCTTGGTTGGGTTAATTTGCATATAGTCGCTCTGATTGGCTGGTGGGCATGGCTTAAGGCGTAGCGAACATATGGTCAATTTGCATGTTTGTCTTTTATTAGATTAGATAGTTATCCTTACAGGTATAAGGTGATATGTCATTGTCATTTTGATTTGAATTTCCCTGAAGTTTAGAGATGTTGAGCATCTTTACAATACCTGTTGGTGCCTGGCAAGTGTGCTTCAGTGGTTTAGTGTTGACCTAGGAACCAGGATGTCATGGTTCGATTCCCAGTCAAGACACATGCCCAGATTGCAGGTCCAATCCCCAGAGCAGGGCTTGCAGGAGGCAGCCTATCAATGATTCTCTCTCATTATTGATGTTTCTCTCTCTCTTTCCCTCTCCCTCTCTGAAATCAATAAAAAAACAATAACAAATAAACCCCAAGCAAAGAAAAAACAATTATCTGTTGGTAATTTGTATGTCTTTTTTTGAGAAACACCTATTCTGGTCCATAGTCCATTTAATATAAATTGGGTTCTTTGTTGTTGATGATGGTGGTTTTTTTTTTTTGTTGTTTGTTTGTTTGTTTTTGTTTTTCTTATTGAGTCATACAACTTTTTTTACATTTTTTATATTAACCCTTCATTATACATATGATTTGTAATTATTTTCTCCCATTCCATAGGTTGCCTTTTTATCTTATTGATTATAGTCTTTGCTGTGCTAAAGCTTTTTTAGATGGTCATAATCCCATTTGTCTATTTTTGCTTTTGTTGCTGGTGCTTTGGTATTATACCTAAGAAATCATCGCCAAAGCTAATATCAAGAAGCTTTTTCCCTATGTCTTCTTCCAGGAGTTTTATGGTTTCAAATCTTACATTGAAGGCTTTACTTTATTTGAGCTGATTTTTGAGTATGGTGTAAAGTAAGGGTCCAATTTAAAGTTTTTTCTTGCAAGTGGATATCCAGTTTTCCAACACTTTTTTTTGAAGGGACTATCCATGCCCCATATATAGTCTTGGTACTAGTGTTGATATTCACTTATCCATATATGTGAAGATTTATTCTTGGGTTCTCTATTCTGCTGCCTTGTTCTATATGTCTGTTTTTATGTCAGTACTACTGTTTTAATTACTGTGTAATATGTTCTAAAATTAGGAAGTGTGGGGCATTTGTTCTTTCTCAAGATTGATTTGGCTATTTGGGGTCCTTCTGGGTCCCATACAAATTTTAGAATTTTTTCTGTCCGTTTCTGTGAAAAAAATAACATTGAGATTTTGATAGAGACTGTATTGAATCTATAGATCACTATGGGTCATGTGGACATTTTAACAATATTAAGGCTTTCAACCATAAACATTAGATGTGTTTACATTTATTTGTATCTTTTTAAATTTCTTTGATGAGTGGTTTGTAGTTTTTAGTGTGTAAGTCTTTTACTTCTTTGGTTAAGTTTATTCCTCAGTGTTTTATTTGTTATAATACAATTATTGTAAGTGAAATTATTTTCTTCATTTTCTTCTCAGGTTTATTTTTGTTAGTATATAAATGCAACTGATTTTTGTATGTTGATTTTATATACTGAATTCACTTATTAGTTCTAACAAGTTTTTCTGGTAGAATCTTTAGGGTTACCTACAGAGATAATTTTAATTCTTCCTTTGGATTTGGGTACATTTACATCTTTTTCTTGCTCAATGTTTCTGGCTAGGACTTCTAGTACTATGTTGAAAAGAAGTGGCAAGAGGACACATCCTTATTTTGTTCCTGATTTTTGAGGGAAGTATTTCAGCTTTTCACTGGTGAGTATGATGTTACCTATCATATCTATATCCTTTATTATGTTGAGGTAATTTCCTTCTAGTTTGTTGAGTGCTTTTATCATGAATATTTATTTTTTCCATTGCTTTTTCTGCATCTATTGAGATGATCATATGATTTTTATATTCCATTCCATTCATGCGATGTATTATGTTGCTTGATTTTTATATGTTGAAACTACCTTGCACCAAAGGGATACATCTTACTTAATCACAGTGTATGATCTTTAAATATGAGGTTCAATTTGGTTTCTAATAGTTTGTTGGAATTGTGCATCTATATTCATCAGAAATAGTGTTCTCTAGTTTTCTTTTTTTGTAGTGGTTCTTATCTGGCTTTTGTATTGGGGTTCACTAAATGAGTTTGGAAGTGTTCCCTCCTCTTAAAATTTTTGGAAGAATTTGAGAAAAACTGGTGTTAATTCTTTCTTTAAAAGTTTGGTAGAATTCACTTGTGAAGGCTTCTGGTCCTGGAATTTTCTTTTGTGGGAGATTTTGTTTACTGATTCAATATCTTTACTAGTTATAGGTCTGTTCAAATTTCCCATTTCTTTACAATTTAGTCTTGGTAGGTTATGTGTTTCTTGAAATTTACTCATTTCTTCTATGTTGTGCAATTTTTTAAGTCCCCACCCAGGATATGTTTTCATTGATTTTAGAGCCTTTAAAAGTTTGGTAGAATTCACTTGTGAAGGTTTCTGGTCCTGGAATTTTCTTTGTGGGAGATTTTGTTTACTGATTCAATCTCTTTACTAGTTATAGGTCTGTTCAAATTTCCCATTTCTTTACAATTTAGTCTTGGTAGGTTATGTGTTTCTTGAAATTTACTCATTTCTTCTATGTTGTGCAATTTTTTAAGTCCCCACCCAGGATATGTTTTCATTGATTTTAGAGAAAGGAAGGGAAAGAGAGAAAAAAACCAACAACACTAATATGAGAGAAATATTGACTGGTTGCCTCCTGGGGATCGAACTCACAGCCTTTTGGTGTATGGGATGGTGTTCCAACCCAACTGAGCCACTTGGCCAGGTCTATGTTGTGCAATTTGTTCCAATTTTTCATGAAGGTTTTTATATATTTATTTGATTTCTGTGACAGTGATTGTAATATATCATATTTAATTTCAAATTTTAGAGTCTACCCTCTCTTTTCTTAAGTTAAAATTTTGTCACAATTTTGTTAATCTTAAAAAACACACAACCTTCTAGTTTGTTATCTTGCTGTTTTTCTACTCTCATTTAATTTATTTCTTAACACTAATCAGGCTGAAAGAATACATTGATTATTATTTAACACTTATAAAATCAAGAAAAGCTATTGTAATCATGAATGTTTATCAAATCCTAGAAACCCAACATAAAAGATAGAAGTGCAGTGACTCATTTGGAAATAGAGAAGGAAAGAAGAATGGCTTTATCTGTAACCCATAACACAGTCATCAAATTTGCCCACCCAAATAGCATTCACAGCCATTTTCTTTGTTCCTTCCTCTCTAGATAGCCTATGAAACTTAAATATTAATTTTCTGTCATCTCTCACAGCAAGGGGATCTCATATGGTCGGCTTCTAGCTGATGAGATTTATGTGGAGACGGCCTGATAAGACTGAGGGAGTATACAGAGGTCTATATTTAAAAATTACCAAGCTTAAGGCGATGCCTAGATGATCCATGGGACTGTTTTACATGGAGAATGACTTGACCAAAAGCATTAGGACTGCAGGTTGGCTATATTTTTGAAAGAAGAATTTTTAAAGAAATTCAAGCCCTGGAAAGCTACAACCCTGATTGTTCAGCCCCTAATACAAGTGCTCTATCTCCAAGTTACACAGACTGGGGTAAGAGCTGCTGTAGTATTGCTGGTCGAAGAAAGGATATCCCAGCCCCTTTGCCCAAGGCAGTACCTTAATGAAAAAAGAAGATTTTTTGCAAAGAGGAGACATGCAAGCTTCCAGTATATCTGATCAGGAAACTTATTTCATTGTAGAGCAGGAAGTCTCACTAATCCTATCAGTTCTTATATTTGTTGATTTTGATATATATCAAATACTGCTGTGTGTTTAGTATAATTCTCCCTTTTTCCAAATGGGATTTTTTGTTGTAGTTACTTGTTTCTCAACCATTGTACATTGCGGGTGCTGTAAACAGGTAAGCTATCTTTCAAACATGCAATCTGGATCCCATGACTAGATGAACTTTGGGGCTGTCTCTTCTGAATAGTGGGTGAGAGTATTCTGTGTAATGGGGAAAAGGATATACCTGAATTTTGAGTTGACAGGATGTAAACAGTTGATTGACCTCCTTTGATGTCAGCATTGGGTAGACATGTTCTAGTTTTGGGTGAAGTGAATCTATTGTAAGTGTAGCTTCTGTGAAAACGTACTTGAGGTAAAAGGACAGAATTAATTGGCAGGGTCCTTTTTACCCTTTGCCTCTTCTGTCTTCTTTCTTCCTATAATTAAGATATGATATCTGGATATATAGCAGTTCTGCTGTGAATTTTTGATAATTAGCTCAATAACAGCATCATGGGCTCCTGACACTTTTATTGAGCCATTGAACCAACTCTAGTCTCTCTATCTCTGGAGTATTGGTTAAGAATTTTGTTGCAGCCCTGGCTGGTTTGGCTCAGTGGATAGCATTGGCCTGTGGACTGAAGGGTCCCTGGTTCGATTCTGGTCAAGGGCACATGCCCGGGTTGTGGGCTCGATCCCCAGTAGGGGATGTGCAGGAGGCAGCTGATCAATGATTCTCTCTCATCATGATGTTTCTCTCTCTCTCTCTCCCTCTCCCTTTCTCTCTGAAATCAATAAAAATACATATTAAAAAAAAGAATTTTTTTACATGCAGATATATGTTCCTCATTAAAACATCCAAAATGGGAAGTTTTATTAGCTCAAATTCTTTAGAAGCTCACAGCATGAAGATAGAAAGTATTCTTGGATTCCTAAGACCTATGTTAATATTCACTTAATGTTTAATTGGGACAATCATTGAATAGTGATTGAGCCTACCTCTGTCTCCTTCATTCTTCTTTGTTTTCTTCCTTATTTGTGCATTTCTTTCTTAACCAATATAAGTATTTATTCATTTAATGATCACCTATCATCTATTATATTAAAACTAGAGGTTGGTGCACCGATTCATGCACATTGAAAGAAAATTAATTAGAAGAAATATTTTAATATCGCTATTTGCCCTTTCTCGATAATAGAAGTGTCAACCAAATTCACAATTGACAATGACAGATGGAAACACATGCATGCAATTGGCGCCAGCGAGAGCTTTATATATAGATAAACTTAATTAGACCTGCTTTCTGATTTAGCTAAACTTTTTCAAGCCCAGTGAAGCACCCCAACTTTTCTTTCAGGTAATTGTCAGCAACACAGCAGTAAATATCAACACAAAGCAGACTATTATTGTAGATCAATCAGGGAGAACAAAGGGTAAAATATTTGACTGCAGAAGTGTTTGACTATATTCTGCTCAGTGAGAAAACCTGAAGTCATTTTCAAGGTCCACCATTTCTTGCTTCTTTTCAGTCGGGTCAAGTTTCTAAGCTTTCTAAATCTCTGTTTTCTGGCTAATGAAAAAAAAAAAATAGGATTCCACTGAGTCTCCTATCTACCTACTCCAGGACTTCTGTGAGGATCAAATGAGATGAGGCACAGGAAAATGCTTCACAGACATTTGGTTAAAGTGTAAAATGTTTCCACCTGTGTTCCTGGGCTAAAGAAACTGCAAGGAGGCTAGTCACTAGGGAGAGGAAACTGGGCGTTGCTACATGATGTCATTCCTCAGAGCCCACAGCAACTGTTTCCGAGCTGGGCTAGACTGTGGGCCACATTTTGCACCATGAGGTCTTGGCAGCATTGGCTGCGATTTGGTGGGGTGTCGCTCCGGGGTGGTGGTGGGGCCTGTGTCCCACTTGGGGGAAGCCAAGTGTTGGTTTGTTGGTGCCAGGTCCATGGTGCTGGCTAGTGCACATCATGGCAGCTCCTGTGTTGAGCGTCTGCCCAATGATGGTCAGTGCATGTCATAGAGACCAGTTGGATGGCCAGACACTTAGCATATTAGCCTTTTATATATATAGATGGTACTTTATAAAGGCATTTTGCTATGCATATTATTTATATCTAGCTCAGTTTTGTTGTGAATATACACATTGATACAAATAACGTATTCAGTTACTTAGAACTTACTTTTGTGTTGCAACTTTAGTCATTATTTTTGTTGTTGGAGTTTCAAGGTTACTCTCTATATAGTAGCTTTTTTAAATGTATGCCTAGCAATTTATAAATGAATTATACTCTGAAAATATGACATATTCCAACTTTAATACTTATTGAATGCTACTTGTGTGCTACATATTATGATAGCAATATTTTTGCACATACCTTTCATTGGATATATGTAATAACCTGAAGGTTTCTCATCTCTTTTATGTATATTAAGAAAGTAAAATTCAGGAAAACTATGACTAACTCAAGATTGTATTTAGTGTTATTGTTAGAGTGTCAATCACTGCAAGAACAAAAAATGATGTTGTCTCTGCTCCATGGTCTCATAGTTTAAAGGGGAAGTTCATAGGCAACATGAGAGATGTAATAGAATCCCAGAGGATTAGTCTATTTGGGAGACACTCAGGGAAAGCTTTTCAAGAAGATGATGATAAGGTAGTTAAGTTGTTGTTTTTTTTTAATATATATTTTATTGATTTTTTTTTACAGAGAGGAAGGGAGAGGGGTAGAGAGTTAGAAACATCAATGAGAGAGAACCATCAATCAATTGCCTCCTGCACACCCCCTACTGGGGATGTGCCCGCAACCAAGGTACATGCCCCTGACTGGAATCGAACCTGGGACCCTTCAGTCTCCAGGCCGATGCTCTCTATCCTGTGAGCCAAACCAGCTAGGGCAAGGTAGCTAAGTTTTAAAGATTATGTTACAGTTTTGCCAGGTAGAGGAAGAAAGAACACTCTCTACAGAAAGAGGGCCATTCACATGCGTATCAGTAAATTGTTAGCATTTCTATGTAATTGGAGCACTAGGTCCATGGAGCCAGAATAGTGGCAGAGTGGTGACAGACTACTACAAACTAAGTGGAAGGGCATTTTGAAATCCATTCAGAAAGATTTCTATTTTACTGTGCAAAAAATGCGGAAGTATTGAACTTTTAAAAATGAGGATGGAAAAGGAACATCATGAAACTTGCATTTTAGAAAAATTAGTCTGGTAATGGAACAAATATTGAACACGATATGGAAGAAATTTAAAGACTAGATAAGCTATTGCATTAGCAGAGAAAGACATTTCAGAGGTACAGTCAATAGGACTTATGATTGAATATGTGAGGAAAATGAGAAATAAGATGACCCAAAAGAAAAACACATTTAGAATAGTGTTGGTAGAAAATGGAACACTAAATACCTATTACACAGGTAGAAATAGGTTCTAGATTGTGGATACAGTTAATTCTTTCTTGGATATAACTTTAATGGCTCATAATGCAATTTGAATATATTTCTTAAAAATTCAGAAAACTACAAATGTGGATGATGGTTGTTCATACAGAAGTATAAAACATTTCACATGTTAGTTATAGGTTTCTATAGTACATCTCATGCAAGGACTATCAAGGCTTTTATGGATAAACTAGAGGCCCAGTGCACAAAATTCGTGCACTGGGGGGG